>NC_135182.1:15440508-15808008 GCF_041146795.1 Maylandia zebra | reverse complement strand
GATGATTGCTCCCACAGTTGATTTTTTCACACCAAGCTGCTTGCCTATTGTAGATTCACTCTTCCCAGTCTGGTGCAGGTCTACAATACTTTTCCTGGTGTCCTTCGAAAGCTCTTTGGTCTTGGCCATGGCGGAGTTTGGAGTCTGACTGTTTGAGGCTGTGGACAGGTGTCTTTTATACAGATGATGAGTTCAAACAGGTGCCATTCATACAGGTAACGAGTGGGGGACAGAAAAGCTTCTTACAGAAGACGTTACAGGTCTGTGAGAGCCAGAGATTTTCCTTGTTTGAGGTGACCAAATACTTATTTTCCACCCTAATTTACGAATAAATTCTTTACAAATCCTACCATGTGAATTCATGGATTTTTTTTTCACATTCTGTCTCTCACAGTTGAAGTGTACCTCTGGTGCAAATTACTGACCTCTGTCATCATTTTAAGTGGGGGAACTTGCACAATCGGTGGCTGACTAAATACTTTTTTGCCCCACTGTAGATCAGTTTAAGTTTTTTATGCTGAAAATGGATGTGAAATAACCACAAATCTCTATTTCAAAATCCCTTTAAAACGACTCTGTTCCGGCCTCTTTCCCAGTTATTTTCAAAAGGGATGTATCAAAGTGTTTGGCAGTGAGAGGCAGTAAAGCCCTCTTTAAAGGATTACTGGGTGAGTAGGATGAGATTTCTCACTTATTTTCCCTATATCCTCCCTCTTTAGCTGCACAGTGCATGAAACCCATATTGTTACTATCACTGGTTTTCTACTCAGGTTGTTAAGGGAGAGCTAATAACAATTCACTTAAGAAAAAATACAACAACAGCATCATCAGAGGAAACTGCAGCTGAGCCAAGTGTAATTATCTGCAGTGACAGCGTGATTTCACTCCAGCAGGTTTGCAGCTCAACACCTGCAGGTCAGAGACACCATATGTCTTGGTAAGTAGTTCACAAGAAGAGCAGGACTCACAACCCACACAGTTCTAAGAAGATCCTCGTTTTTATGCAATATAATCATTTTCAAATGCTAGCTCACCGTAGACTTGCTAAATGCAAATTAACCAGTAAAGATGTCACTTCCTCTAGTACACATTTCACTCTCCTGATATGCTTCTCTTTTGTACACAAGGTAAACACCTTGTTTTTTCTCTATTATGAAAATCCTCTTACAGGTTTAGCTAGAGTATAATACAGGTAGCCTATGTAGACTAACGTGCTGCAAGCCTCAGTGAAAAGAGCCTGTCTAATCCATCAAGAAGTTTTGGGAAAGCAGGATTTGTTTGACAAACCAAACTAGTGAAATGCTATTAAGATGCAGAGGACTAAATGAAATTGCCTTGGCCTCCTGAATAATTTCACAGCACGAGTTCATCTTGTTACACTGAAAAGCACAACAGGTAGGCAGCAGACATGTGCGGCGTGATTGGTAGTCAGTGTTAGTTATACATAATTCATTCCCTCTGTGGTTTACTAGAGAGCGTGGTCGTAATTATTTTGCTGTGAGCCGATTTGTTTTGCATTGACTGCATATATGCAACATTATGAAGTATATACACAACAAGATGGTGCATGTCTGCCTGTCTGCTTTTTTTTTTTTTCTTTAACCACCAAACCCACTATTGTTTCTTTATCGGTGTGTGGTTCTGAGCAGCACTATGTAATTTCACTTGAGCTCTGTTTAGGCTTTGAAGGCTTGTTTCCTTTTTCCCAAACAGGCCAGACTCCCCATCAGATATAATGAGGGAACATGGAAGCCAAAGTGGAGGTTTGAAATGGTAATTAGTAAGACTCCCTGCGACTATAAGAGACAGAAGGACTGATTTAGCACAGCAGAATTAGAGATTGGAAGACAGTAATAGGACACGTTTGGATGGCAGTCGTATATTTAGCTGTGGTGCCCAGGAGCAGGAATGAAGTAAAATCAGATTTTAGCTCCATTACATCTATTTATACCAGAAGGCCATACTAGCGCAGCTTAAACTTTGTTCATCACTAGAGAAATCTGCAACTTTGCAAGATTGCTGTGCAAAAAATATCATTTTGTTTCATCCATTTTAGACTAAACTAACCATGTGCAAAAACAAATGTTCGTGGTGTCTATAATGAGCAATGAAGAACAAGCTAAATGGAGGTGAAATTTAAAAGACATTAAAAAACACTATTAACTGACATATTGCTTCCTCCCAAATTTCATGCTACTTCTGCTATCATTAGTCACCCTTACTGCATGTTGAGATCTCAAGATGCCTTTCAGCTCATGTGAAGGCACAATTTACATCGGCTAAGTGTCTACTTTGCTGCATTCTAATTAGCGCCAACTTTCTGTGGCAGTTTTTCTGTATTTTCTCTAACACATTATTTATATATGCCTGCAAAAAGCATGGTTATTGTATGTGTGAACAAGTGTACAGCTATAGTGTTGGGGAAGTTGGTTTCACAGTTTTATGATGCTGAATACGGTTTGGTTTAGCATGCTAATGTCCGCTAACTAGCATCACACAACTTTCACTTAACAAGAATATTTGATATGCTGGGGCTATATTTTGAGTTTTCACAAAAACCTACCCAATAACTATAAAAAAACAACAACTTCAGAGTACACTCTCTGCCAGCCATGGATTTCTGCACCAATTTCACCAGCATATGTCAAGAAATTTGGCCTGCTGGTAGCGTTTCGTAAGAAATCAAGAGGATCATGGCTGTCAGCCACATTCATACTTTGGTGACCTTGAATTCTTGTGGAAATGTTCGTGTTCATTTTTTTCAGTACACACTGGGATACTTCAGTCCTGATAAAAGCACTGGAGGATAATATTTGTCATTTTGAAAAGGAGGTATGAGCTAATAGGCACCTCGCTCACCTGACGTCTCAGTTTCTCCTTCCAATTATCTCACAATAGCGCATCTTCAGGGGGAAACAATCCACATATAAGTGTCATTTATGAGAGGTAGAGCATGAGTCTTTCATTAGATGAAGTTTTTCAAAACACATGCAAAAATTAGACACATGCATTGTTTCAGGCTATAATTTTTTGTCAAGCTTTGTAGTGAAGTGCAGCAGAAAGACGATTCAGCTGGGAGCACAGTGACTCTCTAACAACCCCTCTAAACAATACTCAGCAGATTCCTGACACTGAAGTGGAATGCATGAAATGTACAGAAGACAATCCAGAGAGGTATGACAACAAAAAACTAGGACAGGAGGAGGCTAGGCTGGCAAAGCAGACCGAGCAGTGTAGCACCGTAAGCAGCCAAAAAAAGCAGCAGGAGAAGCATTTATGAGCAAAGATAAAGAAATTATGAGCAAAGATAATACTGTTTTCATTAATATGTCTGCATGAACATGGCTACTGGACTGTTTGAATGTGAAGGATGAATATGTAGGGCAGCTCATCGTTTGACAGTGTGTGCACGTTAAGAGAAAGTAGCCTGAATACCTGAGTGACTATGAATAATCCATTGTATTATAACACAGAATTGTACTGAACAATGGTTAGCCTGACAAGTTAGTTTTTTGTGCTGAGATGTCTAATGTTTTAAACATTATGGCTTTTCCACAAGAGCAGTAATAAAGTAAATGATAGAGCTGACAGTGTGTGATCATTTTTTTTTATATTCAAAGGTTTAACCCTCTACTGCATGACTTTTTAATTTTGGGGGAAAAAAATATTTCTCCCTATTTTGGGGGAGCTTTAGGGTCCCTAATAATATATCAATCATAAAATTTGACACCCTGACCCCCCCAAACAGATATTGGTTTGTTGCTTCAAGGCAACACTGTGCAACAAGGGCAGTAAAATGCCAAGTTATTCTATAATAAGTTGTATTAGTACAACAAGGATGAACAAATAAATAAACAACAAATAAACAATGTAAACATTTCACAAAACAATGAAACACCAAAATGCATCCAACATTTGACCCTAACCCCATGCACGTGCGCGCGCATACACACACACACACACACACACACACACACACACGTTGTGTTTCCATCACTTTTGGGGACATTACATTAACTTACATTAAATTCCTGGAGACTTATCCTGTCTCTACCCATCACAAGTCCCTGCCTGAACCTTACCCTAACCCTTACTCAAGCCTTCACCCTAAAATTGAATGATTTACCTTGCATTTTGTCCCCATAAAGTAGGCGAGACCTCACAATATGAGTGTGTAAACAAATTTGTGTCCCCACAACAATAAGTAATACATGACCACACACACTGACACCCACACAGCAATATTGGTATGGCAGGGATCAGGCCCACACAATGTGCTTCCACATGGCCCACATACCGCAAAGAATGATGGCCCTTTGGTGGCCCAGACCTGGTTTGCCAGAGGTGGCCCACACATGGGCCAGCACAAGGCCAGTTTCAGACACCCTGGTCGTCCTGTGCTGGCCTATGTGTGGATTACCTCTGGCAAACCTGATCTGGGCCACTAAAGGGCCGTTATTCATTGCGGTATGTGGGCCATCTGTAGGTGGTGTGCAGCCACGGGCCAGTTGTAGACACACTGCTGGCCCTGTGCTGGCCCAGAACGGTTTCAGCTCTGGCCCCAGATGTCAGCATAATGTGTACCTTAATCAAGCCATGCAACAACAACATGTGCCAGAACATGCAAAACAGTGCAAAAGTAACATGCCGAAACTCTGTTCAGACAGTGAATGGACTGATTTTTATGTAGTGCTTTTCTACTCTCCCAGATTACTCAAAGTGCCGGCTTGATACCAGATCCTGGTCAGACCTGCTTGCTATGTGGGCACTAACACACACACAGACACAGTTACTTTACCAACTGACCCCTGACCCCTGAGCTCCTAAGTGTCCCTCAAACCTCATTCAGGGATCCACTCCTCTACTTCACTGTCACTCCCTGAAAGCTCACTGTCCTCACTTTCTGAGGACAGAAAGTGCACATTCCCTTGGTTTCCTTGCATAAAAAGTTTTTACATCCATGTCCTGTAATTATGGGTAGATTGTAAAGTAAAAAAACATTGACTATGATCATATAAATGCACACAAACACATCTCTACACACATCCAAATGCATTATATTGCCTGAAAAAAATTGGGCTAACTGCGCAGTGTTGCCTTGAGGCAACAAATGAAAATGAACAGTTTTACAGTATAAATAAATTTAAAAAAGTAGAACAAACAATCAAATGTTCTTCTTAACATATTCATGCACATACAAGTATTTTTGTAATATACATTTATTTCACTATAAACATGTAAAATAGTGATCTTTATCTTGCTTCCTAATGGAAATGTCTCTCATGTAGTGCAGCTTGCAGAAAGGGCCCCCCCCCTCCCCCCTCCCCCCCAAATCAAAGTCACACCATCTTCAACTCATCATTTTATTGGAAAGAGATGTGCCTGGTAACATTGTTTGAAAAAAAAGAAGTTTTTTTTTTTTTGAAGCTCCACCGTAAGGCATGAAAATGTGGTTTGTTGCCTCAGGGCAACGCTATGCAGTAGAGGGTTAAATGACATAAATTAACATATAGAGACCAAAGACAGCACTACATTGCAGCAGGAGTCTTAGTAGACATCTGAGTGAACCTGGTGTGCTCAGCTCTGATGATGATTCTCAGAAACTGATCACAAATAGGTACTTTACTTTGCATGAGGAGCGTTTTTAATTTTTTACAGTTTCCAAATTATTTAGCTGAATTCACCTGTTAAATTCTTTTTTGCAAAATATGTCACCAAGGAAGCAAAAATCCACGCAAAATGCTGATATGTAGCACGATATCTGGAAATGTTTGAAAAACCATACCGATGGGGGCGTTGGGGAGTTTGACAATTTGTTGATGGTAATAAACAATAAACTTCTGTCTTTTGAAGTAGGTATGCAACTAAAACACATTAATATATCTAATATATCACTTTTATAATGTTTAATACAATAAAGACAATAAAGGTAATTTAATTTACTGTGAGCTGCTGTGCTGAGCCAATCCTATCATGATCCCTGGGTTTTTATTTGGCTGGAGTTTTGAGTTGCTGTGCTTTGTTACTTTATGATTATTGTTTTTTTATTATTAGTTATATTTATTGCGTAGGTTCCCTCAGTTTCCTGAGCCTTTAGTCTTGACTGCTTATTGCTTGTATTTATAGACTTTGATTGGTCCCCTCGGTGCTTCCTCTGTGTGAACCCCCTCTGTTAAGTGCATTCATGTTTCCGTGTTTCCTGTTTTAAGTTATTGTTATTGCTAATTACGTATCTCTGGTGCCGGGTTTAGTTTCACTTCCTCCTTACTGTCTGATTGTCGTTAATGTCTAGATCTATTTTCTATCATCCATTTTAACAGTTAGAACAAAATGAAGCTAAAAACATCATCTCCCTGTCTCCGGTACAGTTTTTACCACAACCAGTTGTGAACGTGGAAATGATGTCATTTTTTCAGTCATGTCTGCTGGGAAATCTCACAGTAATTCTGAACAAGCCACAAGTCAGTAGTGCAACTGCTGTGTAATATTTTTATGTGGAAATGATGTGCTTTTGGAGGGTGTATGTTGGATTCAAAACAAACTACGGTGTTCATGGTAACAAAGAGACCTCACCGCATGTGCAACTGACTTACCATTGCTTTCTTTAAGAGACAAATCAAGGGGCCGGGACTGGAATTGTATTTGTGTTGTGTGTCACAGTGGACATAAGCTATACTAGGCACACAAAAAGCAGGTTTTTTTCAGCTAATTTCAACAATTTGTTGACGATGAGAAACTATAATGTGTTATCTTTAGAAGTCTGTGGAACTGGTAATTTAATTCACAATTTTCTATCAAATTATTAGACTTTACAGCTTGACAAAAATCCAATATTGTGTCACAAGGGACTTGCAACCTCCTACATTGTTATTATCCTTCTCAGGATTGATTTCAGATATGCAGTGACAGGAGGTGTATTCACTAAATCACGAATCATCACAATGAATGCTGCGTTTTCCTTTTTGAATCTATGTGACTTCCTGCTTCAGGCAGCCATTAAAAGCCTGGAATGAGAAGCTCTTTCTGTGCACTCATCCAAGTGTGACGACCAGTTCGGGTGGGGCATGCATGGGTCACCACTGATCTATTCAGGGCTTTCAGTAGGAGTGTTTTCCTGGCATGATGCCCCTAAAAGGTTACCCTGTGTGTGAGATAACATTTTTACAACCATCTCATGCTTGGCTGGACTACTTTAGTAGCGGGGTGACGGCAAGAAGAAAGCTGGGGTGTGTTTTGGCAGTAAGTAAAGAAAAGACAAGTGAAATCACAGACAGAGGTCGTGTTAGCTTACATGTAATTTGCAGTTCCACTTTTTTTTCTTTTGTAGATTTTTACAACAACTACTGCTGACTTGTTTTTGTTTTTTCTTGACATGTTTTTCTCTGGATGCATTTGGCACATTACATCAAATTATAATTGCACCATTTAATACTTTATTTTCACCCCATGACTGAACCTTGATGTTCCCTCAATTTAAAGCAACTACAATAACATACATCTGTGCATTTGTTGTTTGTTCCACATTGCAGTCCTTGTATGAAAAATATCGACAGTTTAACAAAAAAGGAACAAGACAGAAAAAGAGCTGAAGCCATTACCTGCAGATCAAAGGTTATTTTGCTGTGTAGTTTCTGCAGTGAACCCAAGTGCCTCTCTGGAATTTCCCCAGAATATTGTTTTTATTCAGCATGCTCCACATTTACTGCTTTCTTTAAACATTAATGGATTGCTCAGAAAGGAAGTGGCTTCTCTGTCACTACGAGGTTTCTGAGCTGGAGCGAAAAGGCAATGACAGATGAGTCTAAGATGGCTGTACTATCTAAGGCATATCACAGAAAGGGTTGATAAATATTAGTAGTCAGCAGTCCAGTTGACAAAACAGGGTACTCTATGCTAAACATTTTTAAAAGACAACAAATTTCATACAATTCCAGTGGAAGTAATCAGGCTTCCAAAGAAAACATTTCGGGAGAATCAGTCCAATATTCAGTTAAGACCATTATAGTCAGATCTTTTTAATTTTATTTCTTTTATTTCTTTTGAACTAATTTACACTTTATCAGGTACAGCTGTTCAACTCCTCATTATCACAAATATCAGCGGATTACATGGCAGCAACGCCATGCAATTAGACATGTAGACATGGTCAAGATGACCGGTTGAAGGTCAGACTTTAAACGTGGCATGGTTGTTTCTGCCAGATGGGCTGATCTGAGCACTTTAGAAACCGCTTAGCTACTGGAATTTTTTTTCACACAAGCATTTCTAGTGTTCACAGGGAATGATCCACAAAATAGAAAATATTCACTGAGTGGCATTTTTCTGGGAGAAAATACCCTGCTAATGTCAGAGGTCAGATGAGAATGTCCAGGTGTCTTTGAGCTGATAGGAAGGCAACAGTAACTCACGAAAACCAAAACACTCATGACAACCAAGGCATGCAGCTAAGAACAGGAAATTGGGGGTGCATTTTGAGCAGGCTCACCAATATTGGACTACAGAAGATTGGAAATATATTCTTTGGTCTGACGAGTCTCAATTTCTGCTGCAACATTTTGATAGTACGGTCAAATTTTAGTTTGAAGGCATGGCTCCATCGTGTGTCAGTGGTTCAGGCTAGTATAGGCGGTATTTCCTTAGCCAACTTTGAGACTTGGAACGAACTGAGCATCGTTTAAACACTTCCCTACCTGAGTATTGCTGTCGATCAGTATTGCTGTCGATCTCAAGCCAGATCTCAAGCCAGTAGAGGAACAGGACAGTGCACACATCACACTTTTAATGTTGAGCTGACAAATCTGAAGCAACTGTGTGATGATCTCCTGTCAATATGGACCAAAACAACAGCCCTGTTCTTGATAGATAGATAGATAGATAGATAGATAGATAGATAGATAGATAGATAGATAGATAGATAGATAGATAGATAGATAGATGTGGTTGAAGAAAATAATTACCTCAGCTGCAGTGTAAAGTGGACTATAAGTTATTCATGCATGAATTTTAGAAAAATAAGGGATCAAGAGCAAATGGGCAGCAGACTGGTCAGTGCTGCTTTTGCCCTCTTGTCGCTTTTGAGGACACAGTAGGAAGCCACTTACATAATCAGTCATTTAAAGTTAACACAAGAGGAGCACTAGTGGGACTTCATGAGGACAACATTAAAGAAAGATGAATTTAAGTGAGTGCTACACTTTAGCAGGAAGGAAACACTGTGCAGTGCCATCTGTGACCTGTCTTAGCGATCGTTCAGATGAGTTCTCATTTAACCCAGTGTCACTTTAACTTTAGACTCTGCGAAGCAAAAAGACATCATTAAAAAATAAGTTTTTTTTAAAGCACACTTGCCCCAAATCAGTGTTTACATGACTTATTTCTACAAAAAGAAGCTTGTGGTTTGTGAACTTTGTGACACTGCAAATGCTGCAAAGGGATCTTACTCCCTGAAGTTGTTATGAGGAGATAAAACCATCGCTAGACTTAAGGTAGCTCCTCCTCAGATTGCTTCTCAGGTATGCATTTAGAAAACATACAGACCACACAGCCAGCCATAATTTGATGTTCTCTGGTTGTGATAAAGTAATCGTAAACTTCATCTGACGCCATATCAGATCACTCATGTTGGACTTGAATCTGTCTCTTGGCTCGGACTGCATAAGTGCTCCCCAGGGTTTCCCTGGGCTGATACATTCAACTGAAACACTCAGCCTAGATACTCAGCTGTGTTTTATGCCTGTGTTCTTTAACCTTGGAGAAAAAAAAGTCAAACTCTATGGGGATTCAGAGAGTCTAGCTGCTGAGAGGAGTTCAGTCACATGAAAGAGCAGCTGGATGAAATGAACATTCCCTCAAGGCCTGGCTGCTGCTTCAGATACTCCTACAGACACACCGCAGGGAGAAGGCTGAATAAGCATTATAGCATAGTGAAAAACATGACCCTAAGGTCCAGCTCATCTGCAGCAGTGACCCCACCCAACCACAGCGCTGTGCGCTTCTGCCTTCATGTGTGTTTTAACTCTAAAACATTTTCTTTTGGTCTTTCTCCCTCCCTCCAGATGGTTTTTTTCTGCCTTCGCATGTATACATACACTCTTTCACGGTTAATTTAAAAGATAAACCACCTTGAGAATTTTTATTTACATTTCTCTACAATATCATGTTCTCGATCTGAGAGAGACGAATGTTTTTCATAACAGAAGCCAGAGACTTCCTGTTCAGACGGACACGGATCAGCAGACGGTTTGCACAGTTTAGAGCCATCAAGTGACAGTAATAAAATTTTAATTGATAAAGTGTGCAACTCTGCATCTGTCCACCCATAAAACCACTACAAAGTACAGCCAGACATTTTCATATGACAATTACACTTTATAACAAGAAGGTTCAAGGTGAAAAACACAAAATGACAGAAACAACTCCTGAAATACAAATCTACACATCCCAGTAAAACAGTTAACTTTTATTGGTATAATAAGGTATTTATGAGTAAGATTAAGCCACGGCACAAAAGTCCACAGCTTAAATTACTCATATAACTGGATCAGTGTAGCCTGATCATGTCACACAGTGTTTGCACAGCTGTGCAGATGTATTGTTCATTTCTTTCCAATCTTTCCATGGATCTTATTACAGTGTCTTTTTTAAAGCTCATAAGTAATGTGCTTATTAATAAAGTAGCACAAAAATATTGTTCATCATGAAGGGTCACGTTAAGATATTTTCTTTCAAAAAGTACTAACTGAGATTCTTGTTTTCTACTGTATTTCACAGCAATATCGTAGGATAACTTAATGGAGGCATTAATATGATTTAACCATTGAAGTCTTACATAGCATTTAGAATGCATTTTGCATCTGTTATCTGCTGTCTTCACCACTCGTGTTAAGTTTGTATATGAAAACTCATATGTGGCATCTCTGCCTCTCCAAACTTCCTCTTTACAGTTTCCTGTTGGAAACAGCTGTAAATTTACTTCCTCTGTGGCTTCCTGACTCAGTAGAGATCCAGAGACAAGGGTTACATACCTCTGGTTTCATGTTCTTGGTGGGGGTTGATGGAGGATAGGGCCACTGAGCAGATGGGAAACCAGAAAGTGGTAGACAGCTTTCTGCTTCCCCGGTGATGCATGCACGAGTAAAACGACAAGAGGTCAAAGATACATGCAAACGATGTAAGATGTAAAGAAAATATTGTGAAGTTGGGAGATGATGTTGTTGTTGGTGTGTTGTGTTGTGTTGTATCGGTGTGCCAGAGAAAATTCTTTTCTAATTATTTTTTTTCTAGTTCCTCCTGTAAAAAACATTTCTCAAAGGATTTGATGAATTTCTACATTTTATAAGAAAGGATGGTGCTGTCGTTACTGTCACAGTGCAAAGGTGTCTGCTGGGGCCTTTCTGTGTGGAGTTTCTGTGAGTTAATATTGTTCGTGGTTCAGTTTTCTTGTTTTTCCTAGTTTTATCACTTATATTTCTAGTTCTGAGTTTCTTGTTTCTTTTAGTCTGCCTCCTTTTCATGCCTGTGTGTGTGTGTACCCTTTCTTGTCTCCCGTGCATGTTAAGTTCTGTCTCCATGGTTATTCATATGTCTCCCCAGTCACTGTGTTAAGCTTTCATGTCTAGAGTCTGAGTTTCTGTCTATGTGTTTCCTGTTTTATTTTGATAGTTCCTTGTCCTGTGTTCAATGTATTCAGTTTTGTTTCCTCCCTGTCTCATTGTGTCTGATTACTTCCAGCTGTGTATTTAAGTCCTCTGTCTGCCTTGGCTTGTTGTAGGGTCATCCCACACGGCTGTGTTTCATTTTGTGCCTCGGGTCCCTCGTCACTCCCTGTCCCAAGTTTAAGTTTGTTGTATCTAGTTTCTAAGCACACAGCTGAGCTGCCTCTCTTCGTTTATGCTGTTGCGATACTAGTCCTGCATTTGGGTCCTCATCCTGCCTGCCACACAGCATCCCCTAACAATGTGTGCTTTTTCATGATCCATTACATGCATTGCTATGAAGTTAGAATTTTGCTGAATTAATTCAAGATATACTGTTATTTATTTATTACTTTTATTTTATCAGGAATTCCCACTGAGATCGCATTCTTTTGTACAATAGATACCTAACTCAAGTAGCAACCATAAAAACATCTCAGAAATGCTACAAATACAACAAAAAACATAAATCACAAATGCACAATATAAAAATGCCCATAACATAAAACATTAAAACATCAAGTGACTTCTCAAAAAAACATTCCTTCTTGTGCTTTTAAATTCACCAAGCGATAAAGATATATTCAAATTTTACCCATTCTATAAATCAGTATATGTCCAATGTGCATTGTAAGAAAATGCTGTTTTCCTCACATACCTCAGAACTGTAGCTACAGAGGAAAATATACTAGTGCTGTTTTCATTGAGTGGTCAGTGATGGCCAGCCCACAAAATGATTAAGAATGCAACAGTGAGTCAGAGACTTTGCATTTGTAATAAAACATAGAGATGCACGGCACACCGAGTCAAGATTCATGCACACTGTAAAAAAAAAAAATCCTAATATAAAAGTATTTTACAGTTTTGTACTGTTCTTCTAGAATTGTTAGGATGCCTGGGTCGTCGACCCAGGGTTTTTGAGTTTACGATATTATTTATACTGTCTAGTTTTTGGTTTCTTTGAGTTCTGTCTTATGGCTTAGGTCTGTCTTCTTTAGTTGCTCTGTCTCCCCTATCACCTGCATCCCCTTGTCTAGTTCGCGTCTATGTGTATCTTAAGTTCCTATATCCCCGTGTTCAGTCAGTGTTTTGTGTCTGCCCTGTTCCCACGTCTCTGTTCCCTTTGTAGTGCCTGCTTATGAGCCTGTGTCTTTTGTTCAGTCTGTGTTATGCGTTTCCTGTTTTACTTTGAAGGTCTGTGTCTTATCTCAGTGTGTTCTGTTTACGCTTCTTTGGTCTCGTCAGTTCTGATTTGTCCCAGCTGTGTTTCCCTCCTGTTACCCATTCCCTGATTGCTCCCTCTGTGTATTTAAGCCCTGTGTTTCTCTGTGTCCGTGTCGCGATCTACCGTTTACTTTGCTGTGTGTTTTGTCAATCCGCTGGTGTTAGTTTATTTTTGAGTTTTTCCAGTTATGTTATGTTTGCGTTCAGCATTAAAGCTGTTTTGGTTTAAGTTCTGTCTCCGGAGTCTGCATCTTGGGTCCTATCCCTGTCCGCACACAGCCGTCACCTAACAGAAGATCGCGACCAGAACATGGACCCTGCAGACTCCTTTTTCTTTGAGTTCTACGGCGAGATGGAGCGGCTGTTGCGCCTGCTCGACCGCATCGCCCGGTCCCCGGATTTAAGGACCATGGCAGTGGGGCTGAGTGCGGTGGAGGCCATCATTCGGCATAATCCCCGGCTTAGCCAGTTTGCTAAAGACACAGAGTTGGGGAACACCATTACTGCCTGGAGAGAGCAAGTCAGGGCTAGTGAGCTTGCTCTCTCCCTCACTACGTCTTCCCCACCGCTGCCGCAGGACAACGCACACTCTGCTTCATCGCCGCTGCAGGCTTCCTCCCCTTCCTCACGCCAGCCGGGACCTTGTTCGCCTGTCCATTCGCCTGCCTTTTTTCTGGCGGCTGTGTGGTCGGAGGATGAGGAGGAGGTCTCCGTTTCTCCACCGGTTCCTGTTCCCTCGTCTAAAAGGAAGCGACGCCACCGTCGCTCCTCTCCTCGGTCATCCGTTCAGCCTCACGCCTCGTCAGCTGGAGGACCCGAGGAGCCCGTTCAGTCTCACGCCACGTCAGCTGGAGGGCCCGAGGAGCCCGTTCAGCCTCACGCCACGTCAGCTGGAGGGCCCGGGGAGCCCGTTCAGCCTCACGCCTCGTCAGCTGGAGGGCCCGAGGAGCCCGTTCAGCCTCACGCCTCGTCAGCTGGAGGGCCCGAGGAGCCCGTTCAGCCTCACGCCTCGTCAGCTGGAGGGCCCGAGGAGCCCGTTCAGCCTCACGCCTCGTCAGCTGGAGGACCCGAGGAGCCCGTTCAGCCTCACGCCTCGTCAGCTGGAGGGCCCGAGGAGCCCGTTCAGCCTCACGCCTCGTCAGCTGGAGGGCCCGAGGAGCCCGTTCAGCCTCACGCCTCGTCAGCTGGAGGACCCGAGGAGCCCGTTCAGCTTCCTGTCTCCGCTGGAGGGTCCGAGGGGCCCGTTCAGCGTCCTGTCTCCGCTGGAGGGTCCGAGGGGCCCGTTCAGCCACCTGTCTCTGCTGGAGGGTCCGAGGGGCCCGTTCAGCCACCTGTCTCCGCTGGAGGGTCCGAGGAATCGCTTCAGCCGTCTCTTCCTGCTGGAGGATCCGAGGGGCCAGTTCAGCCTCCTGTCTCTGCTGGAGGGTCCGAGGGGCCCGTTCAGCCACCTGTCTCCGCTGGAGGGTCCGAGGGGCCCGTTCAGCCACCTGTCTCCGCTGGAGGGTCTGAGGAACCGCTTCAGCCACCTGTCTCCGCTGGAGGGTCCGAGGAACCGCTTCAGCCGTCTCTTCCTGCTGGAGGATCCGAGGGGCCAGTTCAGCCTCCTGTCTCTGCTGGAGGGTCCGAGGGGCCCGTTCAGCCACCTGTCTCTGCTGGAGTGTCCGAGGAACCGCTTCAGCCACCTGTCTCCGCTGGAGGGTCCGAGGAATCGCTTCAGCCGTCTCTTCCTGCTGGAGGATCCGAGGGGCCAGTTCAGCCTCCTGTCTCTGCTGGAGGATCCGAGGGGCCCGTTCAGCCTCTTGCCTCGTCAGCTGGGGGTCCGGGAGGACCCAGCCAGCACGTCCCAGTGTCTGCTGATGGTTCTGGCGAGCCCGTTCAGCCACCACCGGCTCCACCGCCTGGTCCGGCCTCCGAGTCTGCAGTTCCGTCTGGTCCTGCATCTGCAGCTCCGCCTGGTCCGGCCCCCGAGTCTGCAGCTCCGCCTGGTCCGGCCCCCGAGTCTGCAGTTCCGCCTGATCCGGCCTCAGCCTCTGTAGCTCCGCCTGGTCCGGCCTCCGAGTGTTCAGCTTCGTATGCTCCTGAGGTCTCCATGCTGTCTGTTCCTGCACGTCCTGTCCGGCCTGCACGTCCTGTCCGGCCTGCACGTCCTGCACATCTTGTCCGGCCTGCTCGTCCTGCACGTCCTGTCCGGCCGATGACTGGACGTCATTGCCGTCATGGACGACCCCCTGACCTACGTCGCCGTCGGTGCCTCCGGCCCGGCCGGCCTCCTGATCTGCTCGGTCGCCGTCGGTGCCTCCCGCCCGGCCGGCCTCCTGATCTGCTCCGTCGCCACCGGTGCCTCCCGCCTGGCCGGCCTCCTGACCTGTTTTCTGGGCTATTGGACCATCAGCCTCCGGGCCGCCCCCCTGACCTGCCCGGGTTTGGACCGTTGTGCCGTTAGCCTCCGGGCCGGCCCCCCCTGAACTTTTTTGAGACTATTGCCTGGGCCTCTGCGCCTTTCGTGAGCTCTTTTGTTTGTTTGCTTTTGGACTTTGCCTGGGCCTTGGTGCTGTTGTTTTGGACTTTGCACTTTTTTTTTTTTGTTGTTGTTTCTGGCTCCTTGTTTTGTTTCAAGCCCTCCATCCTGTTTCCCCCGCCACCCACCCTGGTTGGGTTGTTTTTGTTTTTTTGATTTTGATGTTTTGGTTTGGGCTGTCTGGAAGCCAGCCCTTAAGGGGGGGGTACTGTTAGGATGCCTGGGTCGTCGACCCAGGGTTTTTGAGTTTACGATATTATTTATACTGTCTAGTTTTTGGTTTCTTTGAGTTCTGTCTTATGGCTTAGGTCTGTCTTCTTTAGTTGCTCTGTCTCCCCTATCACCTGCATCCCCTTGTCTAGTTCGCGTCTATGTGTATCTTAAGTTCCTATATCCCCGTGTTCAGTCAGTGTTTTGTGTCTGCCCTGTTCCCACGTCTCTGTTCCCTTTGTAGTGCCTGCTTATGAGCCTGTGTCTTTTGTTCAGTCTGTGTTATGCGTTTCCTGTTTTACTTTGAAGGTCTGTGTCTTATCTCAGTGTGTTCTGTTTACGCTTCTTTGGTCTCGTCAGTTCTGATTTGTCCCAGCTGTGTTTCCCTCCTGTTACCCATTCCCTGATTGCTCCCTCTGTGTATTTAAGCCCTGTGTTTCTCTGTGTCCGTGTCGCGATCTACCGTTTACTTTGCTGTGTGTTTTGTCAATCCGCTGGTGTTAGTTTATTTTTGAGTTTTTCCAGTTATGTTATGTTTGCGTTCAGCATTAAAGCTGTTTTGGTTTAAGTTCTGTCTCCGGAGTCTGCACCTTGGGTCCTATCCCTGTCCGCACACAGCCGTCACCTAACAAGAATATCATTAAATTTACATCAATAGACTGTGATTTCACATTTCAAATGTAAATCAACGTAAAATCACTGTAATGTAATAAAACATAATTTTCTTGTTTTTTAAATGTATCTGTATTCAGGGCAATCGTGGCTCAAGAGTTGGCAGTTCGCCTTGTAATCAGAAGGTTGCCGGTTCGAACCCCGGCTCGGACGCTCTCAGTCGTTGTCTCCTTGGGCAAGACACTTCACCTACTGGTGCTGGCCAGAGGAGAATTATAAAGTGGAATTGTCAAGCGCATTGAGGGTCTCAAAAAGCGCTATATGAATGCAATCCATTATTATTTAAACCAACTGTTAACTGTATATTTCTGTACATTTAAGTATTATTATTCATATTGCCGCATTCATTGACCTTGTTTATAGGTAAATTCATTGTTTAGTCACATTAAATTGTTCCTAATTTAATGTTTAAAAGCACTTGAAAAAGGCAAAATCCCATGTAAAATTAGGGCAACAAATTGTATTTTCATTACTTGAAATAACCTTATTTTTATGAATAAGTTATTTTCTGTTATTTTACGGTAGTATTTTTTTTCCAGCTGCCAGAATATTACTGTTTTTTTAAGGATGTTTTTTCTAACAGTACATATAAAGAGTGTATCAGCATAATAAAGACTGAACCTCATCATTAGGGTCAGTCTTTAATTTTATTTCTAGTGCTTAGGAATATGACTAAATACATGAAAAGCTAAGGACACTCCAATCAACTTCATCTGTACATTACTGTACTAACTATTAGGAGAGGTGGAACTTCTGAGCATCAGGATGTTAACATTATTCTATCTTGTTGTTAGCATTTCAGAGCTGGTTAAGCTGTTCACTGATTTCTGATTATAATAGTCATTAATCAATTCATGACTTGATTAAAAAAAGGAGGAAAAAATGGAGCTTAAGTAACTTTTGCTAAGAAGTGCTGCCAACTGAGTGCTTCTAATGGACAAGAAAACAACACTGAAGAGTGCTAATAACAATAGAGAGCTATCATTAAAATGTGGAGGAAGAGTGGCAGAAATGTGGAGTCGGAGACAGGCGGTAACTGGGAATGATGGATGCAGTGAGATGGATATGACAGATGGAGAAAGGAGGAAAAGAAGAAAGTTTGATAACTTAGACCCATCTGCAGTGAAAGAATGATGAATGACTTTCATTTATAGTAGGAGCAAGTCTTCCTTTAGCAGAGCTTCCCTGTGGCTTTGAACCTCTGTGGCCATCTCACTTTTGTCCTCCTATGAGCTCTACCAGCTGAATCTGAATGCTTTATTAATCCCTAAAGAAAATATGTATTGTGCTGTGTGAGTTGTGTTGAAATATTGACAACCCAAATGCAGGATGTGGTAGACGAAGTCTGAATGTAATGCTGAGCGTTTATTCCAAGAAAAATAACAAGTAAGAGGCAATCCAGAAACAGGTAACAAAAGTCCATAAGCCATGAGAAAGCACAGGGGAAAACACTAGGCTCAGCACAGTTAGTGAGACATTAGACAAAGGGCAAGGGGAGACAGCAACAATGACAATAAATACACAACATAATGAGGGAAGCTGAAACTAATCACAGAATTGACAAGGGACATTTAATAAATACGCTAGACACAGGTTACAGAAATAAAACAGGAATGACATCACTGAGGGAGACTTTGCACAAAAGAGAGGAGGAAGACAACTAGAAAGTCAAAAAGCCTCCAAATCAAGAGGTTTAATCACAACGAGGAAGTCCTTCAACCAGCCCTGGTGGTTTCTGCAAGTAAGCCATCTGTTAAAAGCAGTTGTGACAGTTGAATTACCCCCACAAATACAATATTAAAAACACAGTGTGGAACATAAAACGCATCATCCAGATTCAGTTTTGTGTAAATGTTTTATACATTATGTCTGTAAAACATTACATGTGACGTCACTTTGCACAGTTTACAGAGAGAAGTCAGCTTTGAGTATTTAGGTTATTTCACTGTCTTCATGTAACCCCAGATTAACTCGAAGATAAGAGAGATCTGGACACCCTAGGTGGCCACATCTGGGAGGAAACCCTGTCACTGTTGCCCAACCAAGAGGACACCCTGTGTGTAATTTAGAATATGATAAAATGGCCAAGCTCCAACAGTGAAATTCATGAACATTTGTGATGCCCAGATGATGGTGAATGTGGCTGACTCTAATGTCTCCCTGACTATATGCATGATAACATGAAACCTCTCTCAAACACAAAAATCTGCTCTATTACACGGAGAGAAAAAAACTACCTGAGCTTCTTCCTCAACTCATAACTGTGCCCTGATAGATTAGAAAAATATACCAATTCACACATTTTTGTGGACAAGATCTTGTTTTTGTCATAAAATGAGCATTCAGTCGTAGTTAATCAGCCGCTTGCAGATTGTGCAACTGATAATATCGTACATTCAGCGATTCAGCGCTGTGCTCATTACTTTGGGGTGTTTTTTTTCTCTTTTCTTCTGTCAACGAACAGCAGGTAAAGTAAGAGGGGGAGAATGTAATTCCACAGGGCAAACATTAATTTTCTCGCTCTCCTTTCCACCTGCAACGCAGTATGTAGACACAGAGCGCGGCTCTGAGTTTGTCCTTGGATTGATGGATATCTGCCTGCGCTGCAAAGGAATCATAAGTCTGAAAATGCAATCAGCAGGAGGGACAGCAGAAGAGAGGAACTGCTTCTCACTGATATTCTTTCAGACAGTGCCAAACGCTCTGCTCGAGGGCTTTTACATCTATTCTCTACCCTTATGTTCATAGATTATGAAGGGAGTTAAGGTCTGCGATAAGGTGAAAGTATTCTTTGATGCAGTGAACATCAAAGGATTATTTTAATAAAAAGATCACTGTCCAAGCAGAGGAATCAGCTGGTGTTGCTCATCTTTGGAGAACATGTTTTTTTGATGTAACACTTCAAAATGCACAAAATGCATTAGTTGATGCATGAATCATTGCCGACTCCATAGCTGTTAATGTAAGTCTTCCTCTATTTGGAAATGAACAGCCTATTATGAGTTTATGCTATTAATTAAAGCTCAGCAGATTATTAATTAATGAGTGTTAATTTACAGTCCCTTCATTCTTTCATTAGCTTTGATTAAATTGTTTCTTTCTTTTTTAATGAGATCTGGTCCTGTTCTGCTTTCAAAGAGATTCGGCAAACACGCTACGCTAAAAAAATCTCCTTTTATATTTAAGTTCTTGTTCCATTAGTGGCGTATTTTAAAGCATTTTTCCTGAGTCAAAGCCACAGTGTCGGGTCTCTCTTCCGCTACGTATTGTAACTCAACGCAATCTCAGATTCTGCTTTTCTTTCATCTGTCTTTTTGAAGCGTGTTCCTGGGGTTTTCTTGCAACGTTCAAAGGAAAATGGCCGTCTTCTACAGCAACCTGCTATCCGATGTTGAAACCTTTGCAACTTTTCAGGAAGTCAAAGTACAATTGCTTTAAAGAGAAATTATGTTGGTAGTTGGTGGTCTGAAATAGTTCTCCCCTTTCTTTTATAATCTCTGCTCTGTGCTCCCATTCCTCCAGCTATTACAGAAATGTCTGCACCAGCGCTGACACCTGGACTTGCTCGTGGATTTGCCTCTTTGGTCAAATCTGTGACACCTGGTCCACAGCCAATGGGAATTGATGCTAATTCAAAGCTACTAAAAATAGAGATACTCGACTGTATTATGGATCATAAGCCGGCAGCTTACCCACTGTACCCTAACTAGTGGTGCCATGTAACTAAAATACATTTAGTAAAGTTCCCTAATATAATTAATTCTGCGTGTTTGTCATGCAGCTATATTATATCACTAGTATAAAAATAAATTATATAAATTAAATACTGTAGCCTGTGATGAATTTGCTCCAATTGCAGTTTCTTTTTTCCTCCTTTTTCTTAAGCGGATCATCTGCCTCCATCTTACCCTGTCACACCAACCCTCTACATGTCCTCCTTCACTACTTTTCCTCATATGTCCAAACCACCTCAGGCTTGCCTCTCTAATTTTATCTCCAAATTGCTCTATGCTCTGTGTCCCTCTGATGTGCTCATTTCTAATCTTGTCCATCAGAGTCGCTCCCAGTTAAAAGCTTAACGTCTGTCTTTCTTGTTAGCGTCACCATCTCCAATCTATACATCATACCACCATCCTGTGAACCTTCCCTTTCACTCTGGCTGCCATCCTTCTCTCACAAATCATCCCTGACACTCATCTCCACCCACTCCACCCTGTCTGCACTCTCTTCTTCACCTCTCCTGTGCACTGACCATTTCCTTGGATGGTGACCCCAGGTATTTAAACTCATCTACCTTCATTACCTCTACTCCTTGCAGCTTCCCAATTCCACCTGACTCCCTCTCGTTAAGCCACTACAGTTAAATGTCACATCCTGCAGTAATCCTGTTTAGGAATTAAACTAGTCGACATTATAAACTAATACAGACTCAAAATGACAGATAAAAAATTCACTCAGTTGACAATGATTTAATTTAATTAATTCAAGATCTTTTTCCTGTCATATACGCTAAATATTTACAACTACAACTGTTTCCCATTCATTTTTAGTATTAGCTTGATCGATTGTTGACTTTACAATACAAGCTGATTGTGTTGCTTCAGGCTCTGGTTTGTTTTGTCTGAATTGTTACAAGCCAAACAAATAACTGATTAACTGGGAAAAAATCATCAGATTGGGGCAATAAACAATAGATGGAAAATTATTGTTTTGTTTCAGAATCAGGATTTGCTCCACCTCAACCAGCAACAAGAAATCAATTAGCAACATCAGACTGTTAACTTAACAGCACCAAGAGGAGCAGTTTTTCTGCACTGAGTACTTTCTTAGTCTTAGTACTTTAGATACATTTACCCAGTCATATTTGCATATGTTTATTTCTGTGCAGGCTTTTCCTTCTAATTGAAGGGGACATGAAATGCGCCACATTTAGAGGCTAATTTACACCACTGAGCCCTGCTCTCAAAAACCAACATAGATGAAACTCTGTCTGTGAAGATGGATTAAAGAAATAAGTGATTAAAGTTCAAGTTCTGTCAGTAAGAAATGTGACGTCATGTGGGTGGTTGAAGCTAATAGACTCACATTAGTTTATGCTAGCTAACTAGTGACAGAATGGATAACTCAGAGAAAAATAAGAGCTAAAAATCAGTTTAAGGGGAGCACATTTGTGCTGCTTCTGGCTGCAACAATGAGTTTCATGTTAAGAAACCGAGGATATACTGTCCACTTTCACTGTCTGTCTCTTTAGCAGTAATTTGTAATAAGTTAAAGCGTAAGGACAGTCATGCTTGTTCCTGCTGTGACCAACATCAGAAACAAGCACAGTATTTGTTGTTGATTTATTACTTATTGTCTTTATAGAATAATAACTTTGAGATATTGTAACACTTTGAGAATTATATATGAGTTTTATTCCAGTTAAATGAATTCTCAGGGAAAAATGTATCCATCTATTAATCCTTTCGATTCCGCTTAACCTTAAAATTTCTATTATAATTTCTTACATGTATCTTTGTACTTTTGTCTTTTTTCCCATTTGTAACAAGATAAGTCTCTGTCTCTGTCTCTGTTCTTCTACCAAGGTCACCCTATAGCCGGCGGGAGGTGGGGGTGGTGGTGGTGGTGGGGAGTGCCAGGAAGACAGCAGCACTCACCGAGACAAGAGGTCGTAATCAGAAAGAGTTAAGCTATAATCAAACATGGACCTCTGGCAGAAAACAGACAAAGCGTGACAAAAGAGAAGAAGAAAAAAACATAATCACAGCAAAGAGGCGAAGAATTTGATAAAAATACATCTGAAGGAAAGCCTTTAATCACACGGGGAGAAAGAGACAAAGGAAAGCTGTGTGGCTGAGAAATTAGAAGGAAAAAAAACGAACACAGACAGAGTGGGAGAGGTGGACAGAAAGAAGAGACAGAAGGCAGGATCGAGTAAATGGAAGGGTAGCAGGGTGGTATTTTTAACATGCACTAATCACAGCCAGCACATCAAATGTGGCCTGTTGCAAAGACGCCACTCTGTGTTAATCGGAGCAAAGAAACAGAGAGGGGAAAAATGATTACCGATGCCAGGACAATACTGTGCAAAGCCAGACTCAAATATGCTGCATAAAGAAGGGCACAAGGAAATGAGCACAGAATTGAGTAAATTTGCCTCATGTAAATCGTCTACGCATCAAAAATTCTTCCTGTAGAGACTCGGGGGTTTAATAAGCTGGGAGGCGGGCGTTTTTTCCCCATCCTAACTGGGCAGAGGAGGGCAAAGCAAGGAAAAAAAGGAGGTGGGGGGAGTGGGAAGTTGTGTCTCAAGATAGGGTGAGGATAAAATCAGCCTGTCTCCTCGGTGTTTGCTTCTTCTGGGCTCTGCCCTCACTCTTCACTCTGCAATCCTGGTGGCTGTCTGAGGCTGTTAATGAATCCCAGCAGATTAGCAGACTATCATTTTAAATTCACAACAACACAAGACTTTAGCTAATTCACCAAAGCATCCTTTAATTCACCAACAACTTGTAGAAACCACATTATTAAAGGGTCATTTTTGATGAGGGGAATTTTGGCCTCTGTCTGTTCTCTGCAGCAAATATTTGTTTTTCGTCTTTTCATGGCTTTGATAAATATTCATCTCGCCGATGCCCGCGTCCTGCTGCAGTGCAGCGTGTTACTGCAAGGGATATTGATGAGCTGTTGGTCTGAGGATGCTCAAATCACACAGCAATCAGGCCTCATCATAGCTCCCACGGCCAGACAATCAGCATGCAGTGAAGGCTCAGGTACACTTTTCCTCCCTTCCTAACGGGGTACCGCTTTCTCTGGTCGTTAGTATGAAGACCACGTACAAAATGATCATCGTTTGTGTTTTCACATACTGATGGGTTGCACTGGGTTGTTTTCTAAGCTCTGCTCAAGGGACAGAAAGTCTAATCCAATATAGAGGCATTCAGCGACATCCAGCAAGTGGCGGGACAGTGCAAGGGCTTGTGCACAGCAAGGCTCATCCAGCCAGCGCCGGCCGATGGGAGTGGGATTGTGGAAGCCTTTAAATGCATCTTGGGGGCTGGATAGTGGAGGCTATTATACAAAGAATCATGACAAGAATTCAATAACGGCGCTTTTGTCCTGTGAAATCTCACTTTTCCCATAAGGATCCTTCTGTTTCTGCCTCTCTTTCCACTCCCTCCTCTCTCTCGATCCCACTGCTCCTCAGGGGGGAATGAGTTAAAAGCATAATACTGAGAGTACTTGAGTGCTGAGGATTCCTCTTGAATGCTAAGCAGCCTTATCAAATAGCACACTGCAGCACAGGATCATAGGTACTGATGGGCAGTGAGAAGCTATACAGACATCTGACGAGACTGCACACCTCCCGGTGTAAATATTGAAATAAAGCATAACTCACGAGACTCGTGATTTTAGTGCTGAAACTATAATCAGCTAATTAGGACCTGGTCCACGTTTGAGGCAACACTGCAGCAAAGAGATAAGAGTTACTTTACCTTAATAAAGGATTTCACATTACCATTAAACAAAGGGTGATAAGGGTTAGTTGTAAAACCTGCAGCTCTGCACTAATTTCACTGTACAGAAACTGTGTCAATGCTGTCTGTAGAGAGCATTCACATGGCATGTAATTACAGTATTAACACTAAACCTATATAAATTTATAGGTAAATGAAGTGAAAGTTCACACAAGAAAGCAACAAACAGCTGTGACCTGGATGTTCTTTCTCTCCGCATTGAAGTGATCAACAGAGACTGAAAAAAAAATACTAAGCTCATATTTCTTACTTTACAACATAAAGGTCAGATAGGATGCAAATCATGAGGTGGACAATCCATGAGAGTATTTGACTTTATTTGATTAAATCATTAAATTTGAATGACTCAGGTCAGGAGTAGGCTAGTGCAGCAGAATCCTCTTTTAACAAGCCCATTGCACCATATATAGCTCACCATATGCAGTATTGATGAATGCCAAAACAGAAAAAATGCACACAGCGTATCAGCAAGACTGAAATGAACAGTTTTTGCTGTTTTACCTTTGCACCCAGGACTGTTTATGCGCGCTACATTAGCCTGCGGGGCTCACACTTTGCTTGAACATCACACTCGGGGATTTCACTGTTTGCGCAACATGTTTGCTTTCTACATCACGTTCTCCTCGTAAACATTTCATATCGCCGGCACGACAACTGCACACGGCTAGTTTGGAGTAAATTAATGTACTGAAACCCTGCAGGTCTAGAAACGAAATCAGCACAAACCTCTGCAGCCACAGATCAGCAAGTAAAATTGTAAACAAGCTAAAGCAGAAAATCAAGTCAGCCACCTGAATATCACTGAAAAGAATAATAAGAAGCTAGTGGGATTTTTTGTTTTTTTTCTGGAGGCCAGAAAATTCACAAATGAGCTCCCAACCTTTCCCTCACTTTACACTTGAACACATCACAGCGAACCTCATTTCTTTATCAGGCAGAACATCATTTATGCCAAACATCTCAACACTAACACCCGTCTTCTCCATCTTCTCCTTCTTCTTTTCTCATCTCACCTCAGTCGATTATCTGCCAGCATCTCTATGTATACCTAACATCCTCCTCTCTCACACCAACCCTCCCTCACTATATCCATGAATCTTCTCTGAGGTCTTCCCGTTTTACTCCCGCCTGGTAGCTCCATATTCAACTTCCTTTGTCCAGTATATCCACTACCTCTCCTCTAACTTTACCTCCAAACTGCTCAACCCGAGCCGTCGCTCTGATATACTCATTTGTCCATTCTGGTCACACCCACTGAAAATCTGAGCATCTTCAACTCTGTCACCTCTAGCTTGGCCTCCTGTCAACAACGTTGTAATTGAATCAATAATGACGATAATAATCAGACATAATCAGTAGTGTCTTCAGTTTTC
The DNA here is from genome assembly GCF_041146795.1 of Maylandia zebra. Lineage (NCBI taxonomy): Eukaryota > Metazoa > Chordata > Actinopteri > Cichliformes > Cichlidae > Maylandia > Maylandia zebra. The sequence continues at coordinate 15,782,780 of NC_135182.1, read as the reverse complement.
TTTAAATTGTTCAAGCTGGGTTTTAAAAAAACAGAACAGAGCAGAAAAAAATTTATTAATTATAGGATGAATTTTACCCCTCCATGAATCGCTAATTTATTGTGGTAGAGGGGTTTGTGTCCCAGGAATCCCACCGGCTATGTTGTCCGGAAGCTTTTGCCCCCTGGTAGGCCTCTCCCTTAGAGATAGGGTGAGAATTTCAGCCATCCGGGAGGGGCTCAGAGTAGCCGCTGCTCCTCCACATCGAAAGAAGTCAGTTGAGGTGGTTCGGGCATCTGACAAGGATGCCTCCTGGGCGCCTCCTGGATGTTCCGGGCATGTCCCACTGGGAGGAGGCCCCGGGACAGATCCAGGACATGCTGGAGAGATTATATCTCTTGGCTGGCCTGGGAACGCCTTGGTGTTCCCCCGGACAAGCTGGAGGAGGTGGCTGGGGAGAGGGAGGTCTGGGCTTCTCTGCTTAGGCTGGTGCCCCCGCGACCCGGCCCCGGATAAGCTGAAGAAGATTGATGGATGAGCAACCCATTGCTTTTCTTTCCACTTATCCGATTTAGGATGTCAGAGGAAGGCTGGAGTGTATCACAGCTCTTGTAGGATGAGATGCAAGGTACACCCTAAACAGTTAACCAGTCTACTGCACGACTAGCACGCACACCGAAGCACACGGTTCATGCTCACAACTACGGCCAGCTTAGAATCACCAGTTAACCTCCTGAGCATGTCTTTAGACTGTGAGAGGAAGCCAGCGCGCCTACACAGGGACTTTCTTGCAGGTCTCGACACATTATATAAGGCTGACATATTTCCTACACATAGAAGGGTGGCATCAGGGCTGATTGTTTATTGCACTGCTGATTGCACTAATAAGGCCCATAAAGCCTGAACACCTTCATTTCTTTAAAGGTATGTGCCAAGAGGGAACCCACGCAGGCACAAGGAGAACATGCAAACTGGATTTGAGGTGGATTTGAACCCTGCTGTAAGCTTTGCACCACCCCAGATGTGACACAGTTTGGCTTCTTCAAATGGCAATAGCAATTTTATTTAAACTCCACGTGCTTAACATATAAAACATAAAAACATATAGCTATGTCTGCTTTGCCTCAAGGCAACAAAAAACAACAAAACAAAGTTTACAAAGAAAACACATAAATGTACATACGCAAACAAAACATTTCATCACTCTGTCTCTTCCTCTCCGCTCACACCACTGTTTGAACTCAAAGAAGAATTACAATGTTGTTGTGGGAGTTAGAGTCCTGACTGATTGCTGGTGCAAGTGTGTATGTGTGTATGCATGTGTGTGCGTCTGCGCGTGTAGTGGCAAAACCATTTCCATCCTGTGTCTCGGCTGTAATTGCACATAACAGTCCTGTCAGGGAGCGACGCTGAATAACAGCGCAATTCAAATGGACATGAAACAGAGAGAGCTCACATAGCAAACTTTCCCTCTGCTCTCCCTCTCGGCTTCACGCACAAACACACAGCAGGACTCTTTGCATTGTAAGAGAGAACCACGGCATGAAGATTTAATGAAAGTGTGGGGGACGTTTTCTGCTGGGGTTTAAATGTTTAACTGTTTCTATTTCTTACTGCCACAGTGGGAAGAGACAGTTTCCTGCGGCAATCCGCGTGTCACTGGTCTTCTTTCCAGCTCCCTTTGTCGCAACAGTTTCCCTGAGGCACGAATGAATTAATGCGCGTATGATGTAAGCTTTGCATAAGCCAATAGCTGCTAATGGTGGAAGGCTATGGCAACTGTAAATGTGCTGCAAAATGATCATCACACACAAAGAAACACAGCTCGCAGAAGCAGATTCTTATAGCAGATCAGGACTTGTGAACAATGAAAAAGTCAAGTCCTCTGTGAGAATGGTGCGCCACGTGCTGTGAACGTCGTGCCACCTGCTCATAAAAAGCAGGTGCTTTTTTTGGGGTGGGGGGAGGGAGGTCTTATCTTGCACAGAGCATTATGGGTAAGGCCCCAGTGAAGGCAATTTCAGCTCCAGGCAGCAGCACAGGTCAGAGGATGTCCTGGCTCGAGGATTTAACATCTAAGAAAGCAGCAATCGTGACACAGAATTTATTTGACAGATACCGCCCACTCGCACTCAACTGTGGCGTCTCACTTATTTTCTCACTCCCCTCCACCCCCCACTGTCGCTATTGGACAGATACGCACACATTCACAAAAGTGATGTAACAGCCCCCTTGAGCTGTAATCCAGAGTGAGCATCCATAAAGGAGGCCTGTTAGGATGTTCAAAGGAAATTGCAAAAAATGACCACAGCAAGCAGTTGAGCAGGAACTGGATATTACAAGGAACTGTGTGTGTGTGTGTACTTGTATTTTTAATTTTATGAAGACAAACAGGTCTGACTATATGGTGCATAAAGACCAAGTCTTATGGTAAATATTTGCTTTTCATTTGCGTGAGTCTCCACAAAGTCATTTTAATATCCTCCAAGGAAGACGAAACACACCTGTTGGTCTGTGTGTTTTCTTATCATATTCGTTTAGCTCCAGTGACAGATATATGTTCTCAGCGGCAATAAATATGTAAAGAGTGCTCCTTCACCTCTTTCTCCCTATAAATTAATTGGAAGGTACGCCCAGGTTGGAGCATGTGTTACTTATAATATTGTTGATGTAGATGTCTGTGTGGGGACTACTGTTTTCTTAGAATTCAAATACTCAAGCCAGGACATCCCCCGATCTTTGCTGCCTGGAGGCAAAATTGTATTCACTGACGCCTTACCCATAATGCTCTGCTCCAACATTGCTCAATATTTACAGGATTCTGGGAGACTTTATTAGTCTCTCACAATGTGGTTATTGTTATTGTTTTTATTTATATAGCACATTTAATTACAACATCAATGTTGACCAAAGTGCTACAGGTGGTACAGAAATACAAAATAACTAGTACCAAATACCAAATAACTCTCGTACTGTATTAAAAGCAAAAACAGTGAAAACAAATGTGTTTTTAGATATGATTTGAAAAGATTGACAGTAGGAGCCTGTCTGATGTGTAGGGGCGGACTATTCCTCAGTTTAGGTGCTGCTACCCTAAGCCCCTGATCACCTCTGTGAACCAGCCTAAACCTTGGTATGGTTAAAAGCTAAAAATCATTCGATCTAAGAGATCTAGAGGACACATAAGGCTGCAAGAGGTCAGACAAATACCCAGGAGCCTGTCTGTTCAGAGATTTGTAAGTCAACAATAACATTTTCAAATCAAATCTGAAGTGAACAAGAAGCCAATGAAGAGCGGCAAGCACAAGGGAAGTAGTTTCATGTATTCTAGTTTGTGTCAGAAGACAAGCTGCAGCTTTCTGGAGCAATTGCAGTCTTGCAAGGCAGGTCTGACTAACTTCAACATATAAGGAGGTACAATAGTCAAGCTGGGATGTAATAAAAGCATGAATCGCCCATTTAAAGTCAGCCTTCACCTTAGAGAAAAGCCTCAGTTTGAAAAAAGACCAGTGCACAGTTGAGCTAATCTGTTTTTCAAAGGTGAAATTACTATCAAATACAACCCCCAAGCTCTTGAGGTTTGCAACCATTTGTTTCCTCTCACCTCTTATTTCCGTCAAGTTCAGGTCTGAGCTTTGAGTGGGTCATTGCAGCACCTTGATTCTTTTCTTTTCCAGCCTTTCTGGTTTTGATTTGCTGCTGTGTTTGTTTCATGACCCACTTTAGGCAAAGCTTTATGTGTTGAATAGATGGCCACACATTTTACTCTAGAATACTTTGTGCGTGAGACTGCACTCAGAGACTGCAAAGTGCCTGCCTGGACAGTTCACCAGTGGCTGCATAGGAAGACCAAACCATCACTCCTCCACCACCATGCTTTGCAGTTGCTACGATGAGATTTTTGTGCTGATATGCAGTGTTTGGCTTTCTACAAATGTGACTTTTTGCTTTATGGCCAGACATCTCCACTTTGATATGTGCCACAAGTTGTGCAGTTTGTTCAGATGTAACTTTGCAAACTTAAGATGTGCCTTGTTCACCTGGTATCTCTTCCAGACATGTCCTACTTGTTCAGTCTTTTTCTAATGGTACTGCCATGAACTTCAGCATTTAACACTCTAACTGAGGCCTGTCAAGTCTGAGATGTAGCTTTGCAAATATCCAATCAGCTTATACATCAAATATGATGTAAAAGCCACCTTATTGTAGATTTAGGCTCTGCAAACCCACATGGGTGCAGTTATTGTTATGAGCTATGTGAGGCAGGCAGGATTGGAGGACCCAAAATGCAGACTGGTGGACAAAACTAAACTTGAAATGCAGCTTTATGCTGGACTACAGTTATACAAAAACCAAACTGGACTGAACAGGAACTAAACAAGCAGGCAGAACACACAGCGTGGAATGAGGGAGATCGCGACAAAGGACAAATGGTGATGCGCACATACACAAAAGGGCAAACGAGGAAACACAGCTGAACATAATCTAACTAATGAGACAGGGGAAGCACAGCTGAACATGGAACACACAAGACAAGAGACTGTCAAATTAAAACAGGAAGTAGGAGAAACACACCGGGATGCAGACAGACAAAACCCAGGGAAAACAGGAAAGAGAGAGCGAGGGGCATGCAGCTACACCAGGAGACGAGACAGACTTTACAGGAAGGCATAACACAGGAGATGATGGGGAGGACACACAGAGACAAGACCAAGAACTAGAAATACAGATAACTAAACTAGGAACAAGTCACACAGAGAAAACAATAATGACTTAGGTTGGATATATGCGAAGCTCCACTGGAAATCCCTAAACTCTATACACTACTGGAGCTGATGAAGCATAGCCGCAGGAGAGTAAACGAGAGTGCATCTGCACAGTCCTGTAAATACAGGGAGTGCAGAATTATTAGGCAAATGAGTATTTTGTCCACATCATCCGAAAGCCTACTACCAATTAAGCATATTAGGTGATGCGCATCTCTGTAATGAGAAGGGGTGTGGTCTAATGACATCAACACCCTATATCAGGTGTGCATAATTATTAGGCAACGTCCTTTCCTTTGGCAAAATGGGTCAAAAGAAGGACTTGACAGGCTCAGAAAAGTCAAAAATAGTGAGATATCTTGCAGAGGGATGCAGCAGTCTCAAAATTGCAAAGCTTCTGAAGCGTGATCATCGAACAATCAAGCGTTTCATTCAAAATAGTCAACAGGGTCGCAAGAAGCGTGTGGAAAAACCAAGGCGCCAAATAACTGCCCATGAACTGAGAAAAGTCAAGCGTGCAGCTGCCAAGATGCCACTTGCCACCAGTTTGGCCATATTTCAGAGCTGCAACATCACTGGAGTGCCCAAAAGCACAAGGTGTGCAATACTCAGAGACATGGCCAAGGTAAGAAAGGCTGAAAGACGACCACCACTGAACAAGACACACAAGCTGAAACGTCAAGACTGGGCCAAGAAATATCTCAAGACTGGTTTTTCTAAGGTTTTATGGACTGATGAAATGAGAGTGAGTCTTGATGGGCCAGATGGATGGGCCCGTGGCTGGATTGGTAAAGGGCAGAGAGCTCCAGTCCGACTCAGACGCCAGCAAGGTGGAGGTGGAGTACTGGTTTGGGCTGGTATCATCAAAGATGAGCTTGTGGGGCCTTTTCGGGTTGAGGATGGAGTCAAGCTCAACTCCCAGTCCTACTGCCAGTTTCTGGAAGACACCTTCTTCAAGCAGTGGTACAGGAAGAAGTCTGCATCCTTCAAGAAAAACATGATTTTCATGCAGGACAATGCTCCATCACACGCGTCCAAGTACTCCACAGCGTGGCTGGCAAGAAAGGGTATAAAAGAAGAAAAACTAATGACATGGCCACCTTGTTCACCTGATCTGAACCCCATTGAGAACCTGTGGTCCATCATCAAATGTGAGATTTACAAGGAGGGAAAACAGTACACCTCTCTGAACAGTGTCTGGGAGGCTGTGGTTGCTGCTGCACGCAATGTTGATGGTGAACAGATCAAAACACTGACAGAATCCATGGATGGCAGGCTTTTGTGTGTCCTTGCAAAGAAAGGTGGCTATATTGGTCGCTGATTTGTTTTTGTTTTGTTTTTGAATGTCAGAAATGTATATTTGTGAATGTGGAGATGTTATATTGGTGTCACTGGTAAAAATAAATAATTGAAATGGGTATATATTTTTTTTTTGTTAAGTTGCCTAATAATTATGCACAGTAATAGTCACCTGAACACACAGATATCCCCCTAAAATAGCTAAAACTAAAAACAAACTAAAAACTACTTCCAAAAACATTCAGCTTTGATATTAATGAGTTTTTTGGGTTCATTGAGAACATGGTTGTTGTTCAATAATAAAATTATTCCTCAAAAATACAACTTGCCTAATAATTCTGCACTCCCTGTATGTCTAATTAAGTGATAAAAAAAAAACTGGAGTTGGATTGGACCACGGGCATGGAGAGCCTTTAGAAATCCAAGTGCTCAGAAAATGGTCTCAGCTGGCTTCATCTCTACGAGCTACATTAAAATTCAGCATTTTAACACATCATTTATAACAATTCACAAATTGATGTGACACTCTGAATGGTGCCATTCTGCATGTTGAGTATTTTCACTTTTGACACTTTAAATCCATTTTGCTGCTCAAACATTCATGTATTTCTAAAGCCAATCTGTGAATGCAAAACATCTACAGTCTCTTACTTTGCAGGACTGGATCAAGAACGAACAAATTACATCACTATTTAAACTTGCAATGCTCAGTTTACATAAAGCGCATGTTGTTCAAAAACCAGATAGATTCAGAAGGTTAAAGGTTTTTGAAATCTAAAAATAGGATTTTTTTACATTTTGTAGGTGTTGACAAACTAAGAAGGGTCACTTCCTTCCTTTCTTGCCGTGCTCCATTGTTGGCTAAATGTGTAATAGAAATTTCTGTCTTAATCTGGTGCATTTAAAATAACATTCAAAATAACCTTAATGAGTTTTGAAATAATTGCTTTAAGCTGAGAGCTAGCGGCCATCATGCACTACACAGACAGACATAAAAAGTGTCTGCACAATGCATAGGCCTACAGCGTGGAAGGCATCTCATCTGCATACACTACACCCAATGGTGAGCAGTTAATTACTGAAAAAATGAAACAAAAATGTGTTGTCATTATGCTAAAATCAAAATTGGCTCCCACTGAGGATACATTTCCCCCACACGTGACAGATTGTGAGAACATTTGCGTTTTATAGCTCGCCTAATGTCCTTTGCAGCCAGAGAGACAGAGAATAATCTGAGCTTCCATAGAGCCATAGGAGCAGATCAATAGGATGTGCTTACTGTGATCATTAGAAAAGGTTATTACCATGTGCGAGAATAGATCCTGCCGGTTCCTGACATTGTGCATTCTGTAGCCATTACGGATCTTGAAGATCTGAGTAAAACGTGAATCAAATGTTAAAAAAAATATAGATGCATTAAGAGATAATAGATCTTCCCCTGGAAAAGAAAATGGAATAAAAGCTGCAGGAAACAAGTGCATTTCAGGGTTTTAATTTATGGGCATCACAATGAGGAGAACAAAAAGCACACAAGGAGAATGACAATAGAGCTACTGTTCGTAGACAAATAATAGATAAAGGCATCCTGTAGCCACAGGCCTGTGGTCTCTGGTGGTATGAACAGATACAGCCAGTGCTGCACTGCTCTCTAGTGGTCAAGTGAGGAATGTAAGGAATGTGTGCACACTCAAAAAGCTGTTTGCTACAAATAAGTGATGACTCCTATAAAATCTTTCATCTTTAGTATTAAAGGTTTTGCTCCTATTAGCCTGACTGGAAAGACAAAAACCCACAGAGGGGATGAGAGATCATATCACACAAGTCCTTAAAACCACACATCATAGTGGGTAAGCAGAGGAAAGCACATTAATTCTGTTGTTGCTTATGTTCACAGCGTGCAGTAATAATCAGTTTATTTATTTCAACATTATTTTTACAGTATATTAAGTAGTTTGAATGACCTTTAAAAGTAATTTCAGTTCCCAAATGAGATTCTCTCTTTGACACCAAACGGGTGGCAAAGAATAGCATAGTCACTCATTTTGGAGCAGAAGAGATGAAAGAAGAAACACTATGAGTGCAGTTTAAAGATTTGTGGTATGTGAAGGACAGGTACACTGTATTCAATTTGAATGGAGCTTGTTTGTTTCGATGTTTTCTTTGTACACTTGCGTATTCCTTTTTTATGACAAGAACTATTACAATGTTTTTGAGTACTAGAAAAACATTTCTCTTTGAGCAGCAGACAATTTGTTTTTATAAAAGACGCCAATAGAAATGTCAAAAGTTAACAATATGTGGGACAAGGGGACACAATACTGTGCAATCTTACATAAAGTGGGAGTTTTGCTGTAGTTCAAAAACTTCCAGTGCAGAGTAAAAAAGCATTTGGAAAGTTTGCTTTGAGAGCAGCTTTGCCCAAAATGTTGAGGATTAAATGTAAATCCTGTTTCTGTTCTTTGAAATTTGCACAAATACTTTGAACACATACCGACATTAATGTCACAGCACAAATCAGCATATTGTACTTCCCGCCCTGAGTGTGTGCCTGACTCTGTGACAGTAAATAATCCAGCTTGAATTGCAAAGAGCTTTCTTATCCTTTCTTTATTGGATTAAAGTCATCACAAGATTTGAGTACAAAACATTTACAAAGCTTCCAAAACGTCATTCAGTGTGTGCAGACACCTGTTCATCTCTCACTCAATTTATATGATCAGAATTTAAGCAAATACAACCAAAGATATAAAAATACAGAAGAGATCGGCTCACAAATAGGTTTAGAAAAATATGTAAAAACACGAAGAGAAAGATAACGACATATATAATAGTATCTCTATATGTAATATTAAGTGAAACCAGGAAGAAGGATTCGATCTATGGTTTAGTGTATGCAGTAATACTGTGGGTGGTTAGTTCCTGACCAGTAGGTGGGACTAAAGAGCCAAAACGTTCTCCAAGTAAAGGTGGAAAACCGATTTTAGAAGTGTTTTGAAACACTGAAGACAAAGAACATCGTGAAAACAGTTACACAGCATTTGATAAAGTGGTAAAGTCATACATTTTGACGTGTGCTTGAGCTACCTTTAAACTGTCAGTGCGTTATTTTATTTACAAAGCAGCAAACCTGTTGCTAAGTATTTCACGTCTTTGCTTTTGCTTGACGTTTCAAGAGGCCTCGATCTTCATCTCCATCCCAGACGGCATCGAGCAGGCGACAGTCGATCAACCTCCCGGTGTTTTGAGCAGTAACTGCAGTTACTTTGGTTTTTTGGATGGTTTGATGTCAAAGAGGAAGAAGGCTTCGCCCTCAGATCATGAAGGACTGAGTTTGTTTGTAGTGCTTGAGCTGTAGGGAGCAGAGAGACATACAGTGACACATTTCCTTTCATTAGCTTGTGCCTGGTGTTATCGGAAGCTTATCAACAGTTGCATTCCAAATGAATGCATGCAAAACAAGCCCTGATTTGATAACGAGGCCTTTGATCACTCACATTGCGGGTGGGAGGAGGAGGAGGGTTGTAGGACTTGGTGCTGAAAGGCAAGGGGGAGGGCAGTTTAGTCAACACTTATTATTTTGGAATAACAATAAGGGCAACATGCAGGGCGGAAGAAGAAACTCTCACCTTTTTGTTTTCTTGCTCTCTGTTCGAATAAAAAACAAAGAAAAAATTAGTCAATACATGAAAATTTGTCAGTTGTGGTCACAATACCTCAATTCTGGGAGAACTCGAAAATACAGAGATTTACTCAAGTAGTCATTTTTATGTTTAACTGAAGTTTTTCTTATTAGTTCTGTTGGGTCTCTACCAAACCCTTCATTTAGTCACCAAATGTGTCTTTCTGTTATTTGGTGCTAAGTCCGGTTGTGCAAAGAGAGTTTATTGGTGAAAACAACTGCTTGCAAGAAACAGTGATAAGAAGAGCAGTAAAACAGTAAATCTGAAAGCAGTAAAATCCAAACAATTGAAAGGGGTTTTTTTAGGTAAGGCTTTAAATGCAGGAAGGATTCTTTCACGAGAGCATTTTTAAATGGTGACACTATGTTACTACATATATCAGAGTTGTTTTCTCTGTGCTTCTCACCTTATTGTTGTTTTCAAAACATTAGCATGAGCATTAGAATTACAACCTGATCAGAAGAATAACCAAATACTTTCTGCAAAAACTATTCATTTTAATATGAAAGACTGGCAAAGAGCACCTCTTCCACCCAAATAGCTCTTGGATATTTGATAAAGTACCGTGTTCAGAAACACATACACGTGATTGTTCTCATTCTAATTTTGTTTACAATTAAACTTTGCATTTGTCAACTCAATCCTGTTCCACGGCCATAGACGAAATTCATCTAATCTGGTATTTATTTTTTTTTAAATAAAAGGCTGAATCCATTGCTGACAGCCTAAAAAAATAGCTGCTCACTCATCTGGTTGCTTAGGTGCAGATCAATAAATTGACATGCACTCTGAGAAACAAGTCCAAATGGATGGACTAAATATAAGTGAAGGTGTGAAAAAACAACACGTTCTCACTCCCAAACATTTTACGCTAGGTGACAAATCATCGGTATATTACGCTTTTGGTCACCCAACACATCCCTATATTACGAGTTCGAGAACCGTTTGGAATGAATCTACACATGTACGTTTATTTTACTTAAATCGCTTTGGAAAACACTATATAGGATTAAGGTTAGGGTTAGGGCTGGAATACACAGCTGGGTTGTGTGTTACAGCGGGAGTATCATTCGATTTCATGCACAATCCGGTGCGTAGCATAGGAACGCAGACGGTCACCTTTCACATTCCCATGGAACGCCTCGGGACGTGACAAATCGTTGGCATATTACGCGAATAATGCAGAATTATTACATGACAGGACGCACTCGAGTGTTTTTCTCACACGCCTAAACGCGCTATTTTATCCTGTTTTCCTTCTCTCACCCCAACCGGTCACAGCAGATGGCCCCGCCCCTCGCTGAGCCTGGTTCTGCCGGAGGTTTCTTCCTGTTAAAAGGGAGTTTTTCCTTCCCACTGTCGCCAAAGTGCTTGCTCATAGGGGCTCATAGGATTGTTGGGTTTTTCTCTGCATGTATTATTGTAGGATCTACCTTACAATATAAAGCTCTTGAGGCGACTGTTGTTGTGATTTGGCGCTGTATAAATAAAATTGAATTGAATTGAACACATTTGTGGCAGCACTGCACTACTTACTTTTGCAGCAGCCTCGGTGTCGGCAGACACACACACAGATGCAGCAGAAAAGCATGAACGCTGCCAAACCTGCAGCACCTGCTATTAAAATCGTCATATTCAAAGGATCTGGAAGCAGCAGAATCAGATTTTTTTTTAATATTTGGTCTCCAGAGCGTGATGCATAATCTCCAGTGAGTACTTTCTTAAAATACTTACAGTCAATAACTTTGAGTTGTTGGGCCACACAGCTCTTGGGCGCCCCCACACTGTTGGAGGACTCACAGCGATACATCCCTGCATCCACCTTGGACACACTTTTAAACTTCTGCTCCAGACAAACAGAGGCAGGCGGCAGGGTACACGAAAGGAATAACAGTTGTGTTTTTGGACCCTTGTATAACATTCTGTACATTATATTATATTGTATTTGAAAACTTTAGGTAGCACTCACCAGTGTGCCCTTGTTTGTGTCAATGCTGTAAGGAGTCTCTCCCGTGGCTGTTAGTGCCTTGTTGTCTTTGTACCAGCGGTAGGTAGCGGGAGGCACACTCAGTTTGTCCTTACAGAGAAGCTCCAGGCCTGACCCTACAAACACAGAGCTTGGCACGTTGCAGGAAGGGACATGAGGCGGCACTGAGAGGGGGGAAAGACAGAGAAAGGTAAAACTATATATTTTTTAAATATATTATGTTTTCAATTTGTAAGACAACACGAAAGTCTCCCTACAAATGCTTAAAATGTTAACATCTGCATAGTGTAATATCACTTAATAGACTTTTTTAGGCAAAACTAGAGAGGTCTGATGATTCCTTTTGTTATAAATTATGTCAGATTGATGTATTGATCTGGAAGTGCATTTCCTGCAGCCACCAACCAAGTGTCTATTCAGCCAAACATGTTTCCCATACATCACTCCAGAGATATCAGTCAAAGTGAGGCTTTCACACGTGCCAGCTGGGAGGCTGCCAACCAGGAACTCCACCAACAAAAAACATTTGTGCGATCATTCTTTTATCTTTACAATGTCCACAAATGACCAACATGTGAGCATCGACCTACATTGAAATCTAACAATGTAAAAGAAACTGTGTGTAGTTTTACCACAATATGATGACACGTGTGACTTCACGACTTGTATTAAGAGTGCCAACAGAATTTATCCGTGAAACTCTTGTTTTGCAACCATGTTATTTTTGTGAAAGTATATATGTAATCACCTCAAATGACATTTAGATTTAATAATAATGAGGCTTTTTTTCAATAAGTTGGTGAATAATCTTAAAGAAAATTAAACTACACTGGCACAAAACAGTCTGCCTGTTGCAACATATCCTAATGGAAGAGATTATAAAGTTTATAAGAAGTTGTTATTTGCACAATTTCTGTGGTTTGCCAAATATATCTCACATACTCTGTAAACTCATTACTTCATGCTGCAAACTGCAAAACCCCCAAAATCTAAATTCTCTTTGGAAATGTAAATAAAATGGGAACAATATCAAAGGGCATCCAGAGGTATTTCTATGTGCGTGCTGGACCTTCACGTGGAAACTAGAAGCTTGGATCTTTGTGCTATGGCAGGAATGCATAAACTACTGAGTCGTTATCCTCGAACCTCAGAGAAACAACCATATCTCTTCGAGCAGGAATGCACAAAATAGTCAATTCATTTATAATTTCTGAAAGCTGAGTGAGGCAATGTAGACTTTTGCCTGACAGCCTTGAGTTCAAACGTTCAGTGCAGAGTATATTCACATGTACCGCACAGGGAAGAACACAACATTGTGTTTCCTTTAAAAGTACCATATGTGTCTTGATTAAAATCACAATGAAAATAAAGAATATATATATTATTATACATTATACAAGTTATGAATCTAATGTTACTTTTCCCATTTTTTCTCATTTCAAGCTGAGGATGTGTCAAAGAAACCATTTTTACCTATTTCCAAAAGATACGAAATAACTCTATTTTCTCTTTGAATGAAATGTCAAAATGTCTTCGACATCACAAAGTTCATCTTGATCTGAAGTGAGATAACCTAACATCCCACATCATATAATACCACACTTCACTGATGGCTAGTGGGTGGCTGGCCTAACATTCATAGCAGCAGGGTGGCTGATTTGATTTCATCTGGCTAGCACTTTTACACATTTAAGTTTTAAAAATGTTGAAACACAAAAAATCAACCTGATTTATTAATAGATTGTCATTTTTAACACCTATGCACTACCAAGCCGCTCGGATATTGTGTAACAGCTCGTTTGCGCTCACCATTTTCGGTGTGGTGAACAGCACCGTACAACAAAAGTGGCAGAAAAGGTCTCAGGGATTTCATTGGATGTGTCCAAATTCAGGGATCGCATCCTCAAAAGGACGTAAAGACAGAGACGCACAGAAGTTCTTAGCTGTTAAACTGGATGCTCTGCTCCTGTCACCTAGCAACCATTACCATGTATCTTGGACATCAACATTTGACAGAAATGGAGAAAATCTTTGTTCTATATCATTTTTTTTACCTTAATGGAGAAAATTATGATGTATCTGTTGTTAAATGAACACGACATTTGAATTTGCACAACATTTGTCGCCTCACTGTGATGTAATTGAAGGATGACACACCTTCTGCTTTCAGTTTTGACTTCTTTTCCACATATACGAGCGCCGATGTGGAGGTTTTGCCTGAGTGGAGACACCTGATGTAAACAGTACAGACCTGTGGTGATTTCACTGTCTGTGCAAAACAACCCATGTGCCAAGCATAATGGAGAGTTCTACTAAAGTTAGCATGCTAATAAAGTCATGGTGGTCCAAAGGTTAATGTAATATGGCTATAGCCTGAGATGGGGTAGTTACTCAGAGTAGCACCCTGTACAGCAGTCCAACATAAACGGATCGGGCACTGAGGTAACAGTTATAATTTCCTATCCATAGCAGAGCGGATTCAGAGTGGCTGCTCCATGCTATCAAGAAACTGCTTCTATCGTAAATTACTCCACATATTGCACCTTTAACGACTGTCCTCACCCTAATCTCACAATTCAGGTGAGGGAGGCTTGTGTGAATTGTTTGCAGTTATTTGTGCAATACAATCACATTTAAAAGATTTGCTGTGAATCCTCCTGGTTCCACCAACATGTACGTTATTGTTTCACATGTCACATCACAGGAGTTAAGTGCCATTGACTTGCACCCTGAAATAGTTTAGTGTTCACCTCTTACACAGATCTGTCCTATCCCTATCCTTATGTACGTTCGTAATATATTCATACCAAGAACATTAAGTGTCACAGTGGCCTCTCCGAGGTTGACGTGATCCTCGCTGGCTGTCACCTCACAGCGGTACTCCCCTGAATCTTTCTGAGTGACGGAGTGTATCGTCAGCGTCGCTCCCTCTATCTTAGCCCGTCCAGCGTAAGACCCTAAAGTGCAAAAGACGGAGAATGATGAACAAAGAAAACAATCAAAGCAAAGTGTCAGCAAACATAAAAAAAAAGGCCACACAAAATCTTCTTTATTAAATCAGGTTAAGTTTAAAAACAAATGCGTGCAGTAATGATCCGTCACTCACCTGTGAATTTGTGATTAAAGTAAACAAAAGTCACCCCCTTTCCTTTCTTCTTCCACTCGATTCGAGGGTTCTGATCTTTCTCTGTCTTGAACTCACAGGACAGCACAGCGTCTAAAAGTAAAAGTAAAACAATATTCATCTTTAATCCTTACGTTACCTTTTTTAATGTCTCAAACTAATTGATTTTTACCAACTCATGCACACTCATGACTACGGATGATGTATTTCTTTATTTATATCCATGTATTCTGAAATATATTCTGGTAGTTGCAATTTTCAATAAAGAATAATTATTTGAAAGTGTTCAGTTAACATGAATGTGTTTTTTTAGAGGAGAAAAAGACAGAAATTGGACAATATGATATTAGATATGTTTATATCTAGTTTGTTGTTTTCCTATTATTTGGAATTACAATAGGTTAAATATGAAATATATTTTATTAAGATGAAACAATAAGACTGTGGCCATTTTAAGATAGCAGACAAATTATGTTCAGGAATGTGAAAAACTGCAGCGTCGGTCTCACCAGTGTGCTCGTGAACCTCCACTTTGGGTTTACTGCTGCTTACTGTCACTGATAAACTGACAGGACCTGCAGAAGAGAGAAGATCAGCGTCCTGTGAAAGACCAGTTTTACTCTCAGACCATCGAGTACAATCTTTAAATGTTTACTGGAGCACATAAATGGAAATGTTAAACATCTTTATAGTTTCAGATCAAGGAGCTACATGGTAAACCATCAGACACAAGAAGCTTACTCATATGTAAACAGGACGTTTGCTTAATGCTTGGTTTTTGTGTGGAAGCAGTCGCACTCACACACATTTGACTTTCCAGTCGAAGCCTTAACGCAAAGTATAGAACAGCAGTAATAACCTGTGGGGCTTGAATGTTCTCACAACGCAAAATGTTCTTCACAAGAAAAGTTTCAAACTGCAACTGGTGCCCATAAACATAGTAATACATGCCGACAGAGACAAACAGACACTGAGTGTGGAGCTACATCCTGGTGGTGCCAGGAGCGGTGCTGTGCAGGAATGCAAGTGATGGATGGCCCTCTGACAAGCTGCTTTAAGGCGACCTGATAACCGCCTTCAGTGATCTGTCCCTTCAGCACACGCAATCAAACACCCACGTTTACCTCGACATTAAGCAGACGCCTTCAGAAAGAGATAAGAGAAAATAATTTAGAGTGACACGCCACCTAAAAAATAAATAAACGCTTCAAACGTGGCTGTAAAATCTGACTTTTATATTATTGGCAAGCAATTTTGCTGGAAATAAAGTTTTTATTGTAGAACTTGGAAGCTTCGCAGAGGTTGCTGTTACAGGATACTCCCTTGACATCACGTAAACTGAAGCGGAGCTGCTTTGTGAAACTTAAATGTGTCACGTGACCATCAGCTGTAAGTGTGCTTTAAGTAAAAAAAAAATAAACATTTGAAAGCAGCAGAGAGGAGACTGGTAGTAAAACTGAATTACATAACAGGCTTGTACTTGAGGATTAAAGATGGAGAGAAAGTGGGCTGGAACGGTCCTTCAGTTAACGAGCAGTTAAATCCGATAAACAGATTAATGCATATTACTGACCAATGAGTTAATTTTTCATGTGCTGTAGACTGACAGTATGGATTATGCTCAGTAATAACAAAATAATGATATCCCACAGCCCACTTGTGCTTTTAACGCATCTTTTCTTTTCTTTTTAACGGTGTTCAAAGTTTCAGTCACTCCGTCCAGCATTTAGCGATACAGAAGAGGAGCGAGCATGAACTGAGTGACATTTTTTTGGCTGGTGATTTCAAATAAAACTTGCAAACAGCTCGAAAAATACGACAAATATGTGGTAAAAACATTGTGTGACAAAGTACTTCTGTGCAGTCTTACATAAAATAACTGCTAATAAATGCATAGTTGTAAATGTGAGAGATGGAGAAAGAGGTAAGAAAAGAGAGGACAAGAAGATTTTTAAGGGTAGGAAATGGTCATCAAGTGAAATCGGTTTAACTTGAAACTTGAAATTTAAATCTTACATATAATGTCCTAATTGATTTTAGAGTTTTTAAACCCGATTTTGGAATTATACATGTGACAAACTAATTGAAGCTTACAAATTCTATGCTATTCAAATTTGCGTGAAAATACCAAGCAGTCTGGTAAAGTTTAGTGTTGGCTAAACCGATACGTTTGCAGTATTGTAGTGACGTTTACTGGTGCACAGCAGGCTGTGTTGTCCGTGGGCAATGTTAGGATGTATATAAAGGGTAGGAGATACAGGAGAGGTGGAGGAAGATCTCAGCCTGGGTGTTTATTGTCTTATGTAGTCTGGAAGAAGAGTGGATGGTGGGGTGGGTGCAGTTTTCTCTGTGGTGGGGTTGGGTGGACTGTCCCGGGCTCTGTGGGGCCGGGCGGCGCTGCTGCACTGGGCCCCGGTCTGGATGGGCCTGGGCCCCCTTTCCCTGGCGGGTCGCGGAGTATGGGGGTGCCTACTGGGGTCAGCGGGGGAGCTGGCCCCAGGGAGGGGTCACTTGCCCCTCCCTTCCTTCCCTCCCCATCTCCAGCTGCCTCCCTCTTCCCGCTCCACCACAACCACCCACACATGCAGGGCCTTGGAGTAGGGGTATGTCACCAGGGTGCAGAGGAGGCTACCCCCCCCTCTGTCCCCTTCTGGCTGCCTCTGCCTCAATTTTATCCCACAACTTAGACATTCACATTACTCACACTCTCATTACACATACATATAGGATCTTGGGGGTGGGCACGATGCACGGAGTCCAAAGTACCATCAGGGTGTACACCCCACCCCTGGCATCGTTGCCCACCTCTCAATTTTAAATACACGTAGACATTGAGGGCTAGCAGGAGGGACCATGCGCTTACCTGCTGCTCTCTGGCAGGTAGCTCCAAGCCCTCCTGGGTTTTAAATGCACCTTAGAACACACATGCATCAACATTACAATGAGCGGGTGGAGGGAGGTTTGGAGTCTTCTCTCACCCCCATTCTCTGCGACCTGCTGGAGCAGGGGGGCTAGGAGGAGGAGTTGGCCGTCCGACTGCGGTCTGGAGTGTGGAGCCTTCCTGCTGCTGCGGAGTCGGGGCGGTCTGCCTCCCCCCACCGCAGGGAAAAGGGAAACACCACCTGGGTCTGGGTGCAGTTCCCCCCTCCAGAGGCGGGGGCACCTAGACCCGGTTTGTAGAGTACGCTTGGGGAGTGTGATCGTGTGTACAACGTCTCTTTATGTCTGTCTCCACGTTGGTTGAGTGTGGAGTAAGTGCATATGAGAGCATGAGGGTGGGAATGGATGTTTGTATCTGTGTGTGCCTGTATGTCTGTGTCTATATGTCAGGTTGGGTGTCAGGCGCCACCTCTCTGGGGACACCTCAGGCCCTCCAAGGTTTGGAGGCCTATCTCCCCCTACCACCACTTCCCCTGCCAGTGGCGGACCCCCTCAGACATCGGTGCGTTGGTGGTTCTTTGTGTCCGGGGATGGGCGTCCAGGTACACACCGGCTCACTCCTTGGCGGCCGCTTATCGGGGCCTGGAGCCTGGGGCTCGCTCGGGCCACTTCGGAGGTGGGGTGCCCCCGGCCTCTCGGCCTGGGGCTCGGTCACTCAGGCGCAGCTGGCTGCCGGCGGAGCTCACGGGCGCGTCACTGCAACTCCCCCTGGCTTCTGCTCCGCGGCTGCTGAGTGAGCCCTCATCTGGGACTCTCCTCAGCTCTTTCCGGGACAGTGGCGCAGCTGCCCCTCTGTTGGTCTTCCTTGGTCTCTTGTGTTCTGGGGGCCTCTGGATGTCTGGAGTTTTGATCTCCTCCACACCTGCTTCACGCCCTGGAGGACGGGGCTGTGGCCCCCCCATACCCTCTAGCAGATTATTACATGAAGGAACCTTTTAAAAAACAAAAAACAAGCGCGTCCATGCTCACAGGTGTACACACGGGTGATCACACCCACAAACTACACCCTTTTTGGCTCCTACCTCAAAGCACACTGTGTTCTGTTGATCTTATGTGCTGCACAATAATGTTTAACATTTAGTATTTACTGTCATATTCCCATATATCATTGTGATGTTGTTTATTCTATTACTCTTGTTCTCTTCTGCTTGCTTTCTTTTTTCTTTCTCAGCAGGTGATCCAGGTGATTGATATATGCATTTTTTTTTCTCCGCCCGTTCTGTTGGTTTTTGTCTTTTGCCCTTCTCCCCCGTCCCTCTTCTCAGCTTTCTCTCTTTCCCTCTTTCTTTCTCCCCTTCTAAAAAAAAAAAAAAAAAAAAAAAGGATGTATATAAAGGGTAGCAAACATCAGTTTATTTTTCACATGATGATTCTGATCAGACTCGCTCTCTGATTTCTAACTTTTATATTAGCTGGATTGTGTCAACAGCTGAAAATCAGAAGCCTTTGCTTATATCTTGTTTTTAAAAAACAGTTAACAATAATGTAGCAGCACAGGTCAGCTGATTAAAACCTCTACAGATTTTAAAAAATAAATAAAAATTATATTGGAGCCCAAAAAACATCATATTGTAACTTATTTCTTAGTAATTCTTTTTCCAATGCTACACCCAAACTACACCTGCCAAATCCCACTTTAACCCCTGACTAGCGATGTAGCGATGCATGTTTCTTGTGTGGCACACTCTGTGTGTGTGTGTGTGTGTGTGTGTGTGTGTGTGTGTGTGTGTGTGTGTGTGTGTGTGTGTGTGTGTGTGTGTGTGTTGCACACAAAGCCATTCTTTATGACAGTAACCTTACCCTTCTCAGCTGGCATAGCATACACATGCACAGACATCTGTAAAACACACTTGTGAGGATCTCTGCTGACTGATCCTGAACACCCTGCACTCTTTTACTTTTACTTTAATACAGAATGCATAATAACGGTGTTTTAACACTACATATTTTATTTTATTCAAATGTGCACTTGAAAACCCTAAAACTTAATCCGCTTCTACTATTAAAAAAAGTTACGTGTTTTAGGGTTTCTGCTGTTTTAAGGAGACATTGTAACCTAACTGAAAAACCACCTATGATACCTCCTGTGCAGTAATGAAAAAAATATTTTCAGAGTATATTAAAAGGCAGTGTGTCTAAACAAACAGATTGTAATCGTTTCATCTCTACAAGGACTTTTGGTCCTCACATGTAAATACAAGAAAAATCAAAACACATGCACGTCAAAGACGCAATTAACTGCGTAAAACATGTTGTTTGGACGACAGCCTTTGGCCTTTAAGATTCCCACAGCAGCATCAAATGCATTTTTTCTTTACTGCTTTTTCATCTCAGTCCAATTAACAACTAAGGGTCAGTCAGGGGCTATCTTCCCTGAAACTCTGGGATCTCAATCTCCTCCGCGGGGGTCACGTGATCCGTCTCATCAGCCCGTGGATCTCGGGTTCAAACAGCATCAGAGCGGGTTCAGTGTAAACATGAAGCCCAGCCACTCCCTGCACAATCTCTACCCCCACTGCACTCCCCAAACACATCGCACCTCCTCCGCGCTGTCTGTGAAATCACGCACAAGCTCTACAACTCACACACTAATAATCAATCAATAAATATCAGAGCCTCGTTTTGACACTTAGCCTACATGCAGTCGTTTCTAAAGTTGTTAATTTGGCCCAAAATTACATTTTGTTTCGGTGGCCTCTTGCAGCTTAATAAGATAAAACTTGAGTTGCATAATCACGTAAGACGGTGGTATGTGTTGTTTTCTTTAGTAAAATAAAGTAGGTCCTTAACTGTTATATTGCAATAGAATGAAAGAAAGAGGAGAAAATGCGTAATTACATATTTATAAGTCTGTAAAAAGGTCTGACATTAAAATAAATAAATGCATAAAACATGTAGTTCAACCTCACATCGCGTATGGATACATGTTTGCACTGTTACTGTGTATAAATGCAACGTAAAAATTGGCTGACTCTAAAAGCTCCACACACTCTCTGATTCAGTATCAAAACAGAAATTGTTGAAGTTTTGAACACAATAAAAAGCTCACTGTGCAAAATGGTGATGAGCAGAGGCAGCGCCAGCATCTTCATGGCTTTTCTCGGGTGTCGGAGCTCTTTCCTGAGGTCTGTCGGTGTCCGTGGAGCAGATGAGTTTTACTCTAAACTCTCTGCAGCTTCTTCAAGTTTCATGTGCAACGGCCACGTGCGCGCTCACGTATCCCGGACAACTTACGGGGCGCGTGCACAAGTTCAGGGTGACCACCCCCTCTTCTCAGACAAAGCTCTCAGAGGAAACATGAGCCTTTCTTTCTGACAGGGGGACCTGCCCGGCTGTAGTAGTATCGAGTAGTAATGTAGTAGTAATGAGAAAGGAAGCTTTTGAATGGTTTCTTCAGCCATTAAACACAAAAGCGTTTGAGGATTCGTTACATGAAACACATTTTATTAACTACATTGTCACTAAGCTCTTTGGAATTTTTTGTACATCACATCATTTTTGTAGTCTCTAGAGACCACAGACTGTATATAAAAGATGGAAATAGATTGTTCTTCACACTTTGAAGCCTCAGCCTAAAGGGTTTTAAAATCCCTGTGAATATTTCGTGAGTCAAAATATTTTTCGGACTCACGTATTCTTAATGCAGCAGTTCAACTGACCATGTCATTTCACTGGCATTTATTTTTGTAACCTACTGAGATTTTTCCAGTTTCTTGTGTCGGAACAACAAGTGCGCTCATAGGCTCGCTGAAAGGATTTACCTGCCTCCACAGATGTGCTCCCAAGAGTTCAAACTGGCACACTGAAACATATACGAAAGCGGCCGTGATCCAGCTTCAACTGCTGGATCAAACTATGGAGATCTCCCAGTTGCTGCTGTCTCGTGAAAATGGGATCAGAATCCCCATTTCCTCCTTTTCTTGTTTAAGAACGTGTTGAGTTTCTTGTGTTGGGTGTGTATATAACTCACACGGCAAGTTCCGATCTGTAAAATTGAGAATTTCATGTTGATTTTTCACAACGTGTTCAGTGTATAATGGCCTTTAGTTTTACCTGCTGCCATCACAGTATTTTGACACCATATGTGAGTGGGTGAATTTGATTGAGAGGGTTGACTGCTAATTTATCCACTAATGCTGGCTAGCAAGCTGAATCGTTTTTTCCCAGTCAGGCAACAAAGAAACATCAAAATAATATTTACATGTTTGTTTTGCCTTTCGCTGACTAATATAGGGTTAGTCACTAATGATGACTTAGACCTCAGGGGGTTGAAAGGTTCCAATAGCAACAGTTTAGTGACTGCAGAGGTGAAACCTGCTGACAGCTGCCTGGTCTGGACAGTCAAAGCAGCCACACCAAAACTCTAGTATCAAAGTGGACGAATTATAGAAAAAACATTTTCCCAAAATAAAGTTGTTATGAAAAGGAGAAAGTAGCTATAGATACTAAAACTTTAGGAGCCAGCTTCAAGTGGGCCTGACACGTCAACTTTGGCTTCAGTTTCTAGCACTTAAGGTTGTTGCTTGGTAGAGACAAACGACTGAACGAAAGCTAAAAATTACTGGATGTACATTCATCGTGTAAATTATTTTTATATGTTATTTATCCTTTACACAAATATGAGTAAGAGCAGGAGTGAAAACATGGACCATTTATAAGCCAAGGGACCCAAACTAATGGTTGGACATTCTCCTTCAGTATTTTCTGGAAGAGAGCAGAATTCATGGTTTCATCCTGAAGCAGCAAAGCAGCCCCAGACCATCAAACTACCACCACCATCTTTGACTGCTGGTATGATGTTCTTTTATGATATTCTGTGTTAGTTTTACACCAGATGTGACGGGACACAAACCTTGCTAAAAGTTTAATTTTGTCTCATCAGTCCACAGAATATTTTCCCAAAAGTCAAATCATCAGGATGTTTTCTGGCAAATGTGAGTCGAGACTTTGTGGAGTTTTTTACTCAGCAGAAATCTCCCATGGATGAGACAAGTGAGGCCTGCAGTTCTTTTAGATGTTGTTCTGGGTTCTTTTGTGGCCTCCTAGATGAGTTGAAAGTGCGCTCTTGGAGTAATTTTGGTAGGTTGGCCACTCCTGGGAAGGTTCACCACTGTTCCAAGTTTTCTCCAGTCATGAATAATGGCTCTCACTGTGGTCCACCGGAGTCCCAAACCATGCAGCAACTCCAGAATTGCAGTTGTAGAGGTAACTGTACTGTAAAGGGCTCTGTTCATGAAAGGCTTTTATATAGTACAAATAAATGTATTTGATGCCTTTGTGTTTCTACTTATTTTAAGTATTTCTTGGGAACATGTAACCCTTTGCCTGCATATAAAGAATGGAAATCACAGAGGTTGGAGTTTTCCATATGTCTGCAGTGATGAGCCTAAGTCGGAGAGAAGTGGCAGCTGCTGCTGAGCTACTGTGTCTCTGGCTATTAGGTTTCTCACCACCAGCGCCCACACAACAGCACATTGTCACTCATTCTGGTTAATGTGCACACATGCTTACATTTGTGGCCATACGCACACACAAAGACACACACGGGGGACATACATCCAGACACGTGTGCGTAAGTACACACAAAGAGAAACAGTGAAACACTAACTCCCTAAATCTCAGCTGCAACACCTGTTCACAATCGACAGTCCCAGCTGCTCTGCTCGGAGCGGGACACACTGATGTCATGTAACACACACATGCACATGCATAGCAGCACATCTCAGCAACCACTGCTCACTTTACACAAACATACAGAAACAAAGTCAGTCAGATAGTGAATCTCAGAGGACGGGTGACTTTCAAATGCACGGTGACCTTTGATAACAGCCAGCGGAGCAGCTGTCCACCTCACACTTTACTACAACAAAAACCTGATTTGTTCTTTGTAAGAGCATAACCAAGAGATGCATGAAACCTGATCCAGCTATAACTGTAAGTTTTATTAAAAAGCAAAGTTTTAAACATATTCTTAAAAGTAGAGTGGTTGTCTGTCTCCTGAACCCAAACTGGGAGCTGCCAAAGTTATCAGAGATCCCAGCTCTGTTTTGTTGATATCACTCAAACCAACAACCTTGAGCCACACTATGAGATCAGGACTGTCGCTGTGCTCACCCTTGCTCTCATCACAGAGTTTCTAAAATATTTAATACAGTCATTCATACAAAAAACAAAGAGAGACTGCAATAATCCCCATGGTGTTCAGCGTAAGAGTATCCAACATACTCTTAGAAAGCAGCAGTCTACTGGCCGACGATCTCTTTCTTAATAAATCAAACAGCGACATTCAGCAACTTGTAAAACCTGAACATATCACAGAGGATCAGGATTTGACCACAGTCCATGAATATTGAGCGACACAGCTGCCATTTAATGTTAGGCTTTGGTTTGGTGGAAACTGAATGGAGTGAAAATCCAAGTGACAACAGGTGCACTGGAGAGGCAACAACACGACAACCCTCCCAAAAAAGGGAAAGGCTTTGAAGCTGGTGGCCACAGACTGGCTCTTTCCTGACTGATTTTTCTCTACTTTTGCTTTCTGTTATTGTCTGTCACTGCTGTAATATGAGACGGTCCCTGCAGCACATTCAGGATCCACAGATAGTGCAGCTCCTCCAGGATGTCACATCCATAGGTGCCTGACATGTTTCGGTTGGATAAACTGTAATTGCTTCCATTAAATCCATCAGAGATTTTCCTTCATTTTTTTTCCCGACTGACTACTTAAAGAAAGTCACTGTAAGGGTGTGAGAACCTTTTCCGTAGATGTGCATTATGGGGTTCACTGCTTTTTGCTGTATTGTTGTATGCTTTAATGGTAGAAGTGCAGAGAATGAGAAGCCTAAAAACATCAAAACAAGCTCTATATCTGATAAACACCTTTAGTTTTTACTGTGAAGGGATGAAGATATTATATTTGCATGTGAACTAGATGGAGAATATTTACATTTCGTTGCACTGAATATTGATTTTATTTGCTTTTACTGCAAATTAAAAGCACTGGTCCTGATTTTGTCCAAGAGAGAAAATGATAATAGTAATAATAAATTAATAATCAGTATCTGACTGTGTGGTGGGTTATTGTGGAGACACATGACAATTATTCCTGTACAAACTTTTGATGTTATAGCTTGTAAGGTTAGTTTGTTAGGTAAATATCAACATGCCTTACTAGGAAACTATATACTTTCATACTGTATTTCTTTAAGACAGTCTTCAGCTTTTACTACTCAGTTGTAAAAGGCCGATGAAGTACTGTCGTCACCCTGATGTGTGGGTGGGCATCATGGACGCCTGAATTTGTAAATACGATAACTCCAGAAGGAAGTCATCTATTTTCAAAGTGATAACATTGGTTTAGCTACTAAAAATCTTGTAAGAGTTTGAAGCTCAGCGATGCTGAACTCAACGTCATGCTCAACGTTCTAGGATTTTCACATTTATACCATAGACGCGTTTACTAGGAGGCTTAGAGATAACACCGGCATCCGCCAATATTTCTTTATATCTGTTGTCAAAACTATCAAAGTTCAACCAACAGATAAACAAGCAGTTTACGTTTTCAGTTTTTATTTGCTCACGTGTCAGGCGTCGAAAACAAGCGCACGTGAAAACAGTGATCAGATTTCATGTCTCTTACTGACATCATTTATTACTCTGATCTGTTTGGAGGTCAGACCTCTGAATCAAGTCTGCAGCCCTGAACAACATGAACTTTATACTTCGCCAGAAGGAAACAAAGAAAAAAAACAGCACTTTAGACAAGATAAGGGAGGGAGACGACCCACCTTTATGAGTTTATGGGAAATTTAAATGAAATGGGAGGGACTAACACTATTTATAAAGATTCAAAGCGCACAATCCAACAGTTGAAGCCCAGATGCTAAACATTAATGGTCAATCAGTCTACAGTCAATGAAACAGTTTTACAGATTTTGACATCTAGATGAAGATGAAGACGCCAGCGCTGCTCTCACTGAGCCTTGCAGGTAAGAGGCTGCTCGAGCGTGACCGATCTGTGCTCTTTACGGTCTTTTTCTCCTAAATAGCTGAAATCAATTTAGATTTGAAGTCATTTGTAAGATGTAATCAATCAAATGAAAACATTTCATTCACTCATTATGAGCTGCTTTCTAGGTGTTATATTGATATAACAGCTAGTAATGATTATGTTGCTATTTTTAATGGGTTAGAACATTTACAACTTCACTTATATAGTGTTTCAAAACCAAAGCTGGGTTGAGGATTGTTAGCTATTGAACTGAACAGGCCTACCAGGCTCCCCCACAATTAGAAGGTAGATCACCACCAAAAAAAGACATAGCATTTGTTATTAAAGTTTGATGTCTGTGTGATTTCTTCAGTAATTATTCAAATATTTTCTCTTTGCAGTGGCTCTGGCATTGCCAGCACTACCCCGTGGTGTGGAAAAAAGTCCAGTTTTAACTAAAGAAAACCAGCTCCCTCTGCTGGGAGACTCGGTTCCACTGCAGGGTCATGTACAGGTGGAGAATCCTGCACCACAGGCCGTACTACCCTCCAAAGAGCAGCAGGAAAAAGTGGCTGAAGAAGACCTGAAGCAGAATGTGGCAGAACTAGAGGTTAAAGTAAAGCCAGATGAAGAGCAAGAGGTGAAAGCAGAGCCTGAGGCTGAGGCTGAGGTGGAGAAAGCAGGTGTAGTGGAACTAGAAGTCAAAGTGAAGCCAGAAGTTAAGGTGGAGGAAAAGTCTGAAGCACAGCAAGAAGCTAAAGCAGAGGTTCCTGTGGAAGCTGAGGCTCAAATGGCTGGAGTTAATCCAGAAGGTGAGGGTGACCAAGAGCTCAAAGATGACCCCGAGTTCCAGGTGGAGTCAGAGGTAAAAGTTGAGCCAGATCAACTTCTAATGGAGCTAGAACCTGAGGAGAAGCACATGTTAGATGAAGAAAATTATCAGGAGCCTATGCAGCTTCAAGCTCACTCTGGTCTGGAAGAAGAAGAAGAAGAGTACGAAGAAAAGGTAGAAGAAGCAGAAGAAGAAAGTCACAATGACATGGTGGATGAGTTAGAGCCTCTAGATGATGACAACCTGTTTGAATCAGAACTGACAGAAGAAGAAAAGGCTGCAAATGCAGAATTTCAGAGTCAAGAGTCACTCATTGAACCTAAGCCAGAGGAGGAGGAGGAGGAGGCGAAAAATGAAATGGTGGATGAGCCAATCATGGAGTTAGAGCCTCTAGATGATAATAGCCCAGCTGAACCTTTGCCAGAAGAGGAGTTGTTCATGAGGAAGCGGGACTATGCTTTAGATCAAGAACCAGTGATGGAACTGGAGCCTGAGATGATGGAAGAGCCTTTTCAAAATCCTAGTATCTTGGAAGAAGGGCCAGCGCTGGACATAATGGAGCAGCCAGTGTCACTTATGGAAAACTATTTTCCAAATGAAGAAGCTAAGATGGCAGCGAGGTCTGAAGAACAGGAATCCCCACTGGCAGGGGAAGAAAAATCACAAGTGCAGCTCTATGGAGAGCCAGAAACAGAAGACCAGATTGAGCCTGATGATGGTGAGCCGAGTGGTCTGGTGTCAGAAGAAGAAAATCGTAGCAGGTTCAAACAAGCCATGCAAGGTAAAACACCCATACTGAATATGCACAAAGAAAGTAATTAGAGTGACAGAAATGTAGTCATGTGTGCATATTCTGAGGCCAGCTAAATTACTAAATGTTGTAATCTCAATTTTCACCACAGGGCGGCGCTCTTGCCCTGGTGTAGTACTAGGAGAGAAGTGTTACCAGTTCTTTAAAGGGCCAAAGACGCCTGCAAATGCTGAGGTATTCATGCATCCTCTGTAATTCCATTTAAGCACCAATGACTCCATATAAACTCTGACATTAATGTGGATCTTTCACTGTTTCCTTTTTAGCTTTTTTGCCAAACGTTCCCCGGTGGCCATCTGGCCTCCATCACAAGCAATCACAACCACGCTGAGCTGATGAAGATGATACTGAAGGAAAATGGAAAGTATACGCGCACATGGATTGGAGGGCTTCGATTTCTAGACGTATGTATTTTGAGCTGGGGATCTGTGGAGGTCTTGAACTTGTTGAGCGCACAAAATAATGATTTACCTTTGTATTAACTGCACTATGAGACCTTGTTCGTGTCCCTGATGTGTTGTATCTAGAGACTCATTATGTTAAACTACTGCTCTTGATTAACTCTCATTAATCTCTTGTTACATGTCAGACTGGTCGCTTCATCTGGTTGGACGGGTCCAAATGGGACTACGCTGATTGGCTGTCAGGGGAGCCCAATAACACAGCAAATAAGGAGAACTGCCTGGAAGTTCTGCCTTGGGGTATGAGTCGGTTTAATGTTTATTTTAGTTCATTTTCCTCCATTTGTGTTAATTCGTTTTTGTTTTTAGCATTTTTTTTAGCATCACTAACGCACAGATACCAGTGTTACAAAGCTGAAAGAAGCCCAAAATACATAAATAGTGGTGGTGGTGCTTGTGAAAATTTATGCGGAACAATTCTGCAATCTAGGTGCAATCTAGCTCCTAAAACAGTGTTTATCTGATTATACTTGCATGGACATTCTTTCTTTCTTTCTTTCTTTCTTTATTTAAAAGGATAATCTGTCTGTGTTGTTGCAAATTATGCAAAAATGTGTAGTTATGTTAGTTAAATCGAACTTTTCCCAAACTCATAAGATGGCTCTGAATTAATTATTCAACCAGTCAGTAAGAAGTTACGTTGCTGAATAAATATGATTAATGTATTCAATAAAGCTGAACTGATCTCACATTAAATTATTAGACACACTTACTTTATTTCTTACCCTGTGTTTGTCCGTCTTTTTCAGGAAACGGGAAGTTTAACGACTTTACGTGCTGGGAACCCCAGGCTTTCATCTGCTCCTATTACAATTAGTTAATGTACAGTGAGGTGTTTTTCTTATCCTTGTCAGATGCTGGGTGCTGAGTTTGAACTTTTTTTTCCCCTTTACTTGCAGTTTATCTTAAATTGGAAAGTAAATGATTAGAAACCATGAACTGTCAGCATCTGTTAGTCACGGGACTCTTCATTTACCTGCATTAACCTCAGTTAGGACGCTCTGGTTATTTCACATTTGAAAGTAAATTTTTTGTAAATGAGTCCCATCCATCGTTTTGTTTAAATGCAATATTGCCTATTTGGTATTTAGAAATATAATAAATAAATAAAGAAGTCACATTTAATAAAGTTAGACAAAATGTATGGACAATGTTGTTTTTGATAATACGGCTTGTTGTGTAAATAAAGGAAATTTGATATTTTATTCTTGAGTTTTTCATTATTACCATCACACTTTAAGTATAGTTAAAGTATAGTGTTGTGGTATAGTCAGTGTGTTATTATTAAAT
Source organism: Maylandia zebra (assembly GCF_041146795.1). Classification (NCBI taxonomy): domain Eukaryota; kingdom Metazoa; phylum Chordata; class Actinopteri; order Cichliformes; family Cichlidae; genus Maylandia; species Maylandia zebra. Next base: position 15,753,621 of record NC_135182.1, on the reverse strand, counting down.
GTGTTTAAGAGCTTTTTTTTCTTGTTTCTTACTATGCTTTATCATTTGTATACATAATTGTATAAGCACTCACCTGCCAGTTTATTAGGTGCATCTGTTCAAATGTTTGTTAAATTAAAATATCACCCAGTCATATGGGAGCAAGTAGACCAGGTCAACACAGCCTGCTGTAGTTCACACCGAGCATCATAACAGGGAGGAGAGGTGATTTCAGCACCCATCTCTAAGGTTTACAGAGAATGGTCCAAAGAAGAGAAAATATCCAGTGAGCTGCAGTCCTCTGATGTAAAATGCAGTGTTGATGCCTAAAGTGAGAAGAAAATGTCCCGACTGCTTTGAGCTGATTGGAAGCCTGTGTATGAACCAGTGTATGCAGAAGAGCATCTCTTAAAGCACAACAGATAGAACCTTGAAGTGGACGGGCTAAAGCAACAGACAGTCACACCTGTCAGCCAAGAACAGGAAATGAGGCTACAATTCATACAGTGATGCCTCGTCCGATGAGTCTCCATTTTTTGCTGCAACATTCAGATGTAAACAACATGAAAGCATAGATCCATCTGTCTTATATCAATGGTTCATGCTGCTGAGGGTGGTGTAAATGTGTGTGGGATATTTAAAGGCCACAGCTTATCTGTGGCTTTTAAACATTTGTTTCTGACCATGTCCACCCCTTTATGACCACAGGGTATCCATCTTCTGATTTAGTATTTATTTATTTATTGTCATTGTCAAGAACAATGAAATTGCGTTTGGGGCTTCCATACAACCCAAAAAAAAGAAGAAAATAATAAATACCCCTTAAAACCCAAGTGTACATATTTAACCCAGTGTGACTCCAATGCAATAAGACAATCCTTAGCAATAATGTTCGTAGAAATTCAGACAAAGACCTGAGAAACATGACAAAATACAACAATGCAACCCATTCAATATTATTGTACTGTGAGATATGATATCAGATATGATAGTTATCTATTTAAGAAAGAGGGGGGGGGGGGGGGGCAGGAGGGGGAAGAGAATAAAGATATGATGCACCAATGCAGACCAGTTCATTGCTATTAAGAAGTTGGATATGGTTATTGTCCGTGAGAGGGGGGCAGAGAGTTCAGGAGCCTCACAGCCTGTGGATACAGGCTGTTGGACCTGTACCTTCTCCCTGAGGGCAGCAGATGGAAAAGGTGGCGCGCAGGGTGATGTTGGTCCCGCAGGATACTGTGCACCCTCCTCAGACAGCGAGTGGGGAAGATATTACTGATCTCTGGCAGACTTGTTCCAATAATTCTGCCAGCTTCTTTCACCACCCGCTGGAGTGCTTGCTGATCGGCCTTGGTGCAGCTGGGGAACCACACTAGAAATCCATACGTCAGAACGCTGCTGATGGCACAGTTGTAGAAGTTCAACATCAGAGATCTGGGAATGTGTGCGCTCCGCAGTCTCCTCAGGTAGTAGAGGCGCTGTTGGGCCTTCCGTACAACTGAGGTGATATGGTTGCCCCAGGACAGGTCCTCGGTCACAGTTACCCCCAAGAATTTAAAACTGCTCACCCTCTCCACCGCCTCACTGCCAATGAAGAGAGGCAGATGGTTGTTATGGCCCCTCTTCCGGAAATCTACAATGATCTCCTTGGTCTTTTTGGTGTTTAAGACCAAGTTATTGTCGTGGCACCATGACTCTAGTTGTTGCACCTCTGTCCTATAGTTTGTCTCATCATTGTTGGATATAAGTCCGAGCACTGTAGTGTCATCTGCAAACTTAACAATGAGATTGGACGCGCAGGAGGAAATACAGTCATGGGTGAAGAGAGTGTATAGCAGAGGGCTCAGAACACACCCCTGAGGGGCACCGGTGTTGACCACAAGGGTGGAAGAGGTGTTCTTACCCACTCTGACACTCTGTCTACGGTTAGTGAGGAAGTCCACAATCCAGTTGCACAGAGAGGAGTTAAGTCCCAGTTGGTGGAGTTTGGGACGGAGTTTGTATGGCCGGATGGTATTAAAAGCCGAGCTGTAGTCTACAAAGAGGAGCCGTGCATAGGTGTTCCTGTGTTCCAAGTGCTTCAGTAATGTGTGCAGCACTGTGGCGATCGCATCCTCGGTTGACCGGTTCTCCCTGTATGCAAACTGGTGCGAGTCCAGGGATGGTGGAAAAGCAGCTCTGATGTGTTTAATGACCAGTCTCTCCAGGCATTTGGCGGGAATGGGGGTGAGTGCCACAGGTCTGAAATCGTTCAGACATGTGACATTTGACTGTTTTGGGATGGGAACGATGGTTGCTGCTTTGAAACAGGATGGTACCAGTGAACAGGACAACGAGGTGTTATATATAGAGGTGAAGACGTCCGCCAGGTCCGCAGCACAGTCTTTTAGCACCCGGCCCAGCACTCCATCCGGCCCGGCCGCCTTCCTGGTGTTAATGCTCCGGAACACACGCCTCAGCTCATGAGTGCTCAGGACCGGAGCAGGGTCGGTTGAGGGGAGAGGGGACAGGACAGGGTCGGTGTTCTCCCTGTCAAAACGGGCATAAAAGAGATTTAGATCCTCAGCCAGAGTAGAACTGTCGGCTGAGGGTGATGGTGTTCTTCTTTTGTAGTCCGTGATAGCCCTGATGCCCTCCCAGACCTGCCTTGGGTTTGTGTTGTTCTCAAACCTGGCCTCGATACGCCTCCTGTGCTGCTGCTTGGCAGTCTTGATGCCTCTTCTCATTTTTTTTTTTTTTTTTAGTATTTATTGTGCAAAAGTGTAGGAGCTCCGGGCCGCTGCGTCTGTGCGTGCCGCCATCTTAAATCTTCTAATAACAGGCTGATTCCAACAGGATAACACACAACGTCACGTGTAAAATGATTTCGGACTGGTTTCTTAAATATGAGAATGAGTTCACTGTACTCAAATGGCCTCAACAGTCACCACACGTCAGTCCAACAGAGGAGTTTTCACGTGCAGCGGAACGAGAGATTCACATCATGGATGTGCAGCTGACAAATCTGCAGCAACTGTGTGATGCTGTCATCTCAGTATGGACCAAAATCTTTCCATCACAATGCTGAATCCACAGTCAACTCTCTAAGACACATTTCATATACTTATATAAGAAGTTTACACAAAAAACGTAATAAAAATATCTACATTGTGCTGTTTGTTGCTACATTATTAATAATGAATACAATATTACTATGAAAAAAAGTGTTTTTGAAGTAGAAAAACCTGAAAATTTGACTAGAAGCCCTGATAAGTAAAAGCAGTTTTTATGTGGAGGTTTGGGGATTTCGCACACTTTTTTGTCTGTCAAATGCAGAAACCAATAAATACTTTTTGTATACTCTGGACACTTTAATAAAATCCCTGAAAATGTGACTCAAGACAGCTGTGAGTTTATGTGCCAAATGAATTAATACTAATGCCACAGTCTTGCAATGAATCTCACAAATGTTAAAGCTGTAAATGGGGCTTTTCTTCAGTACTTGAGTGCTCAAATATGAGTCATTCCCCTATTGACACACACTCATTCAAGCACACAATCTAACATTCACACACTCACACACAGTGAATGCATCAGGAGCAACTGGGGTTTCAGTATCTTGCCCGCGGATGCTTTGGCATGCAGATTGGAGCAGCGAGGGATTAAACCACCAACCTCCCAATTAGCAGAAGACCAACTGTAAGCCAAAGCCACTGCTTGCAATGTAGAGACATGCATAACCCTATCCAGAATCCAAAAATACATCCTTGATAATGACCATAAAACTGAATAAGAATTTTTCAACAAAGCTGAAGAACTCAGACCTTTCAAACGCACGACTGAATGCAGGACAGTCACACAACATCGACTGTTACGAGATGCTCTATTTGACTGCCGTCAGTCAAGGCAGCATTGCAAAGTGAGAATGAGGTTTAAATGAACCTCCAGCACATCCAAGGCCCCATATATGGCAACCTCAGCACCCCATGAAGACCCTAAGAGAGCGATTTGTTCTTGTGCCCAGAATCTTTCAGGGGGATAAAAGCTGTTCACATTCAGATTCCAAATTCCAAATTCAATACCTGCATCATTTCTGTCTGCTTAAACGTTTGATTACGTTTTTCTGTCACAGAGGCATCCAGACACAGTGAGTATCATTCTTAACTACACCCTTTAAAATAACAGGGAGCTTAGCGCCCATTAAGTGATGTATTCACACAATCACGCTGCACACGTGGCTACTGTAAGCCCGCTGCAGCTCACGTGCTGCTGTGTGTGATGGTGACTCATTTTCCGCTGGCCTACACAACCTTTTCCTGACCTTTAGACGCGGAGGTGAGGATTACCAACCCTAAGGTGATGACTGGCAGCTCTTTATCCTTCTCTTATATTTGCTGACCGGTCCGCCACCATACTCACACACTATTATCAATATTCAAAAAGATTCAGCTCAGCATTGCATGAGCTATCTTTTGAAGGCTGAGCCTTGGTAATTCTCTTTTGTTCCCCACCAGGAAAAATGGCTTTCCCTGGAATTAAGAGATCCCAGTTGAATGTGTATCTTCGATCTATTAATAGAGAGCTATCTCCTAAAGATTTGCCAAGCATTGTGTGGCTTCATAACAGACTGAGTACATTATCGGCTATGGTTTATCATCATTAGGAGGCAGCTATACACACTGAATTTCATCAGTAGTGATTAATAAATTAAATCCAGTGGGTTGGGCGACATAATGCCGCCCTGCTGTGATGGAAAGCTCCAAATACTTTGACTCATTACCTGTGTTGCTGTTTAGATGACAGTGACTGAGTGTTGGTTGTTACCGTCTGTCAGTTCAAGTCATTTTCTAACCTCATGCGGCACAACCAGCTGTTTCCTGGCCGCTCTGAGTGTACACTCATGCAAGGCTGTGAATCCTCCCACCTAAAGCTCTACAGCCCGGCTTACAGCTACTTGGTACAGTGAGTGAATACCCCTGTATCCATGGTCAGCCTGGACTCCACCGCTACGACAAAAACAGACTCTGAGCAGTGTTTACAGCACTCCCTTTTATAGAGATGATGCATACCAGCACTAATCTGTGTACTAAATTCATCGGTGTTCATCATGTCAGTTCCACATAAACAAATTACAGAATTAAGCATCCTGTTTGTTTTGCTCTGAATGACATTTCTAAACTGCCAGATAACATCACTAGATTTTAGCAAAATATATGAATATATATCCACAAAACTAAAGCAGTATTTTACAATGTATTTTCATTTTTGAAGGCTTTCAATTTTGAGAACCTTTTGTGAGTAAACCAGTGGTTTGATAAAGTTAATAAAGTGTATACCATTAGAATAAATGAAAGTAAGTCAGCATGTTACATTTTTGTACTCAAATCTGATTTACCTCCGAATAGTAATGGACCTTGATGTAATGGATCCACTTTATATTTTTTATCAGAATTCCGTTATTTTAAAATGCTGAGAAAATGTAAAGGAGGTAGCACGGTGGCAACGTTGTTAGCACTGTTGTGCCCACTGGCTGTGGGCTTCTGCATGGAGTTTGTATGTTTTGTCCGGGTACTCCGGCTTCCTCCTACAGTCCAAAGACATGCAGTTAGTAGGATTAGGTTAAGTGGTGAATCTAGATTGCCCATAGGTGTGAGTGTGAATGGCTGTCTGTCTCTCTGTGTTAGCCCTGCATCAGCTTGGTGACCTGTCCAAGGTGCGCCCTGCCTCTCGCCCTGTGTAGCTGTGAAAGACATCCAAACAGGATGGATGGAGAAAACATACATAAAGTAAAAGGCCACTCAGAAAGCACAGCCCTCCATCCTTGCAGTGTTAAGCAAACAAATCGAAGCAGCACCAAAATGAACGGGTTCTTATTTGCTCCACCACTTAAATTAGTTTTTGTGAAATTTAACTTGTTCGTTTTTGGGAGGGGGGGGGAGGGGGGGGGGGTTACCTTTCACCTTGGCTCTGGTACAGGAAGCGGTGGTTAATTGATCAATAGGCAAGTGGAAGACAAAAGACAATCAAACTTGTGAATATTTGAAATGAGAAATCATCCATACTTTAAGTTTTTAATCTAATCTGCAAAGCAAGACACTTCTACTGCTTTGTAAGTATGGCCTAGACCAAATCACATTGTATTCTTACTTTTTCTCAAGCAACGAATCTTGCAGCTTATTCTGCATATTATCATCAACGCATCGGGCTAGCTGTTTCTGTCTCCATTCTGTGAGTCTCTGCTCTGACCCACAGAGTAAAGGAGGCTCTAAGTTCTTGAGCAAGTGATTAACTGTCTGTCATTTGTGTACAGAATCCATCTGAGTCCCGACTGTGCATTTACAAAACTTCACAGGTGTGTAGTAGGAACCAAAAGATGACTAGTGAGTGTTTACACACTGACTGACTGATGGAGAAGCAACGGAAAGAAGAAACCGGGCTTCTCAACAATAAAGTTACTGTAAAAGAGAGCAAAATGATGCGATTGACAAAAACTTAATCTGCCAAATGCAGTTGGTTGGTCCCCCCCTTTTCAGCAGGTTTTCAGTCATCTAGATCATGGTGGTCTTAAGAGCTTGAAAACAGAAGACAATCCATGAGAGGTGAAATGTCCTAAAGAAGTCCAGTTACCAGTGTTACCAGTGTTTCTGTGACAATTTTTGCCATTCATCCAGAAAATTATTGGTGAGGTTAGATACCTGTGCTGGACGAGAGGACCTGGCTCTCTCTGCTCATCCCGAAAGTGTTTGATGGGACTGAGGTCAGAGCTCTTCGTGGGCCAGTCAAGTTCTTTCACACCAGGCTCCTCCAACCATGCCTTGCTTTTTGAAGGGGATTTCCCAAACTGAGAATTGTCCGAAATGCTCTGATAAGCTGAAACATTAACATCATCCCCCCCACTGACAACTTTTGGTTCTTTATTTTGCAATATACAGTATATATATTCTGGATAGTCCTGTAAGATTAGTGATTAATTAGAAAAACAGCCCCATAGCCTTATCCCTCCTCCACAAAACCACAGTTTAGTTCATCTGGGATTCATTAAACCAAGACTGATCCACTGAACTTCTAGACAGAGGATCTGACAGTCCACAGAGCATGTTTCCACTGCTCCAGAGTCCACAGGCTGCATGCTATACATTGGTGGTGATTTAAGGCTTGAATGCACCTGAAGTTTCCAGCTCACCAAGTTTGTGGTGACGTTAATGCCAGAGGAGTGTTAGGAAGAAATTTCACAAACTGACATGTAGCGTTTGTCACTAAGTGCTCGACTATTTTGAGCTCACGAACTCACTCACTACTGCTAACCATATAAGTAATGTTAAGACTGGACACTGAGACTGGATCTATACTTTGAGCACATTAGAAATTAACCTAATCTTTGGACATGCCAGGTTGCACCCACTCTGCAAAGCCTCATACAGTTTGGCTGAGAGCCCTGTCATGATTGATATGAATATGCAAATTGGGCTCACTGTGAAAACATTTTGTTTTCAAATATTTACATGTCCCCATAGCTTTACCTGTAACCTACCTAAAGACAGATGTGTGATGCATTAATGATGACAGGAGAGAATAAACAAGTAGCTCACTGCAGTAAATCTTAGTGCTGAAACAGGATAACAGGATGCAATTCTATAAAAGCGTATATAATAAAGTCTACTGGGAGGGGGAAACTATGTTAGCAGACCCCAGCTTTACTCAGGGGTGTGTCACAGACGATGCTCTGTGTATAAACTCAGAGCACACAGAGGCAAGTGCAGACACACAACAAGAAAACACACGGGGCATACTTCCTACTGGTAGGTTTCACATCTTCTTGCAAACTATTTCTATTTTATTAAGAATATATTTCGTTTGAAAATTCTTAAAATGACGCTAATTATTTTATAAAATTGTATAAATGTAACTTTAGTCTTTGCACTGGAATTTATCTGAGTGTGCTTTTCATCTGAGGTAAACACAGTGTGCTCTGTATCCATGACTGTGGCTTGTTGACCTCAGGATTTAACCAGCTGTGTTTCTGGGCTCCAGTTCGCAGTCCAGTGGCAGCCAAAGAGACTAGCAGACTAAATCCAGTCCACTCTGAATCCATTCCAACTTTTACTGAGATTCAAATGAACAATCGTTACATAAAGGGGCCTTTTTTAAAAAATAATAATAATAATAATAATTTTGTTTTGGGTTTTTTTCTTTTTCTTCTTTTTCTTGACCCATGATGGGAACTTTAATTTAAGATGCTTATGGAGAGATCATCTGCACTCAGCCAGCCAGTAAGACAAAAGCCTCCTGGAAAGAAAAGGGAAGATGATAAGGAGGTGGAGGAGGAGGGAACTGCTATTAAAGGTATATTCAAACTGTATCTCTTATGTACAAGTCTAGTTTTTGCATGTCAGGCAAGTATAATTCGTTTTTTTTTTTAACTGAACTTTGCTAATTTGTTAGTATAACCTGTCTCTTCATGTCACGCTCTGCTCATGCAGTACTGACAGACCAGAGGGTGATGGCAAAAGAGGCTCTGAGCAGGAGGAACCTCTGGGAGCCGAGTGTTTATTACGCTCGGGGAAACGAGTCTTTTCATTTTGCCGGTCATGACATCAGCATCCGAGAGTCCATGGATACGTACGGTGCTCTGATCTGGCCTGGGGTAAGGGGCTGCCGTGGGCATTGGCTCATTTTGAAAATGTGTTGCAAATGTGACAAGAATTTTATTTTTGTAGGCAATAGCTTTGTGCCAGTTCTTGGAGAACAACCAGCAACAAGTGAACCTGATGGACAAAGCAGTACTTGAGATTGGAGCTGGGACTGGCTTAGCTTCTATTGTAGCAAGTCTGCTTGGTAAGTGCATTTTGATAATGCAGTTGTGCATGTGCTGCATGTATGAAACTTTACCTTTAATCTTTTAGATTTGATGTTGGGAACACATTCATTTAAGAATAAATGATGCATCCTAATAAACTGGCAATACACTAGTTTATATTTGTTACTTAGGACCAGTGTTGGTCAAGTTACTTAAAAAAAAGTAATCGTAACTAATTACTGATTACTTCCCCCCAAAAAGTAATCCCGTTACTTTACTGATTACTTATTTTCAAAAGTAATTATTTACAAGTTACGCGTTACTGCCCATCTCTGCTTAGGACTTAGTTAAGTGGTGATATTCTTGGCTTTAAGACAAAGAAAAATCCATAAAGGGTTAATTCCCACTCGCGCATAATGTGTGCACTGAATATTTCATATTTCTGCTTTTATGCAAAAGTTACATTTCAGCTTGGTGATGGAACTCGCGGGAAAAGTCATGACGCAACTAAAAACACTGGAATTCATTGTTAAAGCACAACGACCATCCTCCCACATAGTTCTCCTGTACTGCATACAACAGAGGGGTTGTAACTTAGATATATTATGGATACAGCGATCACTGGATTGATGCTGTTATCCATAAGCCTCTCCATTAAGCCCAGAGTGGAAACAAAGGTTTCATTTATTCCCAATAAAATAAAATGATTGAATTTAAAGTAAAAAACTTGGAAAAAATAAATAAATAAAACAAAAACGATGCAACTTCAGCTTGCTCACCAAAATTCCTTACAATTAGAGTAAATCATTTTGCTACTGGTTCAGCAGAAACTATAATTAGTGAAAAACTCAAAGCAGCCTGTAAGTTTATATTTAGTTTAGTTTTTTGTTATCCACAAGTTAAGAATTGTTGCTTTTATTTAAAAAAATATATTTACCAAATTGAGAAAATAACTTGAAGTTTTGACTGCCAGTTAGGAATAGTTTTCTTTTTTTTAGAGGGGGAAACAAGCTTCCATAACAAAATGCACAATAATTACAAAATTAAAAAAAAATAATCATTATGTTTTGATGTCTCTGTTGTTTTGCGTTTCAACCCACTTTTTGCCAGGTGCTTGGGTGACGGCAACAGATCTGCCAGACATATTATCTAACCTGACCTTCAACCTGCTGCGAAACACCAGGGGCCGCTGCCGCTACACCCCTCAAGTGGTTGCTCTCTCCTGGGGTCAGGACCTGGATCGAGACTTCCCCTATGCATCATACCACTACGACTTCGTGCTCGCAGCTGATGTGGTCTATCACCACGACTGCCTTGAAGAACTGTTGAAAACTATGCGTCACTTTTGCCCACCAGGAAGTCAAACAACGCTGCTGTGGGCCAACAAGATCCGGTTCCAGTCAGACCTGAGGTTCACAGAGTGCTTTAAGAGCCATTTTAACACCACGTTGCTGACCGAGCTGCCGCAGCAGGAGATCAGGATTTATAAAGCCATGGCAAAGGAGTGACAAGGAGGCTTTAGGAGTGGGAGCTTCCAGTGATGTCAAAGGTTATGAAATATTCCACGCCTGGTTCTGATCTGTGCTTACATTCCTGGACAGTGCTATAACCATCATTAAGCAGAAATGAAGTTCCTGACTCAAGTTTCAATAAGCTATTTTATTTGCCAGATTTGGGGTGTTTTGTCCCAAATATTTGATATTTCAACTTCAGTCCGACAGTTCTTGAAAATAAATAATTTTACCGTAAACATTCATCCTATACTCATATTTGTCTCACACTATCTAGACTACATAAACTTATCAAAGTGACTCTGCGCTGGAATAGTCATAAAACCATCGAAAGTCATCAAAACCCATGAAATAAACCCCTTAAGAAAAAGAGTTCCACAGGCACGAGACTTTGCATCTCTGATGTGTTAGCATTTAGTATGTATTAAACACTAAGAAAAAAAGACACCTTCTATTAAGTGGCATGAACCCTACAGGAGCAGATATGCAGCTCTTACATGGTCAACATGTAACTGTCACTTAGCACCAAAGATAACACATCACTAAACCCTGGCTCCAAAATGGGATTTTTTTTTAATGCATTTTAAATCTAAAAGCTTTACAATAATTCATCACATATACATATAAAGAGAAGTAAGTGAGCAGGTTGATGGTGAAAGGAGATGAGGGGCAGAAGACTGAAGGGACAATAGATGACAGATGTCAGCAATTTGGAATTTTTCAACACCTAAATCTATGATCAAGTTCATTTCAGGCTGGAAGTCCACCTCCAGTCTATTCTTGCTGTTCCCATGTCGACATAAACTTTTTCAGTGTGCGATCACAAAGTTCAGAACCGACTGGTGTCTCTCATGGTGTCTTCATGCCGCATGCTCTAAAGAAACGAAAGTCTGTGCAGTTCACGCGTGTTAGTGACTCTAAGATAAGCAACACGTCGATGACTTTGGCTGCTCTAGTATGGACTCCCTGCGGAGATCGTTGGGGATGGTGCCTTCAGGGCCCCAAACGTTGAGCTCTCCGTAAATTCCCATCTCGATCATCTCCTCTTGCCAAGGAATGGAGATGTTGCCCGTGGAGAACTCGTCAAAAAAGTTCTTATCAGGATCTTCCAATGCCACCCCCTTCACAGAGGAGAATGCCCCGACGTCATCCAGACTTTTAGCATACACTACTTTGGGGTCAGGGACAAAAGGAGGAGGTAGAATTCCTGAAATAAAGTGACAAATTTGAATTAAGCACCACATTAAATGGTTAGTGGCTTCAAACTTTTTCCTAAATCAAAAAGATCTTGAGCAAATATCGAAAGGTTACCTGCGTTCAGTTTCCTCCAGTTAATGCCGCTGAAAAATGGATGTGCTCTGATTTCGTCACAGCATCCATTCTTAAAACCCATCCTCTGATCCACCTCCTTGGCCAGCAGCCCATCACACAACGACTTTGCATGCTCACTAAAGCTGTCAGTGTAGGTCACCACCCGAGTTAGCATACGCTCTTTCATCTCCTCACGTTCCACCTGAGAAGAAGATCAACAGCTTCTAAACCTCTTCTTTCCTCTGTCTGCTTTCTTTGCACAGAAAGTACCACCTGCAGTTTAGACTCTCACCTTCTCTCCTCTGTTTCTGAACGGATTCTTAGCAGCCACGAACTCATATAAAGTCACTCCAAGAGTGAAGTAGTCAACGGAGGAGTCGTACTTTTCTCCCTTTAGCATCTCTGGTGCCATGTAACCTGCAAAAAATAAAAATAAAAACAACGACAAGATGAGCTACAATTAAAAATTAAACCTGCAAGATTACCCTTAAACGTGAACCTGCATACAGATTTCTCAGTGGGTGCAGATGAGACCCACCTGGAGTCCCAGCATAGCCTTTTGTCATGGTTTTGCCTTCTTTTAGTTGCACAGCAAGACCCAAGTCAGATATACGTACATTCCCTGTTGTGATTAAAAAAAACATATATTATTAGCTCATAATCATATTATTCTCCAAAAATGTGATTATAATGTATTACCGTCATTATCAAGCAGCACATTTTCTGGTTTGAGATCTCGGTAGATGATTCTTTTCTGGTGGAGGTGCTCCAAGCCCTGGATGATCTGGGCAATGTAAAAACAGGCTCGAGGCTCATCAAACCCTGGGTTGTTTTCATCCACCAGGTAAACATGGTACCTACAGGGAACAGATAAGCCAAGGCTAATTATTAAAGGCCTTCAATATGCACACATTTGCAGTGTTTTACATCTTAAGCATGCCCATACGCTGCTGGTTCTACGTGTGCAGACTGTAAGCATTAAAATTTGATTTTCTAGGATTAAAGGATGTTTGCTTTAAATAAGAAAAAAAAAAATCTATTGTCTTGCTTTCTAAGTAATCTGAGCTAAAAAGGCAAATACTTTATATTTTAGCTGAAATTGTGCATAATCTGACTCTGCACTTGTTACACTAAGTCTGCAGATGAACACTGACACATCTGGGTGAATGTCATTTCCAGCACATTACAGCGGACTTCAACATCTCTGTAATAACCTTTGCTTCGCTGGCAAAGGAGATACTTAAAGATTATAGAAGTTTAGGCTGCAACTAAAGCAACAACATGCTAATAAGGGTTAAGGGGTGTGTGCTACAGCCAGATGTTCATGCTTCAAAACAAAGTTACTTGAGATCTCCTCCATTCATGATGGTCATGACCAGACAAAGCTCCTCCTTTGTCTGAAAGGCGTATGCCAGCGACACAATGAAGCGACTGTGAACCTTCTCAAGAATACATTTCTCCACCAACGCCCCCTACAGGAAACAAATAGGAAAGACAACTTTGAAAAATGCTCACATGCCATCTTTTAAATTAAGAATAACAATGTGAAACTAAATGGATGTTTCGTTGCTCAGGTTGAACCAAACTGTAATGTTTGTCTCATTGTGTGTGCCATTTGGAGGAGAGGTTCAGGTATACACTTCAGAGAATGACCTCGGACAAGTCAAGGGCAAAATGCAACAGCGCCAAGGAGTTCCCTTCAGAAGAGCTTTTCCATAAAGCTCCCAGTAATCACTCTATCCCTGTCTCAGTATTTAATACTGCAGGCTAAAGCCAAATGAGACAGAGGCAGGGACAAAGATGATTAGCACCATTGCAGCCCTGCTCAGTGGAAGGCACTTACTCCAAAGTATAAATCCAAAGGATGCCACTCATTACACAGTGATAAAATAAATAACTGATACGGTCAAAACTAATTCTACTTTTAGGTTGTTATAAAATTTCTCCCTTAGAGCTTCCAATTTCCACATCTCATTACATGGAGAGAAAGCCATTTCATTTTTAAATATATTTATTACCATCCAGCTGAAACAGATATTATAAATCTGCAAAAGCTCATTAGGGTCTGAAGTATGTTTTGTTCGTTTTACCTTGTTTACTAGTAGTTTGCAGTAACTTTTACTTCAGATAATACAAAAAAGAATGAACAGATGAATTATGCATGATTATGTCAGTGTGTTGTGTTAGTCGTGGCAGTTACTCGGGTAGTAGTTCAAATATCCCCAGATAGGAGCTGCATTATGAAAGCCATGTTATTATATAAATGTATGAATAATTATAATCCTGTTAGAGGAAATACTCTGCCTGATGAGATCTTCTACGTTGTTGATAAATGTTTTCTCACAAAGTATTTCGATGCTGTGATTTTGCCCCCATTTAAAATGGTTTTCTTCCACCACTGGGGGAGGCAAAAAGCCAAAGGCATGTTCAGTAAATGAGCATCGAGCAAATGACATTAATTCTCTCACCTCGTAGCCTTTCCTCTTCTTCAGCCTCTTCTTGTTGAGTTTCTTACAGGCGTACAGTTTTCCCGTGGCTTTCATCTGACAGGCAGACACCTCTCCAAACCCACCTTTCCCCAGCACACGGAAATCGAGGAACCAGTCTTCATCCATGGGCTGCATCTCCAGCCATTTCCACTGCAGGAACCTCTTCAGGTACATGCTCTCCAGGAAGAAAGTGTAGGGGGCCTCGCGCAGATAGTCCAAAGTCTTGGCCAGCGCTGCAGAGAACAAATCATCACCTACAGCCTCGAGGGATTCTTTCACCTTCGTTATGATGTCCTCACTGAGGAACGGGCAGAAGTGTTTGGCAGAGGGGTCCATGTAACGCTGAACTAACTTCGAAGCTTTTTTTGCCCTTTCAGAGTCCTCTGCCAGGTCATAGTCCTCGATGTCTTTCCACAAGCGACATGCCCCGTGATACTCTTTGTTTGCGTCCAAGAATTCCCTAAAGAGACGTTTGCCAATTGGCTGTTCAACACAGACTGAGTCAAAGGATAAATCTAGGGTGTCCTTCAGACCCTCGCACACAGTGATGTGGGGCAATTTGAGGCGAGAGTGGTACTTTTTATCCCGAGCTGCTGCTGGATTAGAGCCATCGATGCTTCCACGAGCATTGATGTAAGCAGAATTTGCTACCACGGTTGTGAGTCCTCCGATATCCATGTTGAGGGTAAGTGACTGTTAAGCAATGCAAAAAGAAGACATCGCAAAGAGAGAAAGGCGGTGAACGGTAAATGCTGCCAACTAACGCGCAGGGGTGAGGAAGAAAAAGAGGACAGGCTGAAGCAAGACTGAGAGAACAGGAGACAGATCACAGCAGAGTGGCAGAGGGAGCATGAGAGACAAACGGGAACTGGAGACTGAACTAGATCCCAGCACACTTTGAGCACTGTACCACCCTCTCTCTCACACACTCACACTCACACACACACACACACACACACACACACCTGAGTCAACACCTTTCAGTAATCCATTAACACCCCAATGCCCCAGACAAAGTGTGCGAGCACATGCTGGAACAGAACAACACAAGCAGCATATATGCAGGATATCACCAGTCAACTGGCAAACCAGTTAGCAGTTCATACAGCCTATAAGCACCACTCTGCTTCACATTAAAGCTTCAGTTTGAATGAGGAATAATATTTGAGATAACCCAAAAGGCCTACCAAATGCTGAAATGCACTGGGATGTTTTTAACAGCCAATAGGGTTTGGCAGCATAGGGAAAAATATTAAAAGTTTCAAAATATTGCATTTAAAATGGAAAATATGGCTAAATACTAAATGTAAGGCCAAGAGAAGTCTTTGAGATCACTCCATTAGCCACGAGTCAGCAAAGAAACACTGTTTAAAGCAGGCCCTACATAAGGATGATCCTCAGAAGTGTCTTATTTAACTTTGAATGGCGATATATCTAGTTCAGGTTGCAAGAACAGTGTGTTCAGTCCCCCAGGTTCCATTATGGACGGAAGGAATTTGCTTTTTCTTGTTGTCGGCAATTTATGAGATCCTACCCAGAATGTACCTGTCTAATCCTGTCATTTTGTCATAAATCAAGCAGGTAAAGGCAACACGTTCAAGTATAGCACTTCTGGAAGCTGCTGCTGGAAACGGCAGCTTTCAAATTCTATATGTTCAAATGAGCCCTCAATGCAAATTAAACAGGCCACTCTTTGACAGCAAAAAAACAAAAACAAAACAACAACAACAACACAAAACGCACTAGTGAAAATGCTTAGTAAACAGAATAAAAATAGAGCGGGATGATCACAGGATCCTTTCCATGGTAAAGACAAACACCACCTATCCTGTCAAAGGAATGGTCCCTGTCTACCATAAAGAGCCCATGAAAGAACATACAGACTTGACCAAAACCATCTACAACAACAACATCAAAGTAGCGCCTAATCTGGCTCACAATCCATTATGAATATGATCATGAGAACAGGTTAAAGACCCACTGGGTGACAGCTGTGCACAAGTAAAAACTAACTAGCACTGTAGGAGAAGTAGTGATTCTTGTGAACTGTGGATGGACAACTGACCCAAATCATACTGAGGAACAGCACTGTTGGACAGTTACAACAGCAGCCTGTAACAGAATGATGGGAGGGAGAAACAAAACAAAACAGGATGGACGAGGCGTGGGACAGAATATGAATCGAAGCATACTACATAATCCAAACACAACGGAGGCAGTGTAATGTATGGACATGCATGCTTCCACTGGAACTGGTTTCACGACTGTTTATTGATGATGTGACAAAACACAGAAGCAGCAAGATGAATTCTGAATCGTACAGAGCTTTACTGTCTTCAGCCAAACGCAGCAAAGCTTAAAACAGTGAATTAAACGTTAATGCAAGAGCAACCCAAATGTGTTTGGACAAAGGTAAAGTGGAAAGTTATGCAATGACAATGCCAAACCAACCAAATTAGGTAGAAAAACCCACGAACAAACAATCGAAGGAGGTTGGGCAAGACATCAAAAATGGCAAAACTCATTCTTTGTAATATCCATAGTTTTATAGATTTCAGTCATTTGTAATTTTTCTTTATTTTATTGGAAGTTGTCTAATTTCATTGGGGCCCATGTATAAAATTGGTGTAATTTTACAGTTTAATTAAATTTAAGCAAACTCCCTCCAACCACATCTGTGTGTTATTTTGTATTTTTTATGGTGGATTCCAGAGCCAAAATTAGATAAACTGTTAGTCTTCCAGGATTTCTGAATTAAAAGAACTCAACAGCTCTAAACAAGTCACAGGATCCGGTTTATCAGAGAATTAACAGATGCTAAAATAAATGCTCCCCCCCCCCAATATTCCAGTATCTGCAGTGTATCCACAGTTTTTGGCCAAATCTAATTAAAAACTGCTGACAGAAAGCAAACTAGCATAATGTAAGAACCAATCACACTGCAGCAGCATAATCATTGTCAGGCATCCTTTTCCCAAGTGTTAGGCATCCAAGCAGTGTATCCCTTGTGGTTTTCTTTTGACAAGCAGTCAACTTCTTTAAAAACCGAGCTAGTTTCCTTCCCCAGTTCTTTTAATAGACAGGGTTGAGACAACGACCCAGCTAGACGTTTCTAGCGCCTTCTGCTCACCTCTCATATTACTATTTAAGCAAACTTTGTTTCCAACCCAACAGACAGTCGACCTTACCCCAACCCCAGAAAAATCATGAATTGTGGATACAAACTTATTAAAACAATCTATATTTAATTTGCAAACTTATATTAGATTACAGAAAAAGGTATTTGGAAGAGTCAGTACACGTGTTGCTCAGTTTTAAAAGGGAGATCTTTGAAGGGTGTACATAAAGACCTATACAACCACACATTGTTACATCAATAATTTTTGTAGGTCTATCTTTACCACTGGCCTCTAAAGGAAACTATAAGCTACAATTGTTGTAGGATTCATATATGTAATTAACAAAGAAAGCTTATTTACCTAGGAGCCTGGGTTATGAAAGTCTTTACCTCGCTGCTGCCATTATTTTGTAAACACTACCAAGGCATTAACAGGGCGGTGATGGAGAATTCCTCAACTCTGGAATACAAATAAAACTAGCAAAGAAGATCAGGAAAGCAGCTGCCTACGGAACAGAAGGAAGCCAGCCCAAAAACAATCGGGAAACCATTTCAAATTGCTCAGAACACAAAACCAAAACAAAACAAACAAAGCATGACGAGATGTGATGGAGCCCCATACTGTGATGCAGTGGCATCTGTGTTAAGCCATTCCGAATCCATGGTGTTGCACTAACAACACATCTCACAGCAGACACTTTGGCCACCTTGGAACATTTTGATCATGTCTGCCATATGCAACTGCAGAAAAAAAAATTATAAGTCAAACAGGTACATTATACATTCTCCAACAGCAGTAGGCCTTAGAGTTGCTTTTTAGTGGGATGGCTTATTAAGAAGTGGATTAGACAAAGACTTCAGGTGGCAGGGACAAAGACTACAGTTCCCTTGGACGACACCTCCCACTGAGCTGTGGTGCAGGTGACTCAGGAGCAGAAAAAGGTGGGTGCAAACACCTCTGTTCTTTTAATTTTCATCGACACCCCTGAGAAAGCCAGACAGAAATACAGGTAAACAGGGCGGAGGGGAGAAAAGAAAAAAAAAAGCACACACGACAGTGGACTAAATTCCCACGGTGAGGGTGGTTTTGAAGACTGTGCTTGTTGGAGTGGCGAGGTGTAGGGAGGTTAGTCTTCATCGTCATTCTCATCGTACTCATCCTCATCGTCGTCATCCCCCATGTAAGACACTGGAGTCTCCACACGAGACCCGCTGTAGTGAGAATCGTTTGAACTGGACGCCATGGTGCCATCAGTGCAGCCATCACTGCATAAGAGGATGGGGAAATGTTAGAAAAAGCAGTGTGCACATTAGAGCTACATCACATTTAGCAACTCTTACCTGTTTGCAGGGTAACGGGCTCCATTAGCAGAGGAACCTCCAGTGATGTAGACGTTACTGATGGGACCTTTGGCCATTTCTGGATAAAGAGAAAATGAATTAGAATGAAGACCTTCGACTATTTGCAGACCTGAGTGGGGATAAGAGATATAGAACAAAGGGATTCAGAAAGCACAATCAGATTCTTGCCTACTTTAACTGCAGATGAAGACTAACCCTTTGAAGCAGTTTCTGTCTAAGCTTGTTTTTCTCACCTCTCACTCTAGACCGAGTTGACGAGTTTGCAAACGTGTAGCTGTTTTTCACTCATTTTCAGAAAATGCAGACCTGGTAGTTAGGTCAGATCATCATACCATAAGCCGCACTGGAGGTTTTTTTTTTTTTTAAATTTATTTTCTTTATAAAGTGTCCCAAGACCCTGCCCTCCAAAGCTGCGATCCCCAACCTTTTTTGCACCACAGGGGAAAAGACCCAGGGAAACAGAGTTAACGATAAAAATGATTAAAAAAAAAACAAAAACGATAGAAACGAATAAAAACTCTGAAAACCATAAGTTTCCCACCTGAGCCTCAACTCTTGCGGCCCGGTACCAAATGACTCACGGACCGGTAGCGGTCCGTGGCCCAGGGGTTGGAGACCGCTGCTCCAAAGGGTCTTGGTCCAATTGTTTGGTCCCCATCCAAGTGTGATTACTGTGTTCACAACTGCACCAAGTACCAGGGGCGTAATTTCCAGGGGGGGTAGGGGGGCCGAACTCATAGGGATATTGGTCACTTACCTATAACATAAGGCTCTAGAGCTTTGGGCACCAGGCTACGTGCGATTTTCAGATCCTCTGGAGAACACTTTCCCACCTCCAAGCCGCAGGCCATGCCCATACGTTTTAGCACCTCGATGTCATCGTGGATCTCAAACATGCTGTCGAAGTTAAACAAATACTCGAACCTGAAGAGTGGAAAAATGGGAAAGGGTCAATTATCCAAACAAGTGTTCGTTCTAATTTTAAAGAAGATCATGGGTACCAAATCAAGGACAGCATACTGAATAGAATAGAACATGGGTCCCATTTTCAACACCTTTGGCTAAGAAGAAATTAGCCAAAGGTTCTTCAGTATTTTAGTTAGCCCGTTGAGGACAGCTACTAGTATTCCTTTCAAAATAAAGTTAATCTACAAAGCGGGGATTAGCTTAGATCAGGGGTGTCGAACTCCAGGCCTCAAGGGTCGGTGCCCTGCAGGTTTTAGATGAGTCCTTGATCCAACACAGCTGATTTAAATGACGAAATTACCTCCTCAGCATGTCTTGAAGTTCTCCAGAGGCTGGTAATGAACTAATCAGTTGATTTAGGTGTCCTGATCCAGGGTGATATCTAAAACCTGCAGGACATCGGCCCTTGAGACCTGGAGTTGGACACCCCTGGTTTAGTTGCATGTGGGAAGGCCTCATATTTACTTCTTCAAGTCAGCCACTAATCCTATACACACTGAAATGTTGAGTTAAAAATGAGGAGATTCTAGTTATTGTTATAATGCACATCTTGATACCACACTATAATGGCTTTGCACTGACAGAAGGCTTCCAAGCCTCTTTTAGCTTATTTGCCAAGAACCAGAACACAATTAACCTGCAATTATAGTTGAGTTTCCCACCTATGCAGCTCCAAGGTATTACATACAATCATGTCACATGGCTAGAAAAAATAAAGCAGCTTATGTGGCTGACGGGCTGTTGTCAAGTACATGTTGTTCCGCAACTATTTATTAAAGCCCTAATAAATACAGCCCGGTGAAGCACTACCAGCGCCTCGATGAAAATGTGAACACCTCCCCCACTTTTTGGATAATTTCTTCCCCCCCCCCCCCCAGTTACAAATTATTCCAAGTGCCAGCATTTTAAATAACAGAGCTGATGATCACACACTTGTCATTGGAGATGCTGCAGTCAATGACAGTTTTCTTGCTGGTGTTGACAATAATGAAAGGAAGGTGGATGATGGAGTTGGGAGGTGGAGGTCGGTTTGCCTGCTGCTCTGTCTGCCTATTCCTCTGAACCAGGTTCTTAAAAGCTATTTGCTGTAAGACAAGATCAAAGACAAGTTAAAACTCAAACAGCTGCAAAGAACTAAGTGTAGCACTACAGCATTCTTGGATATATTTATGCTTTTTTTTTTTTTTTAAATACTAATTTTTTCTTTTACATTGTAACAATTTTAAGTTGCCATTTTGCATGTGCTACTTGCATATATAGAGATTCAATGAGAAGAACTTCTGTTTATTACTGATTCATTATGATCCAGCATCACAAAAAGAGACAAAACGCAGACAAAAGCAATCTAAAGAGGCCAATCAGTTCGTGGGGTATTTATGAAGCGTCTTCTGCAGCCCTGATGCACAATTACCACTATAAAGACTATAATTGTAGCCCCCCTTTGATCACACAAGTACCAGCACTCAAATCCAACCTGCAGTATGAGCTCCTGAAGCTGTGATTGTTTCTGCTTAATCCTCTCCAGCCGCCTTTGTCTCTCCACCTACAGTTGAAATAAAAGCGTTTTAACACTGGTAACAAAAGCAGGAGTGACTGTCTTCGCTGTGCGTTTCTACCTCTAGGTTTTGGCACTCTTGCGCTGAGTTGGTGGGTAGACCAATCCACTTGATTTCTTTTTTCTCTTTAGAAATAATGTTCATGGCCATAAGCACGTTAAGTGCATCATAAACGCGTCGCCGAATGTTCTTCTGGTCATACACATGCTGAAATGAGAGAGAAAAAAAAAGACGCAATTCAAAACATTAAAAAATATATCTTAGAATTAAAATATCTTCATCAGGAGTAATCAGTCTGCATCACTGAGACAGTATCACACAGCGGCAGTGCTCACTGAGTCATTCGGTGACATGTGGTTGTCTGATGAGCTGAATTCTGCCACCAGTTCATCTGCCACTTCATTGTACGTGGTCACTCCTTTCTTCTGCACCTTCTCGCACACCTTCATGGAAAAATGCCTCAAGCCCTTCCCATTCTTTTCCCCTTTCTTCCCACGTTTTCTGCAAACATAAAAAAAAAAAACAAACGAGCCCACGTCACTATGAACACAAACACACTGATGTGTGGCAATCTGGCATTCACTTTTTTTTTTTTTTATTATTGCTATGAATAGCTATCAGACTTGACCCATTCTAAAATGCTTAGCTTAATCTGGACAGAGCTCACCAATAATGTCCCAAGCTTAAAATCTTAAGGGCAATTTGAAGCCTTACCCTGATGACCAAGGAGAGGCATCGGCTGGTTGACTCTGTGTGAGGAACTGGGAACTGGGTGTGTGTGGACTGTTTACCAAAATGGTGTTCGATACGGTAGGCCTCTGGGGTGTTCCAATCACCTACAGGAAGACCACAGAGAAGAGAAAGAACACACACTGATAGTCATGCTTTTGTTGTCATCAACAATGAGTTTCTCCTCTAAAACCTCATGTACTCAAATCTTGACATGTAATATTTCTTCTAAAGCCTCACACTTAAATATTTTATGTTTAACTACAAGAACCAATTCACACTGAACATAAACTCAAGGTGGGACTCTGTTCACTCTCTTTAGGACGCGCATCTTCTGCTGATTTCTGTCATTTTGAGGATACCTTGCAGAAAGCTATAACTACCCTCAGTGCAATAAGGAATGATTTAAATACATTTGGCCTTGCATTAGAAAGCTGACAGGTGAAGCAGTAAAGTTAAATGACAGTTATTTCATTTGACAGAATTTGACTTTGTAAGCAAAATATTTGGTTTGTCATGAAAATCATCATTGGCGATTGTTTGAATACAGCTTTAAGGGAGAAATAAGACATTTTTAGAATTTCAGTCATTTATGATGACTAATAAAAACCTGATGCTGAATTGGGCTGATGACAGTTAAAGACACAGCTTTAAAAAACTGCATCCCTAACAGCAATGTGAGGCATCTTGAAGACGGGTGATCTATTCCTTTAGTAAGGTGATATCTAAGCTGATTTCCGTTATGTATACATTCCTTGTACATAATGGGATGATGGGTGTAATCCTGCTGACTGTAGAGTTGATGAGCTTAGGATCAACTGCCTCCAGCTACCCTCTCCCCGGTCACCTCACAATGATAATGGAGGGGGCTTATACAACATTCATATAAAGCAGAGTAAAACCCTACAAAAATTCATCTAGCTAATATTTAGCAGAGCCAAAGCATTCTTTAAATTTGCTGAGGGTTTCTACGCCTTAAGAGAAAAGAAACCACATAATGCTGACTTAACAGGACCTCACTCACCATGTGTGGCACATTTTGCATGTGTGTAGCGACGTTCACATTGGATGGCCCAAGGGTTTTGGGTAGTAGCTGTTTGGCCACAGGGGCAGCTGTGGGCTGGACAGTAACCAAGGACAGGACACCTTATAGGAGACATGAGAAGATCATTAATGAGGGAAGCTTTTGAATGAAACACCATTGCCCCCTATTGTCCACCTACCAACAAACAGCTCTGCTGCCTCTTAAACTAGACTGTACATGTTGCTTAGAAAGCCCTGCATATCACATATGCACAATTTCTGTAAAATATACATAAAATATACCTTTACTAGGGCTCAGATTCTGATCGATGAAAACCTTTAGCTCTCCATTGGTTTCAATTAGACCAGCCTGTAAAAGAGAACAACTTAATATACTACAGAAACCAAAGAATTGAAGACGAGTCAAGTTAAACAAACTCCATACAGTAGAAGCTACTTTTGGCTGATGCCTTATTTACGAATGGTCACCGCAGCGAGTTGCACAAGTTTGATTTGTCACAGTTTTAACGCCGGATGCCCTTCCTGATTCAATGGAACTATGTCACCTTCCAGGACCTAACAGGGGATCTTTTGTAAGGCAAATGTATAAACCACTCCACTATGAAGTCACTAAACAAATCCCACAGTCTATTTAAAGAGAAAAAGAAAAGAAAACACTACAAGACTAAGTGCAGCCAGTAAACTGAAGGACCCAAATTAGCTACAGTACTTAAGTGACACCGCAGAAATAGCCTGATGTTTCTCATGAAACCATGTATATATTTACTTACATCTTTAGCCATGATCCCAAAGGACCGAAAAGAGGTATGCTTTAGGTTAAAAAGACTTTTCTTCTGCCAGTCACTATTCAGACCCCTGCAAACAGAAAGAGAACAAACTATTACTTAAATAATGACAAAATTGCAGTTTGACCCAAACATTATATTTCCCAATACTGTTTCCCAAGCTAAGCTGTGTTTCACTTTGTTTTGGAGAGGAAATTTAAACTTATTTCTGAAGTAAGGCCCATCTGGTCTGCTTGCTAAGAGCACATTGTAGAAAGCTAACTACATCACCAATGTTAGCGTCACTGTTTGTTTTATTATCCAAAATGCGCAGACATGTACGCTTCTCACACCAATCTCACGTGAACGAGCCACCGAGCAGTACTTTTAAGTGTTCTTTTTATGCAGGAAACCATATTAAGCCATCCCTTGATGCTCACAACTTTTACTACGCTAAGTGTGCACAAGGCCTACTTCAGGTACCGAGCACGTCCGGAGGAGAGGCACCGTCCAACTTCTGCTACAGGTCACGCAAACAAGCGAACTTTATCACAACAGCGCTAAACTGATAATGTCGCAACAGAGAAGGCACTATATGGCTCCAGGCACTGTGGCTGCATGATACTGTAACAGCGGTCATATTATATGTCGATTAGCACGAACAATCTTTTGTTGGACGCAGCTAGCTGCTAACAGCTAGCGGTAGACCCAGCTTGCTGGTCTTAGCTTACTAGTTAGCTCCTGCACGCTCTGAGACGATTCATGTAGAAATGTTGCGATTATTGGTTCCGTGCTGCAGATCCCAGCTACACTTCAGCATGGGTTAACACTTAAAATAGTGAACGTGCCTTTCGCACGATGAATGAGCTTCACTGTGGTGACTGTATGCGCTTACGAGTGCACTCTGTCTCCTCGACGGCTGTTGTTGTTGGCATTTGAGAATGGAGGAAGAGGAGGTCTAAATCCCCACTAAACAGGAAACAAACTAAGAAATGTCGAGATACTTTTTAACAATTATATAGTTAATTTGAAGTACGAAATAATGTATTCACATTGAGTATTTCACTTTTAAGCTTATTTTTTAATACAACAAGCCATGACAGGATTTGCATAACTTGCTGTGTGCTAGCTGTACAAAGAGTGATCGTTTCCAAGTCAAAGAGACTGAAAAAGTAAACAAAGTTTGCCATCGATGCCAGCAAGGTGGATTTTATCCAGACGATAAATTTTTTTGCCACAGTTAACCACAACTTCTAAAATACCAGTTGCAGGTAGCCGTATATACTCCGTGAGTTGATTGCGTTTTATTGTCAACCGCTGACCTTTTGCCAGTGTAGTAACCAGTATCAAAACACATAGCTAACTAATGAATAACACGCTTTGTTGTCTGGAAGTTACATTTAAACCCTCGACTTATTAGTATTACCATTGTTATTATTATTCCACGCATTTAATCGCGTAACCTTTCTTATTTGTTCTTAATAAAACACGAAGAGCCTTACGAATACTTTCCTGACGCTAAATTCACAGAAAGGTGGCCATTTTGAGGTGTCTAAAACTTAAATATTAGTTTTTATAAGGTTCGCTTCCAAACGAACTGTTGCATATGGATCCAATACAAGTACGTTACTGTAATCAGGTCGATTACAATCATCATGAACCGCAAAAACTAGCTTTGCTCTTCACTTCGTTACCGTCAGCTACATGCCGTAAGTTAGCGACTTGAAAGAGGATATATTAAATGCAATGCAAAAGGTACTTTACTTTATTATTAAAATGTTTATTTTAACACTGAGTTAGCTCGCGATTGCACTTCAAGAAGTAGGTGCTTCAGCGCTTTGTTAGCCCACTGACTAGCTAGTGGGTTAGCACAGAAGCTAAACCCCAGCTGTCATCGACAACCCCAGAATTAGCTACAAGTTTACCTCGACGGTTAGCTTTGTATTTATTGGCGGTAACATTTTTTTTCCTATATACTTAACAAACAATAGACGGTCATACAGATATTTAACGTCAGTGCTATCATATGCGTCAGCTGAGTGACAAGCTGCAGTTGAGTAGATGCTGCTTACCGGTGCACCTTACAGGTTAACAGATCGCTCGCTAGCTTTTCCTATCGACTTTCCGTTAGCCTTGCTACAGCAGCGTCTCTCACAATCTGATCTTGGCGGTGCCTCGCTTTAGTGGAGCTTGATTGGACAGCACGAATGAGACGAAAGCAAAGCGGTCAAAATAGTTCATGCCCACAACCTGGAGCTCTTTGGATTGGTGGATACCAGAGCCCTCGTGATACATGTAGCGCCGTCTGCTGCACAGGAGTGCGCCATAAAAAATGTGTTAATATGACAAGACGTGAAATAAGTAAGGGGTCAGAGTATCGAAGGTTTAACACAAAGTTAGTTAATCTCCAGGGATGCAAATCTGTTCAGTTAGGAAGCCATGAGTCATTGTGAAACAATTTCACCTGATTTGGTGCAAATAACAGTGATAGCAAGTGCACTGGAGAGGTCTTAACACTCACTTTTGTCACTGTTAGTGAGCCATCGTACAAATGCAGGAGATTTTCTTTGCCCCCACTCCACACACACACACACACACACACACACACACACACACACACACACACACACACACACACACACACACACATATGAATTTGAATACAATCCACTCACAAAGGACTACAACATACATTTGTAGTGTGAAGGTGGTTCAATTCCAAAATATAATTTAAATGCAAAATAGCTCTTGAGAACTATCAAAATAGCATTTTTTTTCTCTTGCCAAATTCTCAATAACTAATTTATAACAGTTAAAAATAGTTATAAATCCACTTTTTTTCTTGTTTTGATTTTGTTCATCATCAACTTATATTATATATTAAAGAAGAGTCATTACGCACTGCAACCCTATGTGCAGCCTAAACAGTGAGTGACTTGACAAAAAATCAGTGACACGATTGAGCTGCGTGTTAACACCGTGGTTAGATGAAAGGTCAGTTCTCTGTGATATATTTTGTATTTTTCCAGTCTTTTCTGACTAGATTGTGTCATTCCAACCAATGCAAACCTTGATATTTATATTACCAAAATAGAAATTAATTTAAAAGTTTAATTCCTTTGTTTATATCTCTATATTTATTCTTGACTTTCACAGTCAACTATCAGCTTACATCCTTTTCTGAGAAAACTCTAATATCAGCACTGATTTGCAATCCTGTTACTGTACATATAAAACAAACATTTCAAACATGTTAAAAAATATATAAGATATTATATAAAGATAAACAACATTTCTGTGTAGTCCTGAGTATTTATTTGTCAGATGTATGACATAATCTACAAATAAAAGTAATACATCCGTTCAACCCCGTTATCTTGTGCAGGCCTGTTACTCTCATTTAACCCTGTTACCATACAATTTTTTTTAATAAAGTAGTCACAAATGTTTTTCTTCGCTCATAAGGGTTTAATCGTTTGCCTTTCTTTGCTTGAATTATCATATGAGTTGTGTATTTGTAACTCTTGAAAAGCTGGGCAAGGTAAACTTTCTCCATCCATAGATTCATCCATCCATCCATCCATCCATCCATTCATTTTCTTATGTGTATCTGGCACCAGGTTGTGGGGGCAACAGCCTAAGCAAAACTCCCTTTCCCTAGTTACCTTTTCCACCTTTTCCGGGGGAACACCAAGGCCTTGGTGTTCTTTGCAGAATTGTTTTAATTCAGCGACGTTGGAGGGTTTCAGAGCATTAATGGCATGTTTAAGGTCATCACAAAGAATCTCAATCGGCTTTAAGCCCGGACTTTGACTAGGTCACTCCAAAAACGTTTTTGGATGTTGTCTTTTTTGTTTGTTTGGGGGGTGGATCGTTGTCCTGATGCATAAACCAATCCTCTGATATCATTTTTTTTTTTTTTGAAATCCTGTATTAGTTTTATGTCAGATGTAATGGGACTCAAACATTCCAATAAGTGGAACTTTTGTCTCGTCAGTCCACAGAATATTTTCCAAAAAGTCTTAGGGATCATCAAGATGGGGTTTTTTTTGGCAAATGTGAGACTAGCCTTTGTGATCTTTTAGGTCAGCAGTTTTTTTCTCCTTGGAATTTTTCTGAATTAACTTTAGTAATTAGTTCTTCTTGAGGCTTCATTCCTACAAGACTGTGTGTTTTTCCTTCCCACTCTCACCAAGCACTTGCTCAAAGTGTGCACTTGCTTTGATTTTTGAGGTTTCTCTTTATTATTGTAGGGTCTTTACAATGTAAAGCACCTTGAGGTGATTGATGTTGAATGTTGAAGTTATGCAAATCTTACTGTTGAATCATAAACCTTAACTGAGACAAGTGAGGCCAGCAGTTCTTTAGAGGTTGTCCTGGGTTATTTTGTAACCTCCTAGATGAGTCGTTAATGCAGTCTTGGAGTAAATTTGGTAGGCCGGCTACTTCTGGGAAGGCTTGCCACTGTTCCAGGTTTTCTTCTTTTATGCATAATGGCTTTCACCATGGTTCATTGGAGTCCTAAAGCTCTAGAAATTACCTTGTAACCCCTTCCAGACTGATGGATGTCACTGAATTTGTTTCTTATCTGTTCTGGAGTTTCTTTAAATGGTTGCATGATGTTTTGATGTTTGAGGTCTTTTACCCTACTTTACTTTGTCACACAGGTTTTATTTACGTGATTTCTTGATTCAATAGGTCTGGGATGCGACTTGTATTAAAAATATTTAAACTTTACTATTCCAAAGCTAGTTATCTTATTCAGTAAACACAGTAAGCATAACCCAATACATTTCCAAAGCACTACAAACAATACTCTAGATTTTTTTCTTGCTAATATAGCCATATTCATTAATGGTTGCTATCAAAATAGGTCTTTTTCACAATAACCACTTTGACATCTCATACCACAATAAGCATGTAAGTGTTAAACTCAATTATAACCCTGTTATATTCAGTCTATCAGTCGTTCTAGTGAGCTGGCAAGCACAATAAACCCTGACCCTTCTAAATGGAGCAGTGCCATGATGAATGTTATTACACCTGTGCTTACCCTGCAATGGCATTTCAGAAAGGCTGCTCTGACTTTTTTTTTTTTTTTTTTTTTTTTGAGGCTTTGGGTCACCTAACAATCTTGGATGTCTACAACAGTCGTTGTTTTAATGCAGTTTAAATAAATTTCTTCGGTCAGCTGTTCATATGTCTGCCACTAACAGAGCAAGGCAGGTGTGATGTGCCGTGAAGGAGGATTACTGATGCTGTGTTTTACAGTGTGTATTGTGTTGCGGATGGTGTGTGAGGATGTTGGCAGTCAACAAGTGTGTGTCTGTGTGTGTAGCGGGTGAAGGGTGGGGTTGAGTTTTATTTTTAACAGTGCTGAATGCAGTTTTGAGGGAGTTTTCCTGTTTGTGTATTACACTTGGTATAACATCGTATTTGAAAGTGTCGTTTTAACTCTCTTTGCGCGACAAATACTTGCACAAGCCCATATTTTCTAATCAAATAAGCGCAAATAATGCAAATATCAAACGGAGCCTTTACCGCAGACCTCATCTTTTTTATGCAATCCGGCGACTTCCGCGCATGCGTATAATGAACGACAGTCGGACTACCAAACTGGTCAAACAGCGGGTGTAAAAATGGTAGGTAACCAAAATAAACACAAACCCAGGCATTGGATTTAATGCCAGTAAGGTTTGCTTACAAGACTATTGTCGTGGTATTAAAGTACATGATGTGTCGCGTTTTGGCAAGCGTACAGTGGCCATTTACTCGTGTTCGTTGCTATTACAGGGAAGGTCAGTTGGATATTTTAAGAGCAGCTAGCATTAGCTACACGTCCCTTTTTGGCAGTCTGGTAACTTCGGCTGTGAGCAGGTCAGCCGCTGGACCTCAAAGACACACACACACAGGGCCGTTTGAGTTAAGTCCCGGCTAACGCGTAACCACAATGACAGTCTGTTCCCGTGATATTAACCCCATCGTTAATGTCAGAGAGAGAGGCTAACTCAGCTAACGTTAGCCAGTGCAAGTTACTAGCTGGTGTTTGTGAAGACAATGCTAACCCAACGTTACCCTCCTGTAACAGAACAATAATCCGTGCTGCCAGAGCAGCAAACCGGGACAGACACATGACTTCATACATCGTTATTGACTACATCAGTAATGGAGTTATTAGCAGCTCGGTGAACTCAGGTTGAGGACATGCTGATCTTCAGTGAGGTGTTCAGACGCTGCAGCTAGTTGGAGGACATGGCATAGGATGGTGATTTTTTATTTATTTATTTTTTGCAAAAATAGACAGAACTGTTTAAAAGCTTTTCTAACCTTTTGGATCAGAATACAGCATCACAAATATTAGGTAGACTTGTCCTCAAACGGTCCACAATCCCAAACTTATTCGTTTTATTTTCATAGTAGAAATTAGACTTTGGAGCTGCTAAAATAACTTTTGGCAATTTTTTCTTTTAGATTTATGGCTTTAATGATTGATTGCTGGTTAATTTCTGCTGGAGAGGAGATGGTAGTTGCACACTAGCACAAGTATCTCTGGAAAGGTTTGGTCTAAGATATGATAAAAACTTGTTATATGGCTGTCTATAATTCAGTGGTGGATTATTCTAAATGAACATTACTGATTTTAGCCAAGAGAAGTGCACACTGAGTAATTTCTTTTGTTCCTCTGTCCATAATGAATTAAAATCACCTTATAAGTATTTATGTAATGAAAGTGCACTCTATATTTTTATGTAAGGGGTATTTGTTGAGTATTTCTGGTGGGGGGCGGCTTGTGTTTCACTCCAGACTTGTTGCACCTCTGGGTCCTTGTGATGGCATCCTATGTCCCTACTCATGTTACAAGTATGAATGTAGTTATCTGAGGGGCCCTCCAAGGTACAGCATGTGCTTTGAGAATCCATAACAACCCCTTTCAGAAAAACCCACCTTGTTTTTGGAAAGGACGTCATTACTACCAGCGCGTCTTGGCTCAAAATTTGTAGCGCGTTTGTCGGCGTGACTGACTAACCTTTTGAAATATGTGCCGGAGTATTCCTGAGCGTGTCCCAGTCTTTCTTCCTGTTGCCTGAATGCCTGTGGAGTTTTATGTTTCGCTGTGTGTTTTTGTCTGTGTGTCGCTCTGCATTTGTGTGGTTCTGTCTGTACTGACTGGTTTGATTGCACCGGTGCCTGACAGCCCCTGTCCTGTACTTGTACAGCATAAGCTGAAGTCTTCGCAGAGGGACAAGGTACGGCAGTTCATGTCCTTCACACAGGCTGGGGAGAAAACGGCCGTGTACTGTCTCACACAGAATGACTGGAAACTAGAAGTTGCTACAGACAACTATTTTCAGAATCCAGAGCTTTACTGTAAGGAATCCATGAAAACCTCAGTAGACCGTAAGAAGCTGGAACAGCTCTACAATCGCTACAAAGGCAAGTAGGATCTTAAAATACAGTGTTTAAGGCTGTAATTTTGTTTACAAGAACAGTGTAAAGATCCTTATTCCAGAAGAGTTACAGACACTGCTTGCTTGAGTATTTCGAGTGAAACTGTGTTTTTGTCTTGATAGATCCCCAGGATGAGAATAAGATTGGTATTGATGGGATCCAGCAGTTTTGTGACGACCTCTCACTGGATCCAGCCAGCATCTCTGTGCTGGTTATTGCGTGGAAGTTTCGTGCCGCCACTCAGTGTGAGTTCACCAAGAAGGAGTTTATGGATGGAATGACCGAGCTGGGGTGAGTGTTGACATGAACGGCACGTGACACGCTCTAAAGTGGGACAAAAACACTCTTACTGAAGTATCTACGCATGGCGGTTCTCTTAGTGTTGCTCCAGGGAGGGAAGGCTGTCTATTTATACATCCGCCCACAGCCTGGGTATACTGTGTCTTCGTGGAACGACTCAATGAAACAGTTGCAGTGTTTTGACTTTTGAGGCTCAGGTGTCCGAGTAGGCTTTCAGGGCACTGAATGTTAGAACAGTTTTGTTTGTCCATGTGTTGTGATTTGTGTATGTGCTGCTTATATTTTCTTTTCTTTTCTTTTTTTTCTAGGTGTGACAGTCCAGAAAAACTGAAGGCACTTTTGCCAAGATTAGAACAAGAGCTAAAAGATAGTGGAAAGTTCAAGGACTTCTATCAATTCACCTTTAACTTTGCCAAAAATCCTGGCCAGAAGGGTCTCGGTAAGTTCACGGATTGTGACCTAACAATAGATTTTTGACTAATATTATAGATTCACAAACATCTGAACAAAGTTGTCTCATTTGTGTAGATTTGGAGATGGCCGTAGCCTACTGGAACCTGGTCCTTTCGGGACGATTTAAATTCCTCGATCTTTGGAATAGATTCCTTTTGGTGAGTCAAAGGAGTAAAACTGGGCACGATGGACCCTGAATTTTTGCTTATTAAGAAATCCGTAATGTTGATTTTTATTGGCAGGCGCAGTGTTTGGATATTTGGGGCATTATTTAAAAAAAAAAAAAGTGCAAATTATTTTTTATTTTTGTTTGTTTTTACACTGATGTATGTATACAGATTTTAAATGTGAGGAAGGAGCTGTGTTCTAAGAGCTGAGATACTACTACTGGTATTTTTAAGAGAAAAAGGTCAGGTGATGTCCTCATTACACCTAAAAAGGTGTTCACTTTTCCCCAAAAAGTCACCAAGATTGTAATTCTTTTTAAACCTTTTTAAGTGGCATTTTATTTGCTCCAGAATAAAATGTGTGTGTATTTTTTTTGTTTTTTTTTTAAATCAGTTAGCCAAACTTTAAGCCATTTTAATCCTCTAATTAAGGAGGAATCCATTCTAGAGGCCTGGGCCATTATTCCGTTAGATACCTACGTGATCACAAAAACTAGTGGGCAAAACCAGATTGTTTCCACCATGATGTTTCCACCAACCCTGCACTTTTCAAGAATCTTAGTCCGAAGCAGGTGTAAAAGTCCAAATTCAGACCATTTCTGCCGACAGCTTAGTCAACACAGCACATTACATTAAAGTACCAGTGGCGTAATGTTTGAGGCAAACAGACATTTAGATGTCAGAGTTATTCAGATAACATAAGCAGGCTGCTGCCAGGGGGGTGATTGAGTGGTTTCAACTTGTAGGAGTTATCTTTTTGAACATACTGAAGAGCTGTACCATGACTTGCAGTTTTTTGTTTGGTTTTTTGGACCACAAGCCTGCAGCTGTCCGACAAAACTACACCCACTCTGGCAACTTAAACAGTTATATACTGCTAATAAAAATCTGCCTAGCTGTGCTGGTTTGAAGGGATTTCTTTTCAAAGAAACATCTTTGTTTGGTTTTTCCACTTTTCTTTGCATCGTTTCATTAACAGAGGCTGTCTGAGTTAGTGTATGATTTATTGTGCTCGTTATTTCTTTCCTAGCTCTCTTATTGCTTGTTATAAAGTTGGACTTGGCCGTCTGTGTGTTCTTGCGCTGCCTGCACAGCTCTTAATTTTCTTATTTCTGTGTCAGTAATGGCAATTTTGTTTACTTTGATCCTCCAAATCTACTCCAAAGCAGAACTGACAAATTAGGCGGACATCAGGAGAATGTTACAGATTTTTTTCTTTTATTGAGCGTAAAGTCCAGTCTCAAGACTGCTTTTCAGAAATACTGACTTAGGTGTTTGGACCAGGCTTAGCAAAGTACAGTTGGTGCAACCTGTCCCTGGTGTTTTGGTTGAAACAGAACTCTAGAATTCAGTCCATCAGTTATTTACAGTGACAAAAAAATCTATTATTAAAGATGGAAGGAAATGAAAACATGTGAAGCTGTTTCTGTACCTGTGAATTTACCAGGACTCGTTCGTTTCAGGAACACCATAAACGATCTATCCCAAAGGACACATGGAACTTGTTGTTGGACTTTGGCAACATGATAGCAGACGACATGTCAAACTATGATGAGGAAGGTGAGCCGGCACAATCGATAATACATGCTTCATATTTAGCTCTCGTCCATCACTGTGACACTAACGATATTTCGGTGTTTCTCACCCAGGAGCTTGGCCAGTCCTTATAGATGATTTTGTGGAATTCGCTCGACCAATTGTAACAGGATCAAAACGCAAAACTCTCTAAATCTAATCCCGACTCTGGAAAACCAGAACATTGTTTCTTTTACAGTGACTTGATAGTTTTTTTTAAGACTTGTACAAAAGAGAAAAAAAAAAAAAGAAAATTGTAGACTTCAGAGTGAAAACCGAAGCACTTGAAACTGTCAGGAAACCACCTTTCAGGGAGCTGAGTATAAACTACGAGAACAACTGGCCACGTTTTCTGCCCTCTTGAGTCTGAGGCGTCATATGGACATTGCCAGATTCTCAGTATCCTGGATGCCCCTGTGCTCTGCTCCAGGAGGAGCACTACAGCCCCCATAGGTGGGCATAGACACAGCACTGAGAGGAGGTTCACTGGCTGCGTGTACTCTGAATGGACTGGAGAAGCTGTGTGTTTTAAGATTCTTCCTAGTCAACCGTGTCTCAAAGCTCTGAGTGACTGTGCAAAGTTCCCATGTCTTATTGTCTTATTCTAACCTTGGGACAGAGTGCTCACTACACCAGCACCAACAGAACTGTTGCAGTTTTTACTGTACATACTGTATCTATTGGGACAGTTTACAAAGAGAGCTATATGAAGAATAATATAAATATGTTCAATTTATAAATACAAAAGATGATTGTTTTATGTACAGTAAATGCTAAGTTCTCTAACGGGATGCCTCAATATTGTGGATGATATGCTGTTGGTTAAATTGTTAGGTGGCTCTGTTAAGTCATGGAATTGTGAGCTTCTCATCAAAAGCATGTTGAAACACATTTTACGTCACCCCTGGCTGGTTACACCAATACATTTTCACTAAAGTAAAGGCAGTACTTTAATTTAGATCATGGATATTGGGTTGTGTTGTCTGAATAATCTCAGTGGGGAGTGGGTCTTGAATCCTAAATGTCACATAGTCGACTTTCTTTCAGAAGCAATTTTGTTTTTTATCAATTCATCACTTTGATGCGTTTTTTATGCTTAAACAACTGTTTAGCAGCACTTGAGAGAAATTCTGAAATTAGGAAACGACTGACCTTTAGGATTGCATGGCACATATCTGTGTGTTTAGGCAGTGCAAAGCCCTTAATACAGAAATCAGGACACTAAAGAGGGCGACAACAGGACGACAAAGTAAGCCTTAAGATTAAAAATCTGTCTGTTTGATATTTGTATTTCTGTTTAACCCCATCTGTTCAGTGTTCCTGAAGGTAGTGAAAAATAGAAAATATTGTTGATACATCGTGTAAGTAGCCTAATATTGTTCATTTACGAAAGATGAATAAAGCATGAGTTTTTCCATAATGATGTGTGTATTTAGCTCTTTTGCTGCTGATGAGAAATATGACGCTTAATATCACAGATACAAAAAACAACTGCTAAAGAGTACAAAAAAGCACAGTTACAGCGAAGGCAAGTCGACACTGAGGGGGGGGAAATGTTTGGAAATACCAGAAAACTGCTTCTCATTTAATATTTTCTGTTTTTCTGGTAATTCTCTATAAACTCAAGACATGATTGTGTAGGTCAGCAGTTTTTCAGACTAGCCTGTCTGCCACATTCAAAGTCACTTAAATCACCGTTCATCCCCATTCTGATGCTTTGATTAAGCTTTATCAGGTCACCTTGACCTTATCTACATAACTAAATGCATGGAGTTCCTGCCACGTGATTGGCTGATTAGATATTTCTGTTAACAAGCAGTTGAAGTGGCGTTCTCTTGTGTGGCATCATCTGCTTTGGGATCATATGCAACTCATGCACAACGCTGACTTCTAGAGGCAAGTCACATTTATGTTTGTAGGTTGAATTATTTAAGCTACCCTCATAGGTCAATCAAATGTATTCAAGTATCATTAAAATACTTTTTCACCAGAAGTAATTCAACTCCAGCAAAGTTTCTTTTAGGGCTAATATGGCTTAAGGGTTCATCTATTTATTTCCAGGGATCATCTTTGTAAATAATTAGAAAGTAAAAGCTCTGTTAATAACTGCAGTACTCCTATAAGTTTCTGACTAAAAATAAGTGAAATAGGAAGGTACAACAATGTTGTTTCAGAGGAGATAAATCCAGATTACTTTCATAATATGATTCCACAAAACAGGACACATGACTGTTATTTTTTTTTTAATCTGTTTGCAGTTAAACTAATTGTATGGCGCATATATTGTTAAGAGTACTCCGTGTGGAGTGCCACTATAGCTCAACTGGTTGCGCTGAGGGCTAGTGACCTGGGTTTGAGTCCACTTTGAGCCTTTCTCCGTCACTCTATGCACTGTACTACCCACCAAAGGGTGAGACAATTAAGCTAAAAACAGAGTGTGGAGTGTAGACCAAAACTGTGTATAAAAGATGGCTGTAACCCCCCATAAAATCACCCACTGGTTTATAAAGTCCTGTTTTGGGGCCTTGAGGATGAGCATTCTTGGTGTTTTAAAATCACAGGCGGTGAGTGACACTGCACGCTCATACTGTAGTAACTAATGCAGCCACGCGCTAAAGTGTTCACTGTTTTATTTACCAGTTTTGAGTCTATTTGGGACTAGAGTGTACAAACGAGTCAGTTTGTGTTAAAACTGAGACTTAAAAGTGTCATATGAGAACATGAACCTACCAGTGGGCTTACTGAGGTCATAAAAGAAGAATGCAGGTTTAAGGCACTTCAGCATTTCAGGTCATTTTTCAGACCTGGAGGCTACATCCATCCCCATCTTTTTTAGTCTTTTGTTTAAACTTTATTAAACTTTATAACACAGGACATGGCCATACAACACGAAAAATATGCCAAGTTAAAATTAACAGAATGGAAAGGCATGTGTCCATCTTATATATACAGTCTTTTATATCAGGCTTTTTAGATGCCAGCTGTCTGTGTGTTTGTCAAAAATAATGTTGAAGTAAGGTGAGACTGATCCACAGTAATGCTGTCTAATAATTCATTACTTCGGGCTACACGTTTCAGAACACGATGTATTCCAAATATAAAATATTGGCTAAGTCCACCTATCATCTCTGTGTTAATAATATGTCTGCCAAACAGATCAGCTTTGAAACACTGGAAATTTGGGTCTGGCTCCAAATCACTTTAAAGAAATAACAAATTTACCTGCTGCAGGAAATTAATAAAATGTTGGAATTACAGCCAGCAGAGGACATAAGAGCAAACACCACAGTGTCTCTTCCTCCAACTGTTTTGTGTGCGAACAGAAGTACACGCCTGTGGCTGTTACCTGTGGGTTTCTTCATACTAGCTCCTCCTCTCAGCAGTGGCTGCTGTAAGGTGAGCCATAGGAAACTCAGACCGCTTTGTTATTTACCTTGACAGCAGCTGGTTCTTTTCCAGGGAATAAAAATGGAATAAGCTTCCTGCTCCCAGTTGTTTTTTTCTTTTTCTTTTCTTTTTTTCTGCTTTCTTGGACTACTTTACCTTTAGCACATGAGACACAATGGATGGGGAAATGAAAGGAAATGCTATGCAGGCTCTGGCCGATTATGATGACAGTGACAGGTAAGCTTTGTTTGTTTCATTGCGTTTTAAAAAGTTCATTTTCTCTTTTCTTGTTTCTTTTTTTATCTGTTTTGTTGTCGGCCTGTGTTATTTAGTCAGCATATCTGCCTGCAGCTTCCTCACTGGCAACCTTTTCTTGTTTTTACAACATCTTTCTTCCTCTTCAGCTTTTTGTATTTCCACTTCACATTTCATCTTATAACGTGTAAATCTACCATTAAAGTTTGTCACCTGTTGGCTTTTAAGGGACAGGAGCTTGTCAGAGTTTTTACATTTTTCTCCTTGCTCCCCTAAGAAGTAATTTAACACTTAACTATTCATCCAGCTGGAGCATTTGATCACTCAGCTACAGAAACCCTACCCAGTGGAGGCAGTTTTAGAGTCTGCCATCACTGAATAGGAGAATGAAAGAAGGGAGGGGAGCAAGCAGGTCCACCGGCAATCCTGATTTCACAGCGTCTATGAGTGTTATGTGTAGACCTTCACTGGTGGAGAACTGTGTGAATTTGTCCCAGCAGGATTGACGCCTACGGTTTTGAGAGACGTGGCGATTTCGACTCCTACAAGGAGATGATGAATCAGTATGTAGATGTCCTCAACAGGAGGTCCATGAGATGGTCAAAGCTCCTTCAGGAGAAGCCTCATGTGGAGAAGAACTTCACAGGTACAAAAACAAAAGACACCTCCATGGGTTTTGTTTGCTTGTTCGTTCCAGCTCTCTGGTCGTGTGATGGGTAATAATAAAACATGTTTTGGCAGTGAAGAGGTTTGTTCGTAAAGGTGTGCCTAATGAGCACCGTGCCAGGATCTGGATGGCGGCTAGTGGTGCCCAGGAACAGCTGGAGAGTAAGCCGGGTTATTACCAGTCTCTGCTGGACATGGAGCATGACACCAAGCTGAAAGAAACCATTCACACAGGTGCACCAAAACTGTCGCAGCATACAGCATGCTCTTTCAATGCTTAAATTATGTCCCAATAATTCACTCACTCTTTCTGCTTTTTAAAAGATATGCACAGGACCTTTCCTGACAACATCCTGTTCAAGAGCAAAGCAGAGCCAGGCATGCAGAAGGCTCTGTTCAATGTGCTGCTGGCCTACGGACACCATAATCCTACAGTGGGCTACTGTCAGGTGAAGAAAATGCAGTCAGCGACAAGCTCTGACTCTCCCTCTATCTAAGATCATGTCTGTTTACCTAAAGATCAGGGCTGGCTACTTCCTTATTTAACCAATACATGTGTAGGATTTTCCGTCTTAACCTTCATCTGTTAGCTCTTATATCGGTCAGTGCACTTATTCAATGTAAAACCTGGCATACTGTATGCACACACAGCAGGAGTTCTTATTCTAAGCGATCCACAGCATGCTCTTTCGTTTTTAGGGCATGAACTTCATTGCAGGCTACCTCATGATCATCACGAAAGACGAAGAGAAATCCTTCTGGCTTATGGATGCACTGGTGGGCAGGATACTCCCAGGTAA
The DNA here is from genome assembly GCF_041146795.1 of Maylandia zebra. Lineage (NCBI taxonomy): Eukaryota > Metazoa > Chordata > Actinopteri > Cichliformes > Cichlidae > Maylandia > Maylandia zebra. The sequence goes on along the minus strand of NC_135182.1, from coordinate 15,714,964 downwards.
GGTGACAGTTAACGTCGGCTTCCTTTCAGAGCTCTGTTTTTTGTTTTTGTTTACCCCACAGCAAACATCCCCTACCCTGCACTGTTGCTCCATAGGTTAAACCAGTTCCACTTTAGAGATGCAGGGTTTTCAGTGTTCGTGTCGAGGGCCAGCGGCAGCCTCAGCTAACATTTTGCAACCACAACAAAGGAAACGTACAGCAAAATGTCAAGGCGGCAGAGAACGAGACCAAAGATGCGCTTCTCTTCCGTTTTACTTCTTTTTCTTTTTTTTTTAAGTTCTCATAGCGCCTTCCTAAACTGACACTCGGTCTATAAAAATTTGAGATCTTTTATAAAACAATGCTCCAGACCATCATTATTTATTTCTGTTCAGTTTATTAAGCAGCAAATTAACTGTGAGCATGTGAGTCTGTTTTTCTGAGGTACTGGGGATAAAATAATAATCAGTTAGCCTGATCTTTTCCTTAAGGAGGGCTGTTAAATAAATAAATGTAATTCAAAGTTTACATAATAATAAATATTATCTATAATAAATAAATGCACTACAATGGCTTTCAATTGTGCAAAAGAAAAGGAGGAATTCATCTGAATGTGTTGCAGACTACTACACCCCGGCCATGTTGGGTCTGAAGACTGACCAGGAGGTCCTTGGTGAGCTGGTTAAGGTCAAAGCTCCTGCAGTAGGACAGCTCATGGCCCAGTACCCTGGCATATGGACGCTGGTGGTGTCTCGCTGGTTTATCTGCCTCTACATCGATGTACTCCCTATCGAGGTGAGGCAAAAGCTGCGCTTTAGTGGAGGGGTCAAACTAGAAGCATGTGGCGATCATTTAACTGACATCCACCTTCTGTCTTATTCTTGCAGACTGTTCTGCGGGTCTGGGATTGTCTTTTCTACGAGGGATCCAAAGTACTTTTCCGCGTGGCTCTTACTCTCATACTTCACCACCAGGCAGAGATCCTGAGAGCGCGCTCTTTGCCTGACGTGTGCGAATGCTTCAAACAGATCACTTCTGGGGCTTTCACTCTAGACTGCCACACCTTTATGCAGGTGAGATTGCCAAATACAATGATGGTTAGGAAGGGGCCAGAGAAAAATGACACTACTTATGGTCATAAAACATCTTTTTTTAAAGAATACTTCCCGAAAAAGAAAAACAATTCATGGGGAAGTGCTACATTTCAGCTATTCTAACTTCACCAGTCCATGAGACTGTGCAGAAGATAATCTGTTAAAAGTATTTACACAGTTTTAATTGTAGTTTTTATTTTTATTTTGAGTAGAAAAAAGCCTAAGCACTCCTTAAATGTTCCTTTGCAGAAGATCTTTACAGAACCTAAGAGTCTGTCGATGTCGACTGTTGATAAACTGAGAGAGAAATGCAGACAACAAATTCTCAAGGAGGAATCAGGACAGCCATGAGGTTCAGGACACTTTCCCCTTATACTGGATTTAATAAAACAAAAGCTCAGGCAGCGTAAGTAACACTGTACAGTCAGGAACTGTATGAAACATACATGTTGGTGACTCTTCTGGTTACTTCTGTGATTTATACTTTGTTACACTCTAATCTGGCAGACTGGGTATCTAAATATGAAGGCTTATGCTTCTGAGGCTTTTCTTTTGATTTTGACTCCAATCTTTCACCTACTATATTTGCTGCTATATATACAGAAGTACATTAAGATCATAACACCGCACCAAACAGCATTTACATGTGTATTTTCTAAAAACACTTTTGCTTTGGTGATTATGGACGGATCACTTATTTTTACTGTGAATACTTTGTTCTGTCTCTTGCCTTTAGGACTGTTTACAAGAGAACGTAAAGCTGAAGGGTCACGCTTTTAATGTGGTGGTTTCTGTTTAAATTTATGGAGCTCAGTCTCATTTTTCACTTTTTGTTGTAAAATAAAACCCATTAACTTACCCCATCTGCTTCCTCACTTTGCTGAATGCTTCTGCTAAATGGTAGCATCAGTATTATTTGTGTGTGTCAGTCATGAATTCAGGCATAGTCTACAAAGCTATTAAAGTTATATGCTCACCAGCCACTTTAGTAAGTACACGTTGCAATGAGTGGGATTTCATGGTACAGATTCATAAAAGTCATGGAAAGATTTTGGTCCATATTGAATGATAGCACAAAACAGTTGCTGCAGATTTTTCAGCAGCGACTGTCGGATTTGTGAATCTCGTGTTCCACCACAGCCATTGAACCACTGAGGATGGATAAATGTTTTCTTGTTGTTTAGTGTGAACTCTGATCCTACCATCTGAATGTCACAGCAGAAACAGGAAACATTTTTCCAGTCTTCTAATGTTCAGCTCCAGTGACCACATGTAATTATAACCTGTTGCCTTTTTTTTAGCTGGCAGGAGTGGCACTTGGTGTGATCTTGGTGCGTGTTAAGGGATACTTCTCTTCTGTTATTTGCATTACTGCTGCCTTCCTGCCAGCTTGAAGCAGCCTGGGCATTCTACCAAGGCACTATAACACATTCAGAGTTGTTCTTATCACCGTCCTTCCCCATTCTGATGCTCAGTTTGAACTTTGGCAGGTCATCTCGACCATGTCTGCATGCCTGAATGACAGTTGCTGCCACACAATTCGCTGATTAGATATTTCCATTAACGAGCAGTTGAATGAGTTTATCTAATTAAGTGGTCAGTGAGTGCAAGTCTACAAATGCTGTGTTGGACAAATTACCTCAGTGATACAGATAATGTTGTTCATTTTAGCTCACAGTGCTTTGTTTCTGTTATAAATAGATAATCAGTTACTATAACTGGAAACTGTGATCTGCAATCTTTTACTAAATGCGATAGAAGATCTGAAATCTGCAGAGGCATACACTGACCCTTTTTCTAGGCCATAATTAGGGCTGTGCGATATGACCAAAATCTCATATCCCGATATAAGAATTCTATCGTCACTAACGATATAAATCACAGAAATGTAACATTTTCTGTAAATTCTGTGAATGTCGGACAGCTCGTCTTTCGGGAAGTGTTTCCAGCTGCGCGTCATGTAGCTGGAGTCCAGTGTTTTAACCGATGCATGAAACTATACATTTTTAGACATAAGTTGTAAAGGCCGCCGTTTTCTTTGTGAGTATTTATTACACGGCGTGCTGCGGGGAAAAGCCTGTTCTAACGTTTGAGTCTAAGGTTTATTTTTTAGCACCTGGCGGCTCTTTTTTAAATTCTCATCCGTAAATAATCTGCTCTTTCACGTGATTCAGTTTATTTTGAAAGGTCTCAACAGGATCTTGAGCTTTATTGTGAAAGGTTTATGTGGAACATAAACAAGCGGACACGCGATACTGTTACCGTCGTTGTTGCTAACCACAACGCAAACAAACAGGCGCTTGTCCATCTGTAGTGTGGTTCTATTAAATATAAGGGAAAGAGAGAACTTTAAGAAATTAATATAGACACTACAGTGACCATCAAAACGATGAAAAAATATTGCCGTAAACAGTTTATTTTGCGACACCACGAAACAAACGATAACGTAAAATGAAATGATAGACGTTTTTATATCGTCATCCGATATATATCATTATATGAACAGCCCTAGCCATAATAGTCTGTAAACTATCATAAAGTACAATAAGTAAATATTCAAATGCAAAATGAATGTAGATAATACAGATAAACAACTTTTGAAATTAAAATGCAAACTATAGAATAGCTGATGTTAGTAAACCCAAATCCCCAACAGCTATGGATAAGACTGTGAGAAGGTGGCTCTGCTATAAAAAAAAAAAAAAGTTTCCAAACAAGTTGGGGCGCTATGTAAATAAAAACCAAACGCAAATGATGTGCAAATGATCTGAACACCATAATTTATCAAAAATATTAGAAAGACATCAAACGTGACACTGGTGGATTTTACACCATTATGGCACACCCACCTTTACTGGACACAGGGTTGTAAAAGTACCTCTTTGTAACTGTTTTACATTTCCTCATGTTCCCATTGCATCACATAACCTGGTTTTGTATCCCTTTTTCAGTCATTTTTTTGCCTTATAGGATGTGTTGTATCCTCCATGACCACACCCTGCAGATCCAGTCTCTGCATGGACTGATGCAAATTTGCTGTTTCCAAGTGACATTTACATTATTTAGTCAACACGTGCGTTGTAACAGGCTCCCTGTTGCTCGGGGACTGCTTTGACAGTCAAACACCATGTTCATTTAACTTCCCTTAACCTCCCACTCTTTACTCGCAGGTATGAACTTGGCTATTTGCTTTGTTCTTTTAACTTTATTCAAATGTCAAAACTGTGGTTAAAACACAGTGAATATGTTTGTATTCTCTAAAAAAATGATATTGGAATTTAGTCTTTGATGGTATTCAATACCTTCCTTGTCAAATAATGAACATCCGCTTCTAAGGAGCCCAAACAAATAAAAACCCAACAGGGAACAGGTTTGTCTGCTAACAAACAGCATGAAGGCAAAACAAAGAGTCAGATGGCCTCATTCATCACTTTTATTGACCTCTCCTTAAAAAAAAATGTTCAGACGAATCTAATAAAACTTTATTAAATAACTACATGAGTATTAACATGAGGGAGGGAGAAAAAAAACAAACACAAAAACACAAATTATCTGTGCTTTTTCCTACTATATCGAACAATGCATATTTATGGTAGTAACAGTACACGAAGGCTACGGGAGACACAAACATGTCTCAGTTATGGCAGCACAGTGTGGGTGAGTGAGCGAGTTCCTGTGTGATATTAGCATTACTTGAATCCCATCCATGTTACAGCTGGGAAGGCACTGATGAACACTGACCAGAGCACTTTGGCCTTTTTAATAATGACACGGGGCTGTTTCTCAGGACTGCAGTTAAACTGCTTTTCTTTCAGGAACCAACATCCCAAGCAAAACAAAACCATCTCTGTAGGAATTTTGTTAAGTTCCTACAGAGATGTTTAGGCTTTGGGCTTCATTTAAACCAACAATGCTGTTAGATCCTGTTTTGGTTGTGTTGTAACGACAGAATTCATAGGAGTGACTATCAGCCTTGTGGGAAATAAACTTTTTTTGTTGCTTTTGTGTCAACTGTTTCTTTATCTACACAGTAAATATACACTAGTCAGCCACAACTTTAAAACCAGATATCTAACATGGCACGTCCCCCTTGCGCCACCAAAATAGAGTCAGTGGCACTGACGCTGAGTAGGTCATCTGTTAAGCGGGAGATCGCTGATTCAATCTCTGGGCAATCCTCAGGCCAGATGCTGGACCCTGAGTTTCTCAGACTGGGAGTGTGTGTTAGGTTAGATTAAAAAGTGCTTTGTCATAGAAAAAAAAGCACTCCTATGAATGTGTGTGAATGGCTGAATGAGGTTTGTAGTAGGAAGCACTTTGAGAGCTCAAATTCAGTAGCAAAGAACTATATAAGTATCAGATCATTTACTATTGACTGCTGGGACACTGACATGGTAACAGATGTGCATTTCTGGCACATCTGTTTGGGCTTTGGGGAGCTTGAGGGCCAGGTCAACACCTTTGGCACTTTGTCATGTTCCTCAAGCCATTCGTGAAATGTTTCTAGAGTGTAGTCTGGTGAATTGTTCTGCAGGGAGATGCAGATGCTATCCTGGTTTGTGCTGAATTTCCAGTAAGGTTTATGCTGCAGATTAAAGTAACATCGACACAAACTGTCTTGACTTCAGTTGAAGGCAGCTGGATTTTCTTTTTTAGCTCTAAGGGTTCCTTTTTTAGTACTTGATCAGAAGTCAACTATGACTCTCCACCAGCTTTTAGAAAGGAAGAAGCTTCAAAGTCACTGCAAAAGAAATCCAGTTGCCTTTAACTCAAGCTACAGAGACTTCCACGTGACTTGTAGTGCCCAACCCTTCCCAGCAGAATACTGCACTGAAATTAAATAAACATCACGGTTCACTTCAGCTGCCAGTGGTTTTGATGCTGTGGCTGGTCAGTGCAAAGCTATAGCCAAAGACTGCATGTTGATTAAGAACGGAAGCAAGAGGAGAAGGTACTGAAGGTAACAAAGGTCAGTGTTTTAATGCTCCCCCTTTTGAACAGCGGTGCGTGCCGGAAACGATATCACAACCATTGGGCCCTGCCGCCATTTTGTTGTCGTTGCACATTGCGACGAGATTTAAAAGTGGTGACCTCGTGCGAAAAACTTTCAGGAAAATCCTTGCTTTCGGTTTTGACGTTTTCTCTTTCAATATCAGCGCTTATGTCGCGGTATTGTGAGTGGTGACAGTTGCCATTCAGGAAAATACTGCAAAGGCTACCTGTGCCTTAACGGCCGCAACACATGAAGTGACCAACTCATCCAATGTAAAAATAATACACAGGTAGTTTACAGTGGGAGTACGAGTCTGGCCAGTCTGTCCATTTCCACAAGCTGAATGAAACTAAAACTGACTCACAACAGAAAACATGCTGTGTGTCCGAAAGAGGGAGTGAAAAGCTTTGAAACACTAACCCTGCTTAAAAAAAGAAAGTTAATTCTAAAATGCATCTTAGAGCTACAAGAGGACTCCTCACACATCCTTTTTAGGATTAGGTTATTGTGTTTCTAAATATGTTCTTTCAAACGTGCATACAGCTTGCAGGTAAATAATCAGTTCAGTTCTCAACTGTCGGACGTAGTTTAAGTATAACTGGCAGAAATATTCCCTTTGTAACAGCAAACCTCATTTTATGCTGGACCAATAAAAATGGTCATTCCATAACAGACAAACCCCAGTTTCTAAATCCCCAAATCCCTCAAAATTCCTTTCATAGAAATCATAAATAGCAACTCGAGGACTATAATTGATCCTCTGCAAACATGCATTCCCTCCTTTACATAGTACCAGTGAGAAGTTGGCCTCATTTCATTACAATCTTCTAAATAATTCCCTTTTTTAAGAAAGAGCGGGTCAGTTCAGAAAGCACATATGAACCTCAACAAGGTGATAATAATTAGTGTTACTTATGAGGGCAAAGAACAGCACAGACACACAGAGGCAGGGAGAGAAACATGGAGGGGAAGAGGGGCGAGCTTCAAGTCTCGAAAGACAGTGGTTAATTTTCAGGTAGGGTAGGGCCGCGTTCAGGCCTCTGACAACATGTGAGTAAGGAGTGACCTCAGATGCTCTGGTAGCCAGCATGGCTCCTCTTCCTCCCAATGAGGTAGGCCAAGAGCACGATGGCAACGAGCCCCGCTAAAGCTGCTCCGACTACAATGGGGATCAACATGTCATCTTCATCCAGCTGGCATTCCTCAGCTGATAGACAGAAAAGGACACGTGAGAAAGGACAAGGAGATGATGTGTTTTGATCACACTCTACTAGGCGGAAGTGTTTACCTGCTCCAAACTGATCTCCTTTAACGGCGAAAGGCTGCACCTGCAACTGGAAGGTGTTGATGGACAAATTCTGGACCACGTTTAGAGTTTGCTCGTCACGGCAGTAGTACGAGTATCCCACGGTTCCCCGCAGGTAGTCCAGACTGCTGTTATGGCCTGAAATATGCTCTAAAGCAGAAAACAGAATGGACATGAGAAGTGTATCAAGTGCGAAAACAGATTCATATAAGAAGGGAAAAAAATGATTATGAGAGAGAAATTTAAATGAACTACATGTTAATAAAGTTCAGATTCGGTGTGTTTGTTGATCGGTTATCTTCTGGTAAATGAAATTTAAATCAATAAAGTGTGTCTTACAGTTTGAGGTAAGCCCACAATGCTTAAACCTGCCCGCATTTTCTGCATGACCTGCAAATGTGTCAGTGCACGGAAACACTACAGTTTCAGTTTCACTGTGACTTTAACACAAAGATAAGGACTTAATTTTGCATACTGCTTTTTTCCAACTTCACCATAATTACTACAAAACTACAACCTGTAGTCTGTTGTAATGTATGTGACCTCAGTAAACAATGAATTAAGAGACACCACAGCAGAACAACATTCTCGCTAATCTGAGCGATGAAAGCTGCTTTAAATTCACTGAAGAGAGCCAGTTTACAGCTCCATTTTTTTTTTGTGGACTCTGCTAAAGTAGCTTTCTGTGACTCACATTTCAAAATCATTCTTAGTTATTTTATACTATGTCTTGGCGCTTCCCTTCAATTCATCATCTGTCTGAAACAAGGCATTTTTTAATTCCCACTGTCGCCAAGTGCTTGCTCATAAGGATTCATCTGATTGTTGGGGTTTCTTCCTGAATACTGTAGGGTCTTCATCTTGCAGTATAAAGCACCTTGACAGTGCAGGTGACTGAGGTGACCACTGTTGTAATTTGGTGCTATTACGATAAAACTGAACTAAACTACAAATGAATCCAATTGAATCCACTTGAAGTGTGACAGACTTCAAGTGGTACCGATTGATGATCAAAAACAATTCTACTGTCAACTGCATGACCAATATCATAACATCTGTCAGCACGCAGTGCGCTTGTGAAAAACAATATTTATAAATGGCTATTGAAACACAATTGTGCTCCGTTGTTGCACTGGGAAATGTGCGGTGTGCAGCTCAGGAGCAAAGAAATCCGGCTAATTTGTTTAATCTGAACAAACACCAAACAAACGTGAACTCTGACCGCTGTGACAACTGCCTACGTCACCAAAAGAAACAAGGTGTCCAGCCGGTATCTGGTAGACAAGGAAAAAGTTGTTATCTGTGTCTGAATTCACTGAATTAGTTCACATGCATCCAAGGTGATGCTACAGAAAGAAACCTCTTTCATAGAAATGGATTCCCATCCAAGCACACACACTCAGTGTGTATTTTAAAACTTGAGCAGCTTGGTGTAGGTGAGCAATACAAGAAAACAGCAATGCTTTGTTGTGCTTTGCTGCAAATAACTCAGATCTAAGAAAATCCTTGATGTATTGATGAAAAGAGGTACAGAATACACACTGACATTTGAACCATTTAAACCCCGCCTATATTGCTATGTCCACTGCACTTCCCTCGAACCAATGAGCAAGTGCAATGAACGCTGTGTCCATTTTGGAAGCACCTTTACACCATGATGCGGCTTGGTCTGACATCAATGCAAATGCATTTTCAATGTGTTTTAGTCGGCTTCAGATCCCATCACAATATTACTGATTAGACAAGGACCTGAGCAACACATGACCACTCACACCTAGTTTATACATATACATGTGTGTGTGTGTGTGTGTGGACTACACTGAAGAGTAGGTCACAAAATAGGTTGCACACATGTTCATTAATCAGATACAGACTACCTGGATACAACCTAAGAAGTCGAGGAGCCTCACCTTTCATGTCCGGCCAGGCCGCTGACACGTTCACTTCACTTAAGTGGTACTTGTTGGATGTGGAGTTCTAGTGGAAAAAACAAAAGCACAGCCAAGTGAGCGCCACTGCATTAGAGCAGGTTAACTTCAAGCTCCAGCTGCCATCTAGTGGCTTCTTTAGGAAGTACATGATGAAAACAGAAACTCACCATTGTGAAGACAAAAATGAGGTTGGTTTTAACAGCATCCACTGTGAGCTGCAGGGACACGATCTCAGAATCACATGATCCAGAGTGCTTTGTCAAATTGGGTTGTAAGTTCATCACATCCTGGACAACCTGTAAAGAAAATCATGAAATGTTATTTGTCCAAATACTTTTAACCTGCGGCATTCGCCTATCAGTTACGTGCGGGTTTTATTGCGGCACCTTTTTCTGGGAGGTGGAGTTGTATGAAATGTTGAGCTGGAGGCCCATGTATGCCATTAAACAGATGGTGCCGTTATTCGTGATGTTGTAGTGTCCTCTTTCAGGTCTTCCGGGTTCTTTGTGTGGTGCGGGAGTGGGCGGGGCAACAGTAGCAAAGCCCTGGTGCAGGACAGTCACTGCAAAACACAATCGTTTACAAGTCAAAGACTACAAAGCTTCAAAATGTCCAAAAATAAAAATAAATATGAGATAAACATTGATATTAATAGTATGCAGTAAATAAAAAGGGCCCACAGTCAATTTTCACCTTGTGCCATTACTTGAATCAATTTTGGTGCCATCGAATACAACTTTTTTGTTTTTAAGTGTTCCATATAGCCTAAGTGTTCCAAAAAGCCTCTATGTGTGAACACATGGCTACATGTTTAGGACTACTTTGTTTTCCCCAATTACTCACCGAATCAGATGGTTTACAAATGAAAAGGTAGAAATTTGACCCATCAATGAGCTGATAATAAAAGGAAAAGAGTAGCCTCCCACATCAAAAGATTATTCTAGCAACTTCAAATCTGAGACAGAAAATTAAAAAGGAGTTGAGTGGGAAGTAAAAAGGGCTTGAGCTCAGTTATTTTCTTCTCAAATTAATGTGTGGATTATGTTGAATATTAATTTTCTTTTTCTATCCAACCAACAGGCAAAACTCTGAAACAACATGAATGCAGTGGTTGATTCGGCTTTTAAAGTATAATATTAAACTAGTACGTGTGATTTTAAAAAAGAACTATCATAAATTAAAGTTTTGAGACTTTAAGAGTGTCTTCTGTTTATGGTGTATGGCTTTATTTTAACTTCAGTGTGCATCATTTGCCTTTTCAGTGCTTTTTCCTCATTCATCTGCCAAGCTTGGAAAGGTTATTTGCATTTACTGTAAACCATGACTATCAAGAACATCCTTAAACAACTGGTTTGGGTTCAAATGCGCTGTATACAAGTACGAAGTTGGAAATTCCAACCTCCTGGTTTGGCCGGCATGGAGTACTTGACGAAGGTACTTTCATCTGCTCCCTCAAGGGGGGGGACTACAGCAAATTCAGCAAATATTCAACTCAAAAAGAACTTAAGCACTGGACCGTTTTATGTGTCCTAACCCATTTTAAATTTTATGTGTATGTAATTACTAGCACACACACACACACACACACACACACACACACACACACACACACACACACACACACACATACATATATAAACTTAAAAATCGCCACTAAAGAAAACCTCAAAAACTGACAACACTGTAAAACCAGAACGTGAAGCCTCATAGTAAATCTAAACACCCCCTTACATACAATAACTGATCACCCATAACCATAATCATTCATCTTTACACCTAATTTGGTGTAAGCTTCTTTTTAGGCACAAATGCTGTATGTATGTGCCCTAGATTTCCTTGGTACTAGACAAAGAACAGGTAATAAGGAAGAAAACACCCAAACGACGCTTCAGCACATTCGTTGTCATCTATTTTCGCAGCATAAGGCGCCACTCAAGTTCGTTTAAGTGTTTAAAACGCTGATTTTACCACAGCAACACTTTAATTATTTAGTTAAACCAATAAGTTTTAAACCATTAGCGTGTAGCGTTAGCAGCGTTGGTGTAAACGTTGGAGTCCTGCTAATTTCAGATCTTCGGATTTTGTAATCTTGTTGCTAATGTGAACTAAACCGAAACAAAATACTCACCGAAAATGAGGAGTGGCGTTACTCCCACAAACCATGACTGGACACGACAGATTTGCACCATGTTTCTGTTGTTTCCCTCGGGATGGCTCAGCACTTGTCTGCGCGAAATCACAGAAGCACAACAACAAACAGGGCGCAGGGAGTTAGCTAATGTTAGCAGTCGCTGGGCTAGCTCGGCTAATGTTAGCGTCACAACAACGGCAAGAAAACAGACGAAAGTCTCGCGAGCTTATCTGGAGCAATGACAAAGCGCTTCTCTTGAAAACAAAACCCTCAACGGCTTCTGGCTACGTAATTCCAACTTGCTTCTTTACCTGCTAGCTCTGCGGTTAACTGCACTCGCCTTCAACACTTAACAAAAACACTGGCACGATCATGTGACACGAGTGTTCAGAAACACCCAGAAAGTCACGTGTTTTCTAATGCAGCCCCACACAACCTGTTTATTTCTCGAACAGAAGACTTAACTTAAGGGTCGATACATGTTTTTCACATCTGTGTAACAGATAGCTCTTGGTTTAAGGTAACGTAACTATAATAAAATATACATTTAAAGCAACCATTCCGTGTTTAAAATTCTACTTTGGTGCAGAAGGAGAACATCATCACCCTGAAGCATTTAAAAAAAATAGTCAAGTTCGTTTATTTATACACAGTGCTGTGAAAAACTATTTGCCCCTTTCCTGATTCCTAGGTTGTTTTTTTTTAAGTTAATTCGTTATTTACGTAGTTATTTGTCACACATGTTTCAGATCATCAAACTAATTTTGATATTAGACAAAGAAAGATAAATACAAAAGCAGTTTTAAATGATAATTTAATTTATTAAGGGAAAGAAGCTATTCAAACCTACCCAGCATATATGAGAAAGCAATTCACCCAACCTTTGTTAAAACATGATTTAAGTGTGATTGATGACTTTTTTTTTGGAAAGCAGTCTTCCATTTCACTGATCTCATGCAAGCCTCATTGCTGCCAGACCTGCTGAATCAATCATCCCTTAAACAGAACCTGTTTGACAAAGTGAAGTAGGTTAAAAGATGTCAAAAAGCAATGCACATAAGAACATAAAGAAACAGCTCAGAAACAAGTCCCTGACACCTATTGTCTGGAAAGGGTCACAAAGCTATTTAAGTTTTTGGACTGCAGTGAATCATGGTGTGAGACCTGTTATCAACAAATGGAGAAAACTTGGAACAGTGGTGAACCCTCTCAGGAGTGACTGGTCTACCAAAATTACTACAAGACCACATTGGTGACTTGTCTAGGAGGTCACAAAAAGCTCAGAATAACAATTTAAGAACCGCAGGCCTCACATGTCTCAATTACTGTCAGAGTTCATGATTCAACAATAAGAAAAAGCCTGGGTAAAATGGCATTGGGAGTGATCTATGGTTAAAACCACCGCTGACCAAAAAGAGCATAAAGGCTCCTCTCACAGTTGCCAAAAATCATCTTGATGATCAAAGACTTTTGGGAAAACATTTTGGAAACTGACAAGATCCCCCCCAACAGTCAAACATGGTGGTGGCAGTATGATAGTCAGGGGCTGCTTTGCTCGTTCAGGATGACTTGCTGTAATTTATGGAGCCATGAATTCTGCCCTCTACCAGAAAATCCTGAATGACAATGTCCAGCAATTAGCTTGTGCCCAGGAGTTGCACTTGGGTTATACAACAGGCCTATGATCCAGAATACCAGCAAGTCCATCTCTGAATAGCTCAACTTCTTAAAACATTTTTAGGCAGCAAGTGTAGCTGAGGTAAAACAGCAGTGATGTGCTGTCTTTTCTTTGTACCAGTTAAGAAAGGAACGAGGTGCATTTTGAACAATCTACAAACAAGATGCAATGTAATCCTGTATACAGGGAACTGCAGTAGTCAGGCGATAAAGGTGTTTTTAATTTAACAATGGTTTTCAGTTGGTAAAAGCCTTGACAACATTTCTGATTTGATAGTTAAAAGTAAATTAACTATCCATAAAAACACCAAGATTTTTAATAGTTTGGATATTTCCAGATAAAGAACTCTGTGAGGATGTTTGTGGGGCTTGGGCAGACTTCATAAAACAACTGAAACAGTTTTGTTATTTTATTTTTCCACGAGTTCAGATCATTAAAACAGTCATAGGTTCTTTATAATGTGATAGAACAGTACAATATATAAAGCTGTTCACTTTTAAGTGTAGCAATAATATATAAATTGGTATCATCTGCATAACAGTAATACTAAATTTTGTATTTCTCAAAGAGAGGGGTAAAATATGCAATAAAAATTTTAAAAAAGACCTAAACTGGATCCTTGATGGATAACCCAGTTAATGGATGTGTGCCACAGCTGGCACATGAAGGCTTAACTGATGGCACGGCCCGATGGCCATAGCTGGACTGGCCATCGGGCATACCGGGCATTTGCTCGGTGGGTCGATGGTGATTTTTCGTTTTTATGGGCCGATTTTAATTATTTTTTTTTTGTAACAGGATAAACAATGAATGGTGGTGGATTGTCCAGATGCTGGCCGATGTGTAAAAATAACTCAGTTGTTTGGTGGTTGCTGTGGCGGAGCTCCCACAGAGGCCAGCAGGTGGATGAGTGAAAGGGGAGGCAGGAGGAGGAGAGACCCGAGGCGGCTGCCGGTCCGAGTGTCAGGTGAATTGAACTTCACGTAAGAAGTTATGACCTGCAGTCTGTCTGGGTCAGATATAAACCAAGTTTAGGTGGAGTTTATTTTTGTTGTGCTGACTTTTTACAGTCAGTTACAATAACTAGCTAGCATGACGGAGTTTCTATACAGCTGGGTGAGTGCTATGATGTTACTGATAGTGAGCTTTATTTTATTTACAAGGTTAGTTAGTAGAGTTGCCAACCGTCCCGTAAAAAATGGAATCGTCTCGTATTCAGAGAAAATATTACGCGTTTCGTATTGAGCTGAAAAGAAACACAGTTTGTTCTGTACTTCAGCTACAATGGAAAAAGACACAAAGCTGCTATTCTGTGTCTTTACGCTGTCAGCTGCCTCTTCTTCTCTCATTCTCACCCTCTCTCTCCTGCTGCTACTTCAATCATGAAACTGATCAATGATCAGCTGATCGGCTTTTCTCTCGTTTGTTTATCAACCACTTGGCGCCAGAAAGAGGAAACCAGCAGATGCCGCCCTAAACAACAGCAGCACGTTTAAACTTGATCAGCTGTTGTTAGAATTTATTTAATATTACTTTCTAGTATCAGCTGATGTTTGTTGGAGCCACAGCCATAAAAGCTGCTGGTCATGATGTCGGTTTGGATATCCTGGTGAGAGGGAAACATGAAGATGAAACCAGGAGATGTCCTTACTGAATCATCAGAGCTGAACAGGTGATGGAGAAACAGGTTTACCTTTTAGGTGACATGAATGAGTTGAAGGGAAGTTATGAACTGTTTCTGAGAGACGAATAACACCAGGATCCTTTTTTTTATGCAGCTGACAGCTGGTAACTGTGCAGGGGCGGGTCTAGCAATGTTTTGCCAGGGGGCCAGGTAGAGCATTAACAGGGAAAGAGGGGCACAAAGAAATACTTTCTTATTCTCATTTAAAATGTCTGGCTTTTATTAAATAATTATCTGAATCTTACAACCAAAGTTTTTATCTGAGGTAAAATGTATAGAAATCATACATATACCAACAAGACTGTACATCACTGTCACAACAGCGTTTGTTTTCATTCAAAGGCTTTATGGCTTTAATACCTGGTGGGCCGGTCTCTAGTCAAAATGCCCGGGCCGATTTTTTTGTCCCAGTTCAGCCCTGTGCACGACCCGCAGTGAAATAAATCTGAGAAGGTGCATTAAAAAAATAAATGGCCGGGCCAGCGGTGCACATCGTAAATTAGCTTGCATAGACACATTAGTTGTGCCGCTTCTTAATGACGGTATCTCAGCTAACAACACCAACTACCAGATTCAACTTGTAATTGGCCACCACCATCCATACCTGCCTGCCTCCCTGGGCACCCACATCGCACTCTGTACTCACCCAATCCAGTTCACCTCCTCCAGCTAATCTCCACCTGCAACCATGTAAGACCTCTCAACTTTGAAATCTTGGATGCCTTCACTACTCCACGGACAACTCTGATTATTATCTCTTTTATTTCAGTGTTCCTGTTTGCATAGCTTTAACTGCCCTGTTCCTGCCCCTGCTATTCCTGTGACCAGATTCAGCTTGTGCTCAGGCCCTTCTCACAAAGCCTTGTCATTGCTCACTGTTACATTTAGCTTTTGTTCAGTCCTCTCTGTTCAAGACTCCTGTAAAATAAAACTCTGTTAAAAGTCGTTCAGCTTCCGGTTTTGGTTCTGCGCCTGAGCCCAATCCCTATTCTCGGGCCATTGAGCCTTGTCATATGGACCAATGTTTTCTTTTCAAACCAGAAAGCTTAAATGAGCAGCTGGATTTGTCTCGCATTAACTGGCTGAGTTGATGCCAGTTAATGCGACATCGAAATGCAGCTGATTGAACTGGAAAGCTTGACTCTGTGGGGGTCAAAGTTTGCAGAACTACGAACCCAGCTGGAATCCACAGCTGTGCGTGTTCATGGAGCTTGCATTTTCACCTGTTGGACATCACTACCTGACAAGTTTAACTGTCTTCAGAACATTGCAGAACATTTTCTTATCATTGTTGTGAGGAGACCATGAATAGCATTTGCATTTTCTGTTGTACAGTTCATTTGCTGTTATGGAGTTCTTGTTATGGATAAAAAGTGTCTTTTTTTGTTTCAAAATAGCTGATAAATATTTGCTGATAGCAGCCAACATCTGCAAACAAATATAATTCTATAAAGTGGTTCTATATAGTGTGTAACTGTTAATATAGAGCGTTATTAAATTTATTGCTAATGTAATCATATGGCACACTGACTTCTGAGGAAATTTTAGATGGCACACATCATCAGAAAGGTTGCCGACCCCTGCTGTAAGGAAACACACACAAGCACGCGTCTCCCTTTTTCCTAGCCCTCACCACTGAAAGGTATTTATTTTAAACTGGACCGACCAGAAGGGGTGGACTGTAGATATGTGTGTATATTCAAATAGTGCAGCATTCAGGTACACTTTTGGAATCATACTTCACATATGAATGTAGTTGTGCAACAGTTTTTGCACCTGCTTTTCATACAGCGTTGTTACAGCAGGAGGGGATACACAGAGTTGTGTGTGTCTAAAAAGTGCTGTTGTGAAGGACTGTGTTAAAACAATCATGTATCAGTGTAAGAAATGTGTCGGTTTTCCAGGAATGAGATAAAAGGATGTTTTTTTCATGTCTGCGTATTCAGGCTGTGAACTGAAAGGAAGTCACATCTCAGCACAAAGACTTGAAACAAGAGGAAATAACTTGCCTCTGTAGAGTCAGTGACCATCTGCAGTTTGAGGTGGAGACAGAGAGTATGACCGTTTTCATAATTCTGGCTCCATGACCAGGGGCGCCACCTAGGGTTGGCCTGGCGGATCACTGGCCACCCCCCCCCCCCAAATTTGCCCAGTTAATCCCCAGGTCATTAATTGGGCATATAATTCTTTACTTTCTCTCTTTTTTTAATCATAATTTTCGAGTGACCTATATTTGATAACAGCACAATAAAACGGGACATTCTGTTGTTGGGGTGCCACCCCAATATTTTTAGTGGTCCCCATATGGCCACCTCTATGAAAAAATTCTGGAGACACCCCTGCACATGGCACCACAAGAGAAAATTAAAGTGGAAAACTTTGAGCTTCAATTTAATGTTCTGCACACAAAGAATGCATTTGGAGGGATTAGAGCCATTGTTATGAACCCTGATTTCATGAGCTCACAATGACTTAAAAGAAAAATGCATTGAACAATGAACACTGTTCCAGAGCTAGTTTGACTAGATGCCTGGGACTGATTATTCATTTGAACTTTGCGTTGAACCCTGTGCACGTTCTTTTGCAAGGCTTCTCTGTATTGTAGACTTGTATAGTATAGGCCTCCCACCTGGAGAGTCTTCTTCACTTTGGATGGATGTTATGAAGGAGCTTTTCTGCTCCATACAAAGACACCTTTCTTCTATGGCTATCCAGGCCTTTTTTTAATCTCCCCAAGCTGACCCAGTATGTTCTTTTATTCTTCTTGATTTGGCCACTCAATGTTCCTCCTCTCTTTGACAGATTTGTTTTGTTTTTCACCCTGCGTCATAGATTAAGAGCTCCTTTGAGTGCAGCTTGTCTTGCAGGCTCACAGCATTACCTTTCAAATACCATACTGGAATGAAGTCTGCTGCTTAATTAATGAAGCCATAACAAAGAAAGATACCTTTCCATGAAGCAGATTTTTCATTTTTTTTAACACCTGCATTTGTATTAAGGCCTTAAACAAGAGATGGCTATATATTAAAAAGCCTTTATTCCAAAAACCCTTCCTCCAATTTGGATACAAATATTTTCAAATAAAAGCTAAGATTCTTCACTTTAGGCTATATCATTATCTATTTTGAAAATGTATATAATGTGCAGACACATGTAGACGTGATTCGTTCTAAAACAGTTTAGCACTCCAGCTGTAATAGTGTTGCCTGGCAACCTTAACAGCCTCACTTTGATGACAAGACTCCAGGAAGCTGTAAACATCCCCTGCAACACAGCAACTATTCCTTTACTAAATAAAAAAACCCGTCCAGTTACAAGACCAACCTGTTTAACTCTGAATAGCAGTATTAGCAGCATATATTTTACACTCGTTTGGATTTCATGAACAGAGTAATAAAATAATGTAAATACAAATGAAAAAGGGAAGTATTTGAACTTCAAAGAAATGACGCAACAAATCTAAATTGTTCTGAATTCATAAAGAAAACATGTTTCCCAAAAAAAGAAGTTGTTTCCCCTTTATTAGTCTTATGAAAAAAAATCCTACATAAATTCTGAAATAGAATCAAGTTGAACTGGAAAAATGTATTTTGCTGAATGTAAATCCCTCTTTATGTCCCTCAGTGTCAGTGTTCCCGAGGCAAAACCTCAGTCAGACATCCCTGCACAATCTGCACACCAATGTGAAACTCAAGTCTCGTACTTGTGCCTTAACCTGGCCTCATCTATCTACATGTTAGTACAGTAGTTTCCTTCAGTGTCACAGATCAGTGTTATAATGCAACGTGAGACAGACGCGATGCAGAGGGCTCATGTCTGAAACCTTTTCCTTTACCCACACACTCACAACCTGTCTTTTGACCTTTGAGCTACTTAAACATATCCCCTGTTAAACAGCAGACACATCTGGGACATCACAGTCTGAGTATAGAATGGTTCGTGCAGTGTTACGTAAGAAGAATATTTGTCTAACTTTACATTACGTAGATTTGTTCTACATGATTTTCATAATCTACATATTTACAGCAGAACACCACAAAATAGATCATTACATCAAACTTAGCACATAAACACTTCATATATTTTAGATAAGCTGTAATACAGCTGATATTACAAGATTAATGTTTATTAAAATCGTGTGAACTACATACAATTTAGCTATAATTATGTCACATGAGGAGAATGTTGCCATAGATACAAACAATATTCCCAACAATAAAATAACAATTTTATGGATGATGACCGAATGATAAAAGTGTTATGATGTATAATAAAACACTCATACACTTTTCTGAACATGAAGTTAAATAACTTAAAGCCTGCATGTATTACCTTCTAAAACTTAACCCACATATGCTTCTTGGTAGTTACTCATTCTCAATCTAGCTGCTATCCATGCCACAAGTTTGAGAGTTTTTTTGTTTTAATTTCCTTTTAACATGTTTCCACTTGTCCAAATCATCCAGCATGTATCAGTGTATCTGATACAGTGTATCTCCTCATTACTGCCTAAGATAGACTTCCTCTGACCCAAAAAGCAGAGCTGCTGGTTAAAGAAGAAAAAGTTGTTTTAAAAGGTTTAAAGGCACAATATGAGCCCATCATTCATGCTAAAATCATGCTTTTAGGAAAACATTTGAACAAAACCCAGCTTCGTCAGTGAGACCTACAGTGGGCGTTGAAGGTTATAAAATGCTTTGAAGTGCAGACAGCCCCAGTCTCAGTCCATTGGTAGGTTGTCAGTTCAGCCACTTCCTCTGATCACAGTGATCAGAGATTAGTGTGAGGAAACCAGAAGCATAGCTGTCATAAGATAGATAGGCTTGTTTTTACAGACAGAGAGCCATGGACACACTGGGGAAAGGTGTGTTTGCGCTTTCCGTACTAGCGGTGCCTGCTTCCTGTTCTGGTAAGTCAGACAAATGCAAAACAGCTGCTTTAAAAAACAATAATGTAATGATTTTCCTGCATGTGAAAAAAAGAAGCTTAAACTGTCTATCTGACTGAAAAGACAAACATAAGCTCTCTGGCATTAAAAACCTCCAAACGAAATTCTTTAAACACAGTTCTTTGTTTTTTTAAAATCTCAGTAAGTACATTTATTCATGCGCTGTAGTGGTTTTACTTGAGTTATACCATTTATTTAAAACATTAACATTTATCTTAAAGCGTTATTTCATTTTTCAAATTCTTACCATTGCTACAACAAAGCTGTAAACCTACAACAATTTTTCACATGTACATTTACATTCATAGTTGAGGATCTGGTAGCTTTTGGAGAAATGCATCTACACTGGGACAAAATATGTCATCACTTTTTCAGTGTTTCAGTTCAAAGCAGCAAGTGAGTCATGATTAGAGGAGATTTATATTCACTGTGTAGCTTTATGTTGGATGGAAAAAGTAGCTAAGCTTCTCTTACACATTAAGGAAATTAAACACGAGGGAACTTTTGTATTTTCCATTCAATATTCTAAAAATATCTGTCCATATTCTGAACATTTGAATCAAAGTAGTTGAGAATGACTAACACGACCGCTGTCCCCTAGTGACTCAAGTTAAATTTAAATACACTAAATAAACATTTTTAACTCTCTTGGACAGTACGTGCTGCAGAAGCACATTGGCCTTTTGCATTTTACCCTGCTCTCTCGAATGACTTACCTGTTGCTCCGTGCATCAATAAATACAGGGCAGCTCTTCTATGGACTTTTTATAGGCAGATTATGTTTGCGTGAATTTGACGCTTCCCAGACTTTCTCTTTTATGCCACAGTTTTACAAACGCTTTCAAGTGCTGTCTTGTGCTTCAGTCAGATTCATCGTGATGAAGGCATTAGAGAAACAAAAGCATGCATGAATAAATAATCCCCCCATCCTCCAGCTGATGCATGCGAAACCGTTACGGGAGAATTTTTTTGCCGTACGCTTGAATGCAGTAAAGACTCCTACAGCAGTAAAGAAATGTAAAGAATGGCCTCTGTGTCAACACATTCTTATGCATACTTGTTAGTTTTTTTGCGTTCACATCCATGCAACCCTTTGAAGGGCATCGTTTCTTTATTTCCCTTAAAATATAGTGCGATAATAACAGCAAATCACACTTTAACCCATTAACATGCTTTTTTCCTCCTGTTGTTTCCCCGTTAAGCACCCTAAAGCGTAGAAAAATGATCCGTCTCATAGAGCAGCACATTAATTTTGCATCAGCTTGTTCCAGCTCTTCATTAAAGCTTTATTACGCTGAAATATTCAAATAGTTTACTCATTATATTTCGTACCTTTGTGCATTATTTTAACACTGCTTTTTTTTCTTTCTTTTTTTAATTAAACCTGACTTTTGTGGTATCTTTGGAAATGTAACATCGACCACATAATTTGAATGACTTTGAAAGACTTTTGAGAGTCGGAACAACAGCTGCGGCGCATGAATTTAAAATTACTGGCACATTCCTCATTAAGAGGATTCAGTGGGCACAGCTTTTGTGAAGTAAACATCCTTGTCTTTACATTTCAGAGTCAGACATGAAGACTGATTCCTCTCTCATTCAGCTGCGTAAAAAAATTTGGCTTAAAAAATATATATTTTCAAAATAAAAACAAGCAAATAGAACCCTCGCCCCAAACGGACCATAAAAATGACCCTCACTCCAAACAAAACACTGAGAACTTCATTAAGTCGTTAGGTCTTAATTGAGTCATTAAGACTCTGCTAGCTGCTGCCAGTTTCAGAGCTGATAAGTTCCTAATAACACTTAACAACCTTGGGCTCCTCTAAACAGCAGGATCTAAAATTGAACTAATTGATGCCTTCAGAGTTGTAAAGGCTATAAAAAAAAAGAAGACATCAGAGGGCATCCAGCATTTAGTTTCCACCCTTTGAAATGTGGTTAAGAAATGACACTTAGCGTCATAAGAGTAAAAAAAGAAAAAGCTTTGAGCCAATGTGTTTGTGCCGCTATAGGTGACAGGAAACGTGTTTACAGTCTTATTAGAAAGTAAGGAACTATACTGTGATATTTTTCATTTTTAAGTGACTTAGTGCTTGTTGAATCATGAGGCCTATCACACGAGGTGCCGTCGATGCCATTGAGGCACTGTGAGTGTTAAAGAGGAACCATGAAGGTTAAAAAAGGAGATTGTAGTGTAAAGAAAAATTCAGATAAAAGAAAATGTTCTTCTAAACTTCTCTCACAACAGTAAATATGCTCATTGTCTGAACACATTTACATTACAAGTGATGGAGTGAGGTCATTTATGAACCCCAGCCACTTTGTCAGCGACACCTGTTCAACTACTTATTATCAGCCAATGACATCACAGAAACTCGGTGTCTCGGGTTTACAGAGAATGGTCAGGAAGAGAAGAGCAGCAGTTCTCTAGGTGAAAATGTCAGAATTTCAGGAGAATGTCCAGACTGCTTAGAGGAAGTCAACAGTAACTCAAACAACAACCCATCACAACCAAGGTTTGCAGAAGAGCATCTCTGAATGCAAAACACATTGAATTTTCAGCAGAAGACCAGACTGAGTGCCACTCCCATCATCTAATGACAGGAAACGGATGCTACATTTCACATGGGGTCATGTGCACAATATTTCGAAACGATTGGAAAAACACTGCCTGGTCTGATCAGTCTCGATTTCTGCTGCAACATTGGAATGGTGGGGTCAGAATTTGGCACATACAACTTGAATCCTGCTAATCCGCCTTGCTGTGTATCCACAGTTCAAGCTGCTTGTCGTACAATGATTTGAGGGATATTTTCTTGTCACACTTTTGGCCCCTCGGTACAGAGTAAGCATTGTTTAAACAGTGTTGTTGCTGACCTACGTCTATCCTTCTATGAACACAGCATACCAGTCTACTGATGGCTGCTTCCAGCAGAAAAACGTCGCAAAGCTCAAATAATTTCAAATATGTTTCTTTGACATGACAATGTACTCGAACAGCCTCCACAGATCTCAATCCAGTATGGCACATTTAGGGCGTAGAGGAATGGGAGCTTGATATCACGGATGTGCAGCTGAGAGTGATATGGACCAAAATCTCTGGAATGGTTCTGGCACCTTGTTGAATCTATGCCACCAAGAAGTAAAGCAGCGCATTGAGACAGACACTTAATGACCAAAATGACAGTGAAAACAAATCAACCGACAAGGCTAAGTTTGGTTAAATGTATAAAAATCGCTAAAAATCCATAATTACTAATAACATTAGAGCTTCTTAGAATATTTGAAATGGATTGCAGAAACAGTATAGGTATGATAAATACAAACAGAGCAAAAAGCATTGCTGTATATAAAAATAGAAAGAAATCATAAATAACCTGTTTTATTCATAATATGTTTGTTTTTTTTATATTTTGGTTTCTTAAGGGTTATCGTAAGCTATAGATGCTTCTAAAGCTTCTAAATTTATCATATATAAACTAAATGTTATCTTTTTCCTAACAAGGTTCAACCCACTTACTTTTTTTTTTTAAATAAAGCAAATTTAAATGGTAAGTGAAAACGGTATACTTCCTTTTCTTAAGTCACTTTTACAGATGTCCTGTTTAGAAGTATAAAAATAGCCTGAGATGAGAAGAGCAGCTACATCCTGAAGCAGCTCTCAGTGATGGAGGTTTGATGAGGACGTTGCAGCCTCAGTGAATCGCCACCACTGGCTACGTTCTCACAACATTTCTTCTGTTCCAACCGCACTCTGTGATAAATGAGCCTCACAAAAACCTCAAAGCAGCCCATCGTGCAGACAGGAAGACACTCAGTGTGCTAAGCTGCATATACGTAGTTTCTTATTTCCTGTTTCAGGGGTCTTACTCAATTTTCTCATTTGTCTCACGACAAATGTTGTAGATAATGTTGTTGTTTTTCCACAACATTTGAGCACCATGTAACGGATTCATATGTACAGACGTCCTTTGGTTTCTCCCCGAATAGAGCCAAAGGTGAATTTTATAAAGAAAATTTTGAAACTAACCAAACCTAACAATGAACTAATACTTATAAATATTACATTTTTATGTATCCTAATAATATTGTTACATAAAATATATAAACACACATTTAAAAAAGTAAGCAATATAGTAATATTTAAACATAATAAAATATTTAAAAAATAAAAAATATATGTTTTATTGAGTATATTTTTTTTATTAAGAATAAAATACAATTTATAGCTACACTTGCATTACTGGATATTTGTTTTTTCCAGCAATAATATGATTTCACCATAGTATTTTTCTTAGATATCTCCTTTATTAGTGTGCAGATGAGAATTGGCATACTTCAGACTCACCTCATTACTTTTTCAAATAGTGAAACATTTGAAAGGGATTTTTTTACAATAAGAAAACAGTACCTGGGCATCTTTTACATGAAAAAACAAGGCATAATTTCAAGGAATAATAAACAATTAACCTACAGTTTTAGTGAACAGTGATGTAATACGTACACTGAACAAAAATTACTCAAGGAAACAGAAACAGTTGCTTCGAGGGATTAAAACTTTATGCCGACAAAATCCAGGGTGACTTCAGCTGGACTTGAGAAGTGGCAGAAAGATGAGCTTCTGTAAACAACAGAGCCATGACGCATGATGTAAGAATGCAGATTTACTGCAAATGAAAATCTGATCAGTATCGGTAGTTTCCTCAGTGCTGTGTGTAACTCTCATCTCTTATGCACCGCTATCTGGAACACATATGATCTTTTATCAAATAGGAGATATTTCCGCACACAGCACTACATGGCTTTAGATGCAATCAGATTCTGTTTTTATTTCACGTAAAATCTTCTTTTTCTACTCCATTGTCATATTATTTGGCCTTTGTGCTCCTGTAACGTGAGGTTTTCTGCTGAGCAGAATTAAATTATGAAAATTTCCCTTTTCACTGAAATATGTTCTTCTCTTCCCAGAACTCAGTCACGTTTCGCTATAAGTAACTTGTTATTTACTCCGAACATCAGCTGAAAATTTTCTTTTTTCTCTCTCTCTGTTTGCTCTGCAGAAAATTTTTTCACTGAACCAGTCATCTGCTATTTCCTGGATGGATTTCTGATCATTTACTGCATCATTGTCACAGGGTTGTTCTTTAGAGAAAAGGTGAGTTATAGCAGCCCATGTAAAAGTTGGTGGTTACAGCGCATGCAGAAAAACATCATGGGACTGAATACCAATCCAGAACATGATCCACTCTTTACTTTGTAAAGTGTGTAAAAATCTGTCAGATTGTAACCAGTGTGTTTGGATCAGTAATGTGCTGCTGTAATCAAGAGCTTGCAACACTGGAGTCCCGCAAGGATCAACACGGGGGCCACTGTTATTTAGCTTGTACATCAATGTCTTGATTTATTTGTATGTGTCACTTATTTTCACACACAAAAAGATGAGCAATTAGCTATTCATCTGTAATATTTCATTAAAAACAGTCCAGAGGAAAGGGACACATCTCAGTGTTATCTTGCATCCTACTATTAGCTTCAGAAAGCATATAACGAGGATGTGTGGTATGCAGAAATACTAATTAGCTCACTCATATCCTGAATGTAATGATAATTTCTCACCTAAAATCACCTGTTGGTCTCTAAAGCAAGAAAAACTTTAAAACCGGTCACATCACTTTTTTTAAAAAACCTGTTTAACAAACAGTTTCAATTCTGTGACGTCTTTAGATAATACAAATATTCAGAATTAAGAACCTTTTTTTTTTTTTAACTCATATGTTGGTTTTGTCTTTAAAATAGTTTACAGTACTGCATCTTCACCATTAAAATATTTGTATGGCTTTACTCAGAGCAGATTAGCAGGGCGTAAAGGTCAGTTGCTTGTGGTGTGTGTAGAGTTCTTAAAACAGGATAAAGAGCGCTGTCGTTTCCCCCGAATCATCCTTTTCATAAAATACAAAGGACATCTCAAGAGCTCCCTGAAGTTTGACGAGGTAGAAATTTTCCCGTCTTGACCCGTCATGCAAAACAACCCTAACATGCACATTATTGGTCTGGTTGGTCTAAACTTAAAATTTAGACTAAAAATAAACACTATTTTTAGTCAATATTTAATATCTTCTCTCCTGTGAAATAAGTGTTTTTGTGCATAAATAAAAAGAAGAACTAAGCGTAACAATATTTAATACCTTGATAGTTTAGTTTAAAGTGACTTTGTAGCAGCCTAATAGTCAATTAATTAACTAAATGACTTCAAAGTGCAAATCATTTGTGTTGCAGGGCCAACCGTGCAACATTTTCTACTTCTCTAATCTGACAAATTCTTCTGATAAGTAACTTAGTGAATACAATTTTTCAAATATATCAGTTTTAGATTTTTAACAGCGATATAAAATAACTAATCTTCACCCCGGAAAAGATGTTTTAGAAGTTTTAACAGCATTTATCTCACTAAATGTGAGGGTTTTTGTCTTTCTGTAACAAATTGCCTCAGTCACAATTTGAAGAAATTACAGATAAACAGCCTGAATTTTTTGTCTTTTTAATCGCCACTGATAGGCCAAACTGACTTATTATATCAGATTGATCTGTGCTACCTTTTATTTGTACTTTTTTGTCCTTTTTGCCTCTCTCTATAGTTTTCCAAAGGCCCATCTGTGGGAGTCACTGTAAGTCTTCATTTTCTTCGGTGTCTTTATGCTTTACAGTTGCTGCTGGTGGTGAATATTTCTCAACTGTTGTTTAAATGATATTAAATAAATGTGTGTGAGGATGTGTGTGCATTCAAGCTTCACTTCATGTTTGTGCTCTTCTTGCTGAATAACAGGAAGAAAATGGCATTTATCAGGTAAGGACAGCTTCACCTACAGCTCCAACCGCTCTGTGACCTGATCATGTTTGACTCCACAGATTGGATTGTATAATTTTGTATTATTATTGTTATTTGTTTTCATTTATGTCCAGGAACTTGAGAGACCAAAAGATGCTGATCCTTACGAGGTGCTTGACCCATCAAAAAGAAAGGTTTGGGACACTTCATTTGTTGGTAAACTTCTTAATGGTCACATTCTCACATTTTCTGGTGCCTTTATTCTCGTTTTGTTTTTGCATATTGTAGAAAAAAGCAGGCAAGAAAAAGAAACCTGAGGTAAGAAAGTTTGTTTACTTACAGGGTTTGACAGAAATATTTAACCAGTAAAGCATCTGTCCTCAGAGTAGTGCTGTTGTCGCTCTGCTTTATTTCATATCCCCATGGTTCCAAGAGTCTTGCAAAAATTTCAGTTTCTATGCAGAAGAGAAACAATGCTGAGGGCCCTGTAGGCATTTAAACAGCAGATGTTTGAACTTGCCAGAGCAGGAAAAACACACAGGTGTTGCTAAAAACATCAGTATCAATAACCTGTATTGCTCAAGTCCTGACAAGTTTGCTGCAAGACCAGGATGCTGAAACTTTAAAAAATAGAAAAAAAAGAGAGAAAGGGTAATTTGAAACAGAAAAGTTGGAAGGATCTGAAGTGAAAACAAATGTATTAGACCACCACCCAGTGTAAGGTTTATGCCACAGCTGCTGTAAATTAAAAGTATGGATAATTACCAAAAACCATATTTCATGTTTCTGTAATGGTTAATCAATTAATTTGCACAAGCACTTTAATCAAAATTATATTTTTAATGCTAAAGTATAATTATGATTGTTGTAAATGAATTTTCAAATTTACTATTGTACAAAAAAGGGAAAAATTGTAAACCACTTTTTAAAAATTAAAATATAGTTATTTACCTGCATTACTGGACAGAACTGTTGGTTTTAGAGGTTGAACAAAATGCTTGATGGATTTCTGACAGATTTCTAAAATATTTGTGTTGTTAATAAGAGGAACACTAACAATCACAAAAAGAGAGAGCCAACAAATTTTGGGGTGTGGCCCCCTCTTGGTGGCGCCCCTGATATGGAGACACCATGTAATCAAAGCATCCTACTGACCTTGTGATGATAAACTGCCTGAGTTTACATGTTGAATCACTGATCTGCACAGCGGATGGATTAAATTGTGCAGACTCTTCTCGGTTAGGAGAACTGAAGGTCTCATCAGCGTGGCGCTTTAACCTTTTCTCACCTCTTTACTGCAGACGGCGAGGGACCCCCTTGAGTCTTTGATTCCCAGTACCTCATCTCCTCGTCCTGTTCCTCCTCTGTCTCCCCACTGACATCCTACAGTATCAGCAATAGTGTTACTAAACACAATTCGAGTCATTTATTAAACTAACAAGAAATAAAATAAAATTGTGGCTTCAGCTTCTCAGATATGAGGATTTGCTTCTAAATTAAATGTCTAGTCAGAGAAAATAGTTTGTAGTCACTTTGTATTTGTGTTATGTTGTGATAAGCTTTTCTCTCATGTTATACAATAAAAACTAACAAAGAACCCTACATTAAGGCTAAAAACAAACTCTTTATGAGTTCAGATATTTGATGTAACCATTTTTACATCTTTAAAGTTGTACTTGCACAGCAGCTGATAATGCTAAACAGTTATCAGCAACAGTAAATCCAGCAGACAGATAAAGGGAATATCATCAACAGTCTTCTTAAAATGCAACTTTCTGCTGGGCTCTGACCAGACTTTATATTGTTGTTGTCTAAGTGCCGCCCACCCCCATGTCAGTCCAACTGCAGTCTGAATCCAAATCAAACCTGAATCAGTTCAACTATTCCTGCAAAACAAGTTTGAGCCATGGAGGCTCCACCTTGCAACCCACAGCGCCAAAAGAATCTGCAACATACTGAAGCCAGAGATGACTGGACATCCCCTTACCACGACCTGCCAAAGCCGGTGGATTTATATCGCAGCAGATCAGTGCGAATTATATTACTTATAATACTTGGCTGCTTGAATTATGTTTTTAGAAAATGCTCATGTATTGGGATTCTCTCACAGATACATCTCAAGGGTTTACAGAGATGAAAAAGAAAATATCCAGTGAGGGGATAGGAAGCAAGCGGTAACTCAAATAAACACTTGTTACACAACTAAAGTATGCAGAAGAGCATCTCTGAACAAAGACTCTTGAAACAAATGGGCTACAGCAGCAGAAGACCACACCGTCTTCTGCTGCTCCTAAGACCAGGAAGTGGTCTTAGGAGTCTCAATTTCTGTTACAACTTCAGATGGTAGGTTAAATATGTTGCATGGGACGACTTCATAGCATATTTGCATCAACTTGGCATTCATCATTTAAACAGCAGAGACTGAGTATTGTTACTGACCATGTCCATCCCGTTATAACCAAAGTGTACCAACAAATCAATTTTTGAAATCTTTGTCCTAAATGTTGTATAGATGGAAGCAAAATCTGTCTGGCACTGATGTATAATGATTAAAATTTGCACATTTAATCCCAATAAAAGACAAAGCACATGTCAAAACACTTGGAAAATGGTTTAATGATGTTTACAACAAAAGAGAACTGTACATTTACAGTAAAAGATTATCTTTATATGTGTATAAAAACAAAAATACAGCAGACAAATGCATCAAAATCTACTATGTATCCTGATTCACATACTTAAAACTCCTACACAATCTTTCAGCTCTATGCCGCCATCTCTGGAGGCCTTTTTTTTTTGTCGTTTTTGTCGTATTTAGATCGGAGCAGTGTCCCTCAGTGTTGTATTCCACAATGGAAACCAAAACTCATTACATTCGAGTCCTGGAAGTCAATTAATATCAGACTGCAGAGTAAGAAAAGGGAAATAAAACAGGGACACATTCCTTTAGATGAGCCCAAGCTTCCAAAGTGAAATGTTTTACAGAATGCATTTCTTGAGATACACAGACACAATATGTACATGGTTGGCGATTTTTTTTTTTTTTTTAAGTTATTTCTCTCTTGTTGAAAGCCATGGTCACTTGGGCTGTGAACTGATAATCACACACACACACACACACACACACACACGCACACACACGTACATATATATAACACACCCAAAAACATACAAAAATACTATATCTTTAACCTACCAAGAGTAAGACAGTTCTGCAATTAGTTCCATGCTGTGACAGAAAAGAGATTACAACAAACAAACGAGGAACAGACGCTTTTTCACGCAAGTTTTTTCTCAGAAATATACCAAAATATACATCTAAGCTTTGGAATTACTGAGGCTGGGACTTTAAAGCCAGTGCTGGGTTTGTCTCTTAATACACATGCTGCAGGGTGAAAGGGAGAGAGAGAAACCAACAGAGACACACACAGGACAGAGAGATATCTTTGGTATCTGCATTTGTCAAAAGTTAAATATTTGGATTTTTGCTTTGGGATAGCGCTTGTGAGGTCCTACAACCTCACTTGGAGTAAAGCATTAAACAAAGTGTCACTGAAGCCCTGCCGACCAGGAGGTCTGAGTCAGAGGGACACAGTCCATGCAAAGTGAAGGACCATGATGCATAGTGTCACAGCTGATCAGAGTCTGTAGTGAGGAGTCAAAGAAGAGAGCAGATGAAAGGGAGAGGAAGGAGGAGGAGGACAGGGAAGGGGACACAGCAGAGAGTTTTAGCGAATGCAGGATGTGTATTCCTGGAGACAACAACAGGGTCATGTCCTGGGACTACAGTGTACAGATGAGGAAGAGAGACGCACTGAGAGGCAGGAATAGCATTTTTCGCCGCAGTCCTTGAGAAAGGAACGACGGAGGGTGGGACATCAATCCAACCAACCAAACGACAACAGCGCTCAAGACAGACAATCATACAGAGTCCTGAGCAGATACAGTGTGCACAGGATCAACCCTCAGTGTGTATTAACAAACATCACCCAGCTACCACCGCATCGGTTCGTGTCTGCCGGCGAAGCCCGCCCGGCCCCTGCTACCCCTCCCTTCCGATCCCCGCCCACAGGCACTGAAACCACTGCAGAGGCGTCGAAGGGGGCGCCGGACGCACATTCGAATGCAATTTTAAAAAAACAAAACAACAACCTCTTTACAAACGAATCGAGGGGCGTGCAGCTGGGATTTGATGTTGAGCAGTGAGGCGGGGATGGGCGAGAGGCGGCGTCGATCACATACAATCAAGTTAGTAAGAATTCTTTGGTTATCGTTGGTACCACAGGGGAGCGAGAGCGGGCTGCGACGGCGAGCCATCACGTGGGAAGAAGTGCACATACCTGTACCAAGCCAAGAGTGAGAAAATAAATAAAGCAAGATTGTCAAACTTAAAAAAAAAAAAAAAAAAAAAAAAAAAGGGTGGGGTGGGGGGTGTCCATAGAATTCATCAAAATTCACGTTTTCATGAATGAAATCCTTCAGTGCACAAGAAATTGTGGAAGAAGAGCAGCAGATGTTTGCCCCTTGTTACACACAGATTCACCTTTTATGCCTTCTCTTGTTTACACCTCTTTGTGAGTACTGGTATGTAGTTCGTCTCCCTCTTGTGGCGGCTCCACAACCCTTCACTAAGTACAGGTATGAACACGCTTCTCCACTGACAAGTTGGTGTATTTTAGTCTTTTTTTTTATGATTTTTAAAAACATTTGTTTCATAAGTAGATTAAAGCAGGTTTCACTCAATCTTGAGTTAAAAATGAGGTATACAACAGCTCCTTTAGCCTTACTGGTGCGCCACGCAACCTTTGACATTTAGTAAAAGGAGAAAACAAACAAACAAAAAACCAAAACTCTCAGCAAACCAGTGTGGTGGGTCAACATACCGTCTGTTAGATGCACAGCTGATCCGCAAGAATCTCAGGATCACCTGAAACCGAAGCTTCACAAGCAAAGCCAGTGGCAAGCAGACAGTTCGTGAGAGTCCAAGCGGACCCCAAACAAACTGAAAGCTGGCTTGGCTCTCGGCAGTGGCTTGCTTAAAGCTTGAAGTTAATTTGTAAAGACCCTCAGTCAGGAAACTTCAAACAAAATCCCAAAACAAAACAAAGTCCTCTTGTCTCACCCTTTTTTTTTTTTTTTCAAAAATCAGTCTAAACACCTGCTGGAAGATGGGAAAGATGCACCAAAATGGTTTGCAGACTGTCCTCCCTGGCCTCTCTTTAAATGACACACTCACACAAACACACCTGCCTGCTGGAATTATTAGTAAAGCTTTTTCTCACAGGTATATCCTCCTACCTGTCTAAGTCGCACCTAAAAACCATAGGTAGCAACATAATCGTCCCACGCTCTAAAATGCCCAGAGTACACTGTACTGTTTCAGTGAAAACAATGCACCAGGTGAGCTGGGTGCCCATGCTCTCTCTCACTCTCACACACATACAGAACAACAATGCTACAATGCTCATGTCTTCTACGTAACAATAAGGCATAAATGATAATGTTAATCTTCTTTGTCAAACTAAGAAAGCCAGTGATCTTGCCCTCTCACACTATACAAAACAATTAAAGGCATAAAGTAATACATTAAAAAAACCAAATGATTGTTAAAGACAGCACAGCAAATCAAATCCACAACAACTCAACCAAATATATATATTTATACATCTATTAAAAGATTAAGATCAAATGCTTCAGAGTCTCCTATTAACCACAGGACCTGTCTGCCAGGAGCGCCTGAGCGAGCCCCTCCTGTCGAACAGACGTCGCTGGTTCAGCGAGGCGTCATCTCGAGCTCCATCTCAAATTTTTTGGTCTTGACAGTTTAATAATAAAAAAAATGAAAATAAAACTTAGGGGAGATTTTTTTTTCTGGGGGGGAAGTATGATAAACACTACATTCAGTCTTGGTAACATACTGGTTCAAATATAAAATATGAATATCTTACAAGTGTTTATATATATATTTATATGTATAGAATTAAGAAAAGATCGTTTCTCTAATTCTTAAGTCTTTCCTCAGATAAATATTTCAGTAACATCCTATGGTGCCAGTGGCAACTGGTTCATGTTGCTTGCAAACCTCCAAAACTCCAAACAAGCACTGAAACACGACTGAGTTCTTCAGGGCTCTTGTGGCCTCAAAGTTAAGGAAAGAAAGAAAAACAAAACACACCCACCAAGCTGCAAAGAGAAAGGCTTTTACTTTGGCAAGAAGGATCTCAAAATAATATTTAAACCTGGAAATACCCCATAAATAGTAGTACTAGAAAATAGCAGTAGTAGGTTGTCCTTGCAATGGTTCCTATGTATGGTTCATCAGTATAAACGCTGAATGGCAAGCCAGTCAGTAATTATACATTCTACAATGCTGTATACAGAGAAATGTCTAAAAGGTGAACCTATGTTTGAAGCGCTGCTGAGGTATATTTAGTCAAAAATAATTCAACAGAAAAGAAGCACACGAGAGGGGAACGGGGACAAATTTCACTGCTTGCAGTCTGAGTGAGTTACTAATTGCTGTGTTTGTCATTTTGAAGCAGAACAATGCTACTTTTGTGTGGGGTTTAGCTGAACGTGCAGCACAGAACGGTACTTATCCCACCGCTGTGTTGGCTAAGATAAGTTCGGGGAGTTTTTAAACTAGTCCCCAGACAGATTTCGGGTGCAGCATATCGTTTCCTAGCATGCTGGTTTGGAACGGCGGAGCTGAGAGGAGGTGAAGTATTTATGGATTTACATAAGTGATCCCTCCAGCAGGGATAGTGCGAACTACAATACCCTGATTCTCACAGGATGTAG
This sequence comes from Maylandia zebra, assembly GCF_041146795.1. Lineage (NCBI taxonomy): Eukaryota > Metazoa > Chordata > Actinopteri > Cichliformes > Cichlidae > Maylandia > Maylandia zebra. Next base: position 15,681,589 of record NC_135182.1, on the reverse strand, counting down.
TCTTAAAGCTATTAGAAAGCATGCAGGCGTCTTGACAGCTCAACTCTGACAGGAGTCTCAGCAGCAAGTTGTTAAAGCTAAAGTTTCTGTGATCCTTATCCAGCAGCACCAAATCACGAAAATCAGGTATCGACTGAGGAGGGAGAAAAATAAAGAAATAAATTGTGGAGATTTAAGAGAGTGAAAAGCAACTTGTGTGCTCAAGACAGGCACAGCAACTACTGAGGAAAACCACTTTGGTTCAAGCTGTTGTTTTATGGCTGAATATTAGCACAAAACCAAAATCAGATCTTTTCCATTATGCTTCAGAAAAGTCCAAAACTGCTACCACAACTGATTAGAAAGGAAAAGGCGCCACTAAACGGCTCGCATTAAACCAGATTAAGCATTGGGCCGAGGCCACGGTGATTTAATAAAAACTAAATTTAAAAAGTAAAATGATAATAATAGAAGTAAAAAGAAACTACTTCCTCATACTCCAACCCACCAATCCCTCTCTTTTTGGTCAGTTGTGCTGCCAATTAAAAATTTAAATATGAGACACTTGGTCAAATCAAACAAAATAACAAAAGAAAAGAAAAAAGAAAATGTAGTCTTTGGAAAATGATCATCAAAATATTGCATTTCTATATTCTGACTATGAAGAGATTTTTGTACTCATAAATATATTGACTAGACTAAGCTACACCGACTACACACAGCAATTATTTTAACAAATATTTTTGGTATATCTTAAAGTAGGTAAGCCAGTCGAACGACTGCAAACAAAATAAAGAGACAGAATTTCAATCCTCCCAAAACAGGCAGACTGCAGCTCATCAATCCAGTTATTTGGTACAGATACTGTGCACAAGTAGATACGACGGTACTTCTAATAAAAAAAAGAAAAAAGAAACCAAACACCCCCCCCCCCCCAATACACTATCCCCATCCAGGCAAAGCCACCACACCACAGTTCAGGTTTGGTGAACATGACTAGTTCCCTCCACAAAAAAAAGACTGCAGAGCCTCGTAGATCGTGCGGCTGCTGAACTCTCAGCGTCTGCCTGAGCTGTCGACGACACGCAAACGTCCACATCCAAAACTTAATGTACAGTGTTCCAACGGATCACAAACCAAAACAAGTCACCCTTAATCAGACTCAGGTCTGCAGCTCACTTTAAAGCTCTCAATGTAATGTTTTCAGTCATTTTTCTATCAGTGTCGATAATCCACACCGAGACCGTCGTTTTACAGAGGCTCGGTGGCTACTGCACCACCACCCATGTAAAACTCAGTGTTTCCAGAAGAGAGACTCGGAGAGACACGCCGCGTCCCTCCGACCCTTAAAGCAATGATAACCTTTATATCGGCCACTTATTACTTATTTTTAAAGCCTTATAACCACGATTAAAAAGTGATAGTTAAATCTTAACTTAACATTAGACTTACAAAGATCGGAAAATGTCGAAAAATATAGACAGTAAAAGATAAAAAGGGAAAAAAAGTCTCTAAAATATAATTTGATATGATTTACAACAAGGCCTGTCAAGAAACAAAAAACCAAACGAACAAAAAAACCCCCCAAAAAACAAAAACGAGAGATAATTAAAAAGAGCGACACACAAACCCCCATTAGTGATTACCGTATGAACATTGTGAAATTAGTAGTAAATCAATTAAGTTTGAATGTTAGAAGAGAAAGTTTGTTTTTGGTTAGAAGAATTTCAGAGAAAATTCTGACCTGCAAAGAGGAGGATATATATATATATGTATATATGTATATGTATATACAGCTCGATGACGCCGACGATATTTTCTCCCTGGACACTTGTCAAGGTTCAGGAGAAGCGGCAGGCCGACAACAGTGTCCATCTGGTTACTGTTTGTGTGGAAAATTAAAAAACATCCAAGAATCATAAAGAAAAAAAATAATAAAAGAAACCAACAGTTAAACCCACCCTTATGTTAAGTCCTTTTCTTTTTGGCGGCAGCAAAAGGATTAATTTATGGTAGATACAATGGAGAGGATGCGGGGTGGTTAGTGAAGTGCAGAGCCTATATCAGAGTACCACCCTCGTCCTACACGTTGTGAAAGGAGTAGTGCTTGACGTAATTAATTGGGCGTTAATTCGAGATGCAGCCTGACTGGCTTCACTGAGCCTTGGGGGCAGTGGTAATGGTCGAGGCTTGCACAGGCACAGCAGCCGTGCTGACTTGATGATGACCGTCGGCAGTGACCTGAAGCCCTCCCATGCCGGGCGACACCAGGCTGACGGGGTTGCTGGTGAGCAGCGACAGGTTCTGGGGGTTCAGGAAGAGCGGCGTGGTCACCAGGTTGGGGGTGTTACCAGCAGAAGTGTTGGCGAACAGCAGGTTACTGCCGTCCAGAGAGGTGATGGGGATTGTGCCGCTCGATGCCAGTGCTATGGAGATGTGAAAGAAACGGTGTAAAGGTAAGAAAGGTGCACAGGTTCACCAAATGAGGAGAGCATTTCCATCATCATTTTTTTGAGACCGCACGATAAATTGTTTAATTCGCAGAAGTAATTTTCTCTAAGCAGGATAAAACCTTGTGGGTGTGGCTTAAATGAATCTGTTCTTATTATGCAAATGAGTCATGTCCTCATTAAGTGTTTGCTTTCATTACACTAATTATAGAAATAATGGGCAGTCTTATTGCCCTTATTTTTTCTAATCATCCTTTCAATCATTTATATACTCCAACTTATTTAGCTATTGTATTCATTGAGTCATTCCTTCTGCTAAATTTAGTCTAATTTGGTCGTTTGGCGTTAAGACGTTCCCCCAGGCCAAAAATATCTGTTAAAGAAAACAAAATAATATAAATTTTAAACTATTGCAATTTAAAAAGAAACAAAAGAGATAACCTTCTGACAGTTTGTGAACATTGCTTTGTCATAACTTCCTGTCACACCCTCAATGACCTCAAACTAATATTTAAATAAACAAATGACTTAACACAATAAAGTTATTTAAATTAAGCTGGCACCGCAATCATCCACAAACCCCAATCGCAAACATCTTGAAATCACAACAAAAACAAAAATATGACCACGATGACCCAGGGACTTCTAAGCAGCTAGCAACTGTTCTCAATTCCCAGATGTTTACTGACTATTGTTAAAAGATGAACAATAGTCAGAAAATGAAAAGTAGTAGTCCTGGGAGTGTGACTGAACCAGCCGTCAGTACTCCTCACAGCGTTGAGGGAGTGGAAATCAGAGGAAAAGGAATATGTCGATCAGTGCTGTGAAATCTTGGCTGTACAGTGGCTGTCATTAATTTTTTTTTTTTTTTTTTTTTTTTTTAAAGTGGGTTGATGAGATTTGTAAATCATTGTATTCCGTTTTAATTTACATTTTACAAAGCTCCCCAATATTTTTGGATCTGGGGTTGTACATTACAAAAATCAGTCCTTATCTGCAGGTCTTGGAACCTCATAATCACATAACTACTTGCAATTCTGATTAGAAACTATGTGCACAGACATAATTCAATGACTTGTCATGTAACAGGTGCTCACCTTGAATGGTAGCCAGAGTGCTGTTGCTCATGAGAGCAGGGCTCAGTGCACTGCCCAGGCCGCCAGGAGCCAGACTGAGGAGGGCACCCCTGGACACACAAAGAAGATCATGTAGTATAACAAAAACAACACCTCAACAACTGTCTGGCTTTCACAAAGATCTTATATGAACACAGCTCATGCTAACCCTTGAGTAAACTGCGAAGATGCCATCAGTGCTGGGTTGAGCCCTGCAGCAGCAGCCATAGCTGCAAAACTGGCGCTGGGTAGCGAGGCGGCCCCCTGCAACGCGGCCGAAAGCCCCGGAGCTGCCACCATCACCTGACCCGTCCCTAAACTGGTAGCGATGGATGAAGGCGCCTGGGTGACAATGGTTGGCGCCTGCGTGCCAGCTTTGCTCTCCGTGCTCGTGGACTGATTACTCGTCTGGGACGTGCTTAAAGACAGAGAGCTTGTTGCTGTGGTAACCACAGGCGCAGTTGAGATGACAGATGCAGTGTTTGTGGCTCCAACTGTCGTGCCTTGTTGAAGGCAGATAAAAAGAAATTAAAGTGAATTTTTAATCAACATTTACCATCGGGTATACACACACGCACAAAGTGAATAGTGCACGCACACACCTGTGAAAGACAAACTGGGGATGCTGGTGTTGGTGAGAGGCATCACTGGGTTTACAGTCAGAGTGGTGGGTGTGGTAATAGTTGGGCTGCTATCAAGGCTTGCTGTGCTGGCCACCTGGGCAAAAGAAGGAGAATTGGAGGATTTAAATAAAAGTCGAAAGACAAATTGGTCGACATTCTGATATTCTAGCTGAGCCCACAGAACATATAAGGACCTGCCATGTAATCAGAGACAGTACATATAAAAAGATGAATGATCCCAAAATTAGATTTAACAAAAGGTGGATCAGAGAAACAGGACAATTCTAAAAATCACACTGCTTTTTCTAACTACAAATGGGTCTAAAATTTGCAATATGGACACTATTTTGTGTTATGCATGACGTAAATCTAGGGAATAAATAAGTTATAAGAATAAACTTATTAGACAAATATTTACTGAAGTTCTTTTCGTGTAGAGTTCTACAGAGGACAAGAGACAGGATGAAATCTTATGGTACTTCTACAATGACTTCACATTTCAGACCCAGATGCATCATCCATATTTTACGTTAAGTCTCCTAACGTGATCCACATATAGACACATAAACTTTAAACACAGTATTAAACAGTGCTGAGAATCCCTTTGGTGAGTGGCAGTCTTACCAAAGGGCTGCTGGGGGTGAAGATAGATTTGATAGGGGTGTTGCCTCCTCCACTGTTGCCACTACTGGGAGGATTAATCCTCTTCTCTTTCTGTCGTCGATTGCAGAACCAGACCCGAATCACCTCCTTCTCCATGTTGAGCTGGTCAGCGATCATGGTGATCTCTTCAGAGGTAGGTTTTTGGTTCTGCTTGAAGAGGGCAAAGAAGCCAGAGATTCCCTGTCAGCACTGAGGAAACTGCTGTACTGTGTTTTTTCTACCATTAACGGAGGACTAAAACTGTATAATGTGATCATCTCAGATACTGAATAACCAAACTTTTCCTTATATAATCAATATGGAGTTCCGAAGTGTGTGTTTCTCACCTCCAGAAAGCTCTTTTCTAAGGCCACTCGAATGTTGGTCTCGATACTGGTTCTTTTCTTCCGTCTGCGGTTGATTCCCTCTATGCCCATGCCCTGGGAACCCAGGGCACTGGGGCTCGACAGGGACTGGTCAGATGTCAGGTTCTCTGCACAAACAGCATTGACACAAAGAAAAGGAAGGGAGGTAAAGACAAGGTATGCATACACAACCCACCCACAAGCACCAATGTGAGAAAGCAAGAGTGATCAGCTGCACAGTCAGGTGGGGTCAGAGACAAACCTGCATCATTGAGCCACTTCTCCAGCAATGGCTTGAGTTTGCACATGTTTTTAAAGCTCAGATTCAAGGCCTCAAAGCGAGAAATAGTAGTTTGGCTAAAGTCGTTTCCATACAGCTTCCCCATGGCCAGGCCAACATCCCCCTGTGAGAAGGAGAGATTTACCTGTGAGTTATTTATAGTGGTATATTACATGAACAAAGATCTGAATATGATCTGAATATGAAAACAGCCATGTGTTTGCAGTTTAAAGAAATGCCCACATCCGCAAGTCAAAATATAACTGAACTTATGGTGATTGACTGACTCTCAGCACACACCTGCGTAAAGCCCAGTTTGATACGTCTCTGTTTAAAAGTCTTGGCAAACTGCTCCAGCTCCTCAAGGTCACTAGGTTCCTCCAGAGTGGGAGTATCCAACCGTTTGGGTGGCGTCTGACTGTGAGGCAGGGACTGAATAGGTGTGGTTGCTGTTGTGCGGGTTGGGGTTGCAGGCTGGAAAGACGAGAAATACAGCAAATGTGACTGTTTTGTAGGTTTAAAAAGAGTTAAAGAATAAATTATTGAGAATAAATCATTAAAAAAAAAAAAAAAAAAACTTGTCAAGCTGTCAAATGTAAGCACTACCAGAGTAACTGAAGACAATTTTAAAGCTAGTTTAAAAGATGTACTTGCATCATTACCAACCTGAGTTGCAAGGGTGATGCTTGGTTGAGTCGACAGGAGGTTAGGTTGGCTTTGAGGTAGTTGAGTTAGAAGACTCTGGGCTTGCAATATGCCTGAAGTGGGGATGATGGATGGAAAGGAAAGATTAAACAAAAGCTTCGATAGCCATACTTGAGTACATCTCTCCTTGTAATTCTGCAGCGCAACAGATCAACCTACCCTGCTGGGCCTGCGGAGCCTGTGAGATAATGAACTGAGGCTGCAGTGACGTGGCGATAGGGTGGCCAGGCTGAACCAGGACAAACTGGGGCAGACTTAGATTCTGCTGTTGTAAAGACTGCAAAAAATATGAAAACAACCATGTAACTGTTTATAAAGCTCACAATCCTAAAGACTTTGACACAACTTTGTTTCATGTAAAATTGTCCCACAATGTCTACATTTATTCTAATCATGTGTAATTTGGTACAACCTCTACTTTTCTATTGCTCTGACAGGGTAGCAAACAAATATGTATTAAGCTATGTGTAATGTGTCTCCACATATTTATAAGTGTAGAAGTTCCATTATTAAAGTGCAGTCCTCAACTACTTTGATGAATAAACGTTTTTGCCAAAGCCATTACCACAGATGTTGAGGACTATTTTGTTTGTAACAGTTCATTTTGTCTAAGAGAGAAAGCTCGAGTCATTTAGGTCATTTGCATGTTTTCCTCATTCTTTAGCTGCCTTGTTTGCTCCCAGAAAGGCAGTTTCAAATAATCCAATATGGCCTTCATACCGTTTGAAAAAACAATATTGATATTTAATTTCACCACAGACTTTTCATGTCTATTGTTTGTATGTGGAAAGATGTTCAGCTTTACTTTTTTGTGTGTTGTGTAGGGCTACAAGCTTGCAAACACTTTACGGTACAACATTTTTCAGAGCTTGCAGGAACTCTGGCGCATAGGGGATTGAGCCTTACAGGGGCAATCTGGATGGGCTGTGACAGGGGCAGCTGGGTAATTGGTGTGGCTGCAGAGGCTGAGATGTTGTCCCCGGTGGTGCTGTTCTGCTGGTTGGCAGAATGCTGCACGGCAGCAGCCAGGAGCTGCACTTGGGCCTGCTGGAGAAACAGCTGCTGCTGCATTGGGCTCAACTGAGGCAGACAGGAGGAAAACAGAGACACGTAAGTGTTAATACAAGTAACTTATGATCATCAGATAAGTTAGTAAGTATGTCAGTGTTGTCACTATACTTTACTTCGATAGCCTTCCAAAGCTAGTACAATACTGCAGTGAAATATTAGAGAAATCCAATTCATGTGTGCATAATATTACTCACTAGAGTCTTGATATATTGGTTTTTCATCATTATGTATGATAAGAGAGGCACTTTAATTACCCGTGCCTTGGTCTGGCTTTATGAACAGCAGCAGGTTGATCGGATTGTTTGATGCATTTGCCAACAATTGTTTTATTGTTTCGGTGGCTGCTCCAGTTCACTGAACTAGACCACAGCTCTGTCTATTCTAATTATACCGACTTGTGTTCATACACCTTTACAAATGATACTGAAACAGTTTTTTTAATTATTATTTTAAATTTACCATGTCAAACTAGTGACTGTTTATGAAAACTAATGAACAGTATTGCACTTAGCTTTTAACAGAGGTATCAAAGTTATACTGAATAATGTGGCAACACACATATGGTCCTCCACAGGCAGATGGAGACTCATGCAGCTGAGCCAGGCACAAGTGCAAATGAGCATGTTGATGTCATGTTCAAAATCAAATCCACATGCTGAGTAAACATTCAATCCTACATCGCACTGCAGCTGCATTCAACCATCCCTGGGCCATGGCTGGATATGAAATGTGTCATGTGGCTGGTTTAATGGCGAGTGCAGAGACACAAAGACTATGTCTAACCACAGGGATGAACAGGCAGACAGGCAGAGAAGACGCCAGCTTCAGCCAAGTTATCGTTTCGTCACCCAGCTGTGATTGACCGTGTGGGGGTGTCACCCCAAGATACACAACCAGGGTTTTAACTTACTCCAGCAATCTGTCCCCCGGCCAACATTAGCTGGGTTTGAGGCAATACGCTCTGCTGGACGGAGGTCAGAAGAGCACCCGAGTCTTCCGACTTTGACTAGTGGGGGTGAAGCAGAGGGGGGGAGGCTTAGACGAGATCTTCTGAGTTTTAACTTCATGTCATTGTAGCCAACATGAAATTAATTAAAAGCAATTTCAATGAATATTCAATTCAAACATTAAGCACCGCTAAATTAAAAGAAAAAAAAAAAAAAAGCATACTAGTGAAAACAATGAAACGTTCTATTTCCATGCTACCTGAGTGGCTTTCTTTAAATGAGTCTTTGGTCTTTGAACGCAGAGAGGAATTTGAATTAGAAAGGCAGCGATAAAGTGGGTATTTAAAATGTGCTGCAGCCTTCAGAGACAAGAAAAGTGAAGTGAAGGGAGGGGAGAGTTGAGATGCTAATTAAAATAACTGTTATGCAGTGCATGTAAATTCTGCATAGATTTGCATATTCTCGGCCATCTGTTTCCGAGCAACCACAGAGCAGCTAATTAGCATACAGGGTTGATTAATCTGCCTTGTTGCCAGGCGACACTGGGAGAGCCTGGCTCATTTAAATGAACTCTTTCTGCTTGTGCATGTTTGAGTGAAGATGAGCATACCTCTGTTCAAACTTCACACCTCATTTTCGAGGCTACAACAAATGTGTGACATTACACCAAAACCAAACGTGCTCCCACCACAAAAACAGGAAAACAAAAAGTTACTTAAAAAGGTCAAGTATGCAATGTTGTACACAGTGTGGTACCTGTTGGAGGAGGGCTTGTGCATGTGCATTAGTGATTGCACTTGTGGTGGGCACCGTCTGCCTCTGAAAATCCAACCCATTGGTTTGGATACCTGAGAAAAGAAAATTTGAATTTATGCCATGTGCTGTTTGACACAACGTATGCCGTAAAAAAAACAAAAAAACAACAACAACAACACAAAAACAAAACACAACAACAACAAAAAATAACAAATTAAAAAAGAAAAAAGAAGAAATCACTGACAAGAGAAGAAGAATCCATTTTCAAATACGAGGAAAAACTCTAAAAACATATTTTTATAAAGTGGCAGCATCTGTACTAGCTAACAAAATTATATATTTTAAGAGCATAAACAAACAATACTGTCAACAACATCAATTAATGTGTCATTACCCAGCAGGAGTACAAAGCTGTGCAATGAATCTGGATCTTCACTCTAAGCGTGTAATATTCAGACATAATGCACTGTGAGGTAAATGCCTCATATGACAAAGAGAGCTGCTAGCAAGCATTTTTGGAAAGCTGCCATCAATGTTTTCAAAATGAGATCATACAAAGAGAAACAGCAGGGGGGGGGTTTCTGTGACTTGAGCTGCTAAAATGTCCAAATAATTGCTGGCTATGACTCTGAAACCTGTTGAATGAGGTGGTAAAACTAAACACATTCTGATTTAAAAATGAAGATAACGGGAGAAAAAGCTGGAGATCACTCACCGGTGTTCCCGTCACCACTCTCCATTGCACATTTAGTAGTTTCTGACTGATTATTCACTTTAGCATCTGAAAGAGCCAGACAGAGACATGCTCACAGGCACTGCCGCCAAACAGAAGAACCTATTCTCTGATTTCAGGCGTACTTTCACTTTTGTCATCTGAGTACAACCATCACTGCACGTCAGGATATTCTTAATGAACAATAGCATTTCAGTCGCATTCATCATTTAAAGCAGCAAGCACTGAACAATACTAATCTCCAAAAAACTAACAGAAAAAAAACAACAAAAAAAAACAAAATCCCAGCAGCAGACTCATGAGGTCTTAATGCAACATAATCGCACAATGACATCGACCACCAGTGCAGTCCAGGTGAGCTCTGTTACAACCTCATCAAAAAACTCACCCGCTCTTGCTCCACCTGCGTTTTCCAGCATGGCTGCTGAACCTATCAAGTAAAACTGCCTGGGCTGGGCAAGCCCACCGACAGGGTGTCCGGCGCTCTCCCACCTCCTCTCTTCACTCTCCACTGGTCAGCAGTGAGCAGAGTTCAATACAACCAGAGTTACACACAGACACAGTGGCAGTGTCCACCGCACGGTTCACTGAGCAACACTGGGATACGCGCACTGAGAGCCAACGGGGTTTAGGCAAACAGCTCTCCGTGCCTTTCCCTGCTCGCGCTTTTCTTTTCATATGGCTCTGCCCCTTTTTCTCTTTTACTGTGCCTACTGTGCACTCTCTCTCTACCGCTCCCCCTCTCCCGTGTGCCAAGATTGTCTGTACTTCTGAAAAAGTTCGCCCTCTCCCTCTCTTGCTGGAATGAAACAAACGACAAGTGCAGCTGGCGGCCTCCTCCAACTCTGCTGCCGCCCCCCCTCCCTTCCTCCTCCAACTCTATAATGAAGCATAATCAGTATTCAGCTGATTAAAGCCGTATGCAAATCTGCCCCTGCCTCGTTAGCAATGCAAGGCTTTGAAGTCCTGCGAGCAACGCATTTCACACCGGGCTCTGAAAGCTTTCTGCATAATTTAAACCCCTATAAATATTTATCAGCTCATTAGCATATTAATTGGATGGCTTTTGGAGGACGATAAAAAACAGGGGAATAAGGACGATAGAGAGGAGAAGGAGAAAAAAAGTGCTCAAACTAGCACTTGGCGCAGCAGAGAGAGGGGAGGCAGCAGCACAACACCAATTACTGTGCGAGTGCGGGCCTAAAAAGTAATTAGCTAAGAGCAGGTAAAGGGCTGAAGATATCCCAGAATGCACCATGAGGTGGTCTGGGTATGTTAGCAAGGTGGACTGCATTAATAGAACGTCTACGACTGCTCGCTCAGAACATCTCCAGGAGTCATGGAGACTTGGCCCAATTTCTAAGGGGGGGGAGGGGGGGGGGGCAAGAGGGGGGCGCTTGCTCAATCGGAAATAAATAACTTCACATTAATCCACCACAAGCCTGTCATTACTGCTAGACCCCCTGTGGCTAAGGCATTCCACAGCGAGCGGCTACAGAAAGTGGGTGGCGGGCTGTTGCTGTGTACGTTTATGTTGTGCTTGGGGATTAGCATATTTAAATTAGCTTTACATTCCAATAGTATTTCCTTTGAAGCCCTTTTAAATTCATTTCCAACAAGCGCCGAGTGCTAATACAGCAGGGAAGCGGCTCGGTTACGGTGCTGCACTGGTGTCCAGTGAGTCATAGCGACTGGACTGGAATGCATGGTTGTATTGTGGTCTAGAAGGGAAGGGGCTTACCAACTAAATCTACAACAACTGCTCCTGGCTAAAGCTCTAATCAACTTCTTCACTTATCCTCCTGCCTGACGAAAGGCATTTACATACTAGCTGACCAAGGGAAACAATGCCAAGAAGGCCCCAGTGGCTTTAACAAAGTACATACTGGAAAACAAACACACCTTTGTCAGCACAAGCAAGCCTTCACTCACCAAGGTATAATGGCAGCCATCTCTAAACTGCAGATAGCCAGAGACCCTTGAGATTTTTTTGTCTGACATACCCCAAATAGCTGCAAACACAACCATTGCGAAGTATAATGTATATTTTAACTGAGTGGCAAATGGATGTTGTTCATTAGAGTCACCACTAAGATTTAGTTTCATTATCATTTAATCTGCCAATTATTTTTATTCCCAAAGCTCAAGATGATATCTTCAAAACATCTGATTTTGACCAATGATTGAACACCCAAAAGTAAGAGGTTTACTGTAACTGAAATCCAAACAAATGAGAATCTTCAACCGATGAATATTCAGCAGCTTTTGTTACAAATTCCCACCACAACCAAAAATGTTACCATTTTATATACTTTCACACACACGCACTGGAGCCCTGAACTCTTCTAGATGTTAGTTTGCAAATGCCAGACACAGATTAGACATCGAGGTGAGAAAAGTCCAGGTAACAGTCACAGCTTGCGAGCAGTCATAGTGCGTCTACTGCGCCTTGCCTAAACCACACGGACAACCCGAACACTAAAAGAGATAACCCAGCTCTCTTTTTGTGCATCTCAGGACTTTTAAAGAAATTCAGAGAACACCGCTTACTGCTGCTAATCTGCTTGTGCCATCTTGTAGCTGGTAGCAAATAGGTTATCTAAATAAGAGCGTACCCTTTATTTAAGAAAAGAAATAAATGCTCAGCAAACTTACCAGACTCTACTCCTCTTTCTGACTGTCCTCAACTCTCTGTCCAGCTCTAACCTCTCTGTTGCCTCTGACTGATGACACTATTATGAAACATTTCTATAAGCACTTCATTCCTTTCTAATTAAGACTTGATTTGATATTTCTGAGGGTCTTTCTACATTCTTGGCCTTTTTGTGCTTTAAAAAAATGATCAGATCTCTCTTTTGTGTGTCATTGCCCGTCTGCCAAATAAACACATGAATAGGCATCTTAACTATATTTTATAGAGCATGTTACCGTTTTATGAAATCTGGTGTTTTTTTTATTTAACTTTATCTTAATATACACAATGACAGATGTCATTGTGACTTGTAACAAACCAAACTGCTTGAAACTTTGTCAAGAATTTTTTAAGTTGTGATAACTTTATGAATAGACTTCCCAACATATAAGCATTAGGAGACATAGCTGTTATGTTCCATTATGGGCAGAATTTCTAGTGGTACAATTAAGAAGGCAAGTAAGAGCTGTGTAGTATATCCTTTGGTGTAATTGTAATTCTATAATTTGTGTGAGTGCTTTCAAGGCACATTTTTATAATAATTACAAACACAAACATATTTGTTTAGTTAACAACTCTAGGGACAACTGTTTTTAAAAAGGGTCAAGCTCCAGAAACACTGCTTGACCTTATATTCTTCGCTATGCACCCTGGAATGGGGGGAATTTTTGTCAGAAACCTCTGCTCTGTTTTAACAACCCCAGGAACTGGGGTTTGGACCCCTCAGTCCCCCACTATTGTTATTATGCTCACAAAGCCTCAGACCACACCAATAGCCTTCATTTATATGCTTCTAGAAAGTATACCTACACTTCTGTGTACTGATGTCCAGTGTTGAGCCTCCATACAATAGATTTTAGCCTGACTCAAGCCTATTGTTTACTAAGGCAGTTATGGGAAATGTCACACTAGCCTGCAAAGTCTCAAAGAGGCCATCTCAACAAAGTGCACAGGGGAGGTTAAGAAATAAGTCTTCTGTTCTTGACTTAATGCAACCAAATGAGAAAACAAAGGAGAAGTAGACACAGTTATCAGCAGTGCACTCCAACACATGTACAGCTACTTGGTTGAATGGGTTTGCAAAACCTTGCTGTGGAACAATGCTTTATACAAATACCCTGCAAAGAGAATTCTAAATAGCTATCTCATTAGTGCAGTAATATGGGATGGCTGGCTGAATACTGCAGAGCCGTTAATGTGAGCGGAGAGATTCAACTTGAGACAGAATGAAACTTAATTAGCACATCCACATTCTGTCCTGCTACCTATATCCTTCATCTTAAATATAAAATACATCCAGACCACTTTTCCACATCTGGATCAGTCTTAAATACTTAGACTGGTTTGGAACAGTCTGGTGTACGGTTACGACAGATAATCATTCAGTTTGAGGCAATTAAAACTAGGCAAAAAGCTTTGTGGTTTAATGCAGCATCAAAATGAATACCCAAACAATTCAAAATCGCTTTTAATACCAGTCAGTGTATTAAACCCAAACAGTCTGACAACAGAGGGTCGAAGCAGCAACAGTGGACTGAGCTCACAAATGAGCCAAACACTGGAAGCAGTGTAATTTGATGAACAGTAATGGGGCTAACATCACTGCAAGCTACTGTGGTATCTCTCTAGGGTGGTCATTAGCCAACTGTCTATAGGCTAGGTGGGAAATTCAATCTAACCAAATTAAAGTGAAGTTTCTCAGGGACAACAACTCAGCTACTTCAAATAGGCACGTACAGAGGTTAGCCACATGAACCAGTACTACAGTCTGAATTCAGACACACATGCACATGCATGAACATTTGATTATTAATGTGTTGTAGGGCTGCATGATTAATCGTTAGAAAATCGCGATCTCGATTCATACTTATGTGCGATCTGACGACGACCACGATTGTACCGCATTTTGATCCGGGACGTAATCTGCATGAAAACAAGCGCTCACTCTTCCTGTTCAACAAATGACAAGGGCGAACCCTTATACCACGTGATACAGAAGCTGTGCCGTGTGATGCTAAAATTAGCAGGGATTAAACAACGGAGAACACGTCAGGGATGACGAGAAAGTGACAGGAGAAAATCCGTCCCGGTCAACCACCCAAACATCAATAACGGGAACCTTATACAGCGCTTCCCTATACACGTCGAACTCCCGCAGGCACAAAGAAATTACGGAGGCTATTACTTATGACCTGACCAAAGATATGGCTCCCATCAACACTGTGCAAAACGAGGGATTTAGGAAAATGATCAACACCCTAGACAAACGCTACACAGTGCCGTCCCGCAACTATTTTTCTATTGTTTCACTACCTGCTCTATACACGCAGTGTCGAGCAACGGTGGAGATGGAATTTCAAGCAGTACAACATTTTGCAGCAACAACAAAATGTGAGACATTTGTTGTTTTTATGTTTATTTATTGTTTTTATGTTCAGTCTCAACTGTTACGAAGTTGATGTGCAGTTAATAAGTGCAATAAATATTTATACTGGAAAAGAAAATCGTGATCTCAATTCTAAGCCAAAACATCGTGATTCTCATTTTATGCAAAATCGTGCAGCCCTAATGTGTTGTGTGTTTTACTTTTGTCTAATAGGAAAACAGTGCAGCCTTTTTCCTTTGGAAAAAAAAAAAGTATCCAGCTTCCTGACTGTTGATACAAGCCAACATTTTAATCTCATCTATTTAAAGGACGGGCATTATTGCAATGATATTTCAGTCTGGATATTTTCAGACAAAAGGCCTCTGCTTTCTTAACGTGCTTTGCATTATATCGTGTTTGCAGCATTAAAAAAACGTTTTAATGAAATACAAATGTTTACTAATACTAGTGATCTTAATTATGTTAAGCACATGACAGTCATCATCAGGAACAATGTGACTACTTCCAATCTTTAGTACATAGAGTCTGATTTAATCTTCCAAATTAGTGTGTCATTTGTCTTAAAAAGCCTCCGTTTTTACAGATAAAGACCAGCTGGAAACATCTGCTTTACCTTGCTGCACTGTTTAATAAGGAATTGCTCTCTTTACCAGAGATCACCAAAAACAAAACAAGTAGTTACAACCCGAGGGCACAAAAGAGCTCTTTTTTTGGTTATAATTTTCCTCCATTTAAGAAAAAAAAAAGAAAGAAGAAGTCGTCTGACTGGAGCTTTCATGGAGGCCTTCTCAGTACTTTGAGATGGCATGTCCTGAATTTATTACGGCGAATGATGCATTATTCATAACAACTGTGTTTACATCAATGAATATTCATGATGGAACTACAAGGCTGGAATGAGGGTGGAACTGTAAAACTGGTTAAATGAGAAAAGTAGACTGAGTGTGAGGAAGACAGAATTACTTCTCGTATGTTCTTAAGTGCCCAAATTTAATATGCAAGATTTTTTTTTTTAAATTCCAGACAGTCAAAATGCTAACAGACACATTAGAATGTAACACTTCGAGCATTATTTTGAATATTAAACCATTTATGGCCTTTCTTCTCAAACAATCTATATCTTTTAGATTCATAACTGTCTTGCAATATAGAAGGAAACTGCCTGTAATGCCTGTCTGCGCATAAAGTTGCTAACAATGTGGGCAAAGTTTGAAATGAGTGTATCTACATCGGAAAGAATTCAATCTTATTCAAGAATCCTTAACAAAAAAACCAAACCTAAACCTTGTTTTAACTTGCTAAGGGACAATACGTTCCTCTGTAATTATAAGATAATGAGCCAGTTAAACCACTTAGAAAAAAAAAAAAAAAAAGACAAGAACCCCCCCCCCCCCACACACACACACACACACACACACACACACACGCTTTTCTGGCGCATTTTCTCAAATATAAAAAGTTGAACAGCAAAGATAATTACCTGCTCTTTACTGTTACTACAGACCTCAGACACGCTTCTATAAAACAAACTAAACAGCAAGCTCAGCTACATGGACTAAAGGAGAAGAAAAAGTGCCATCAAGCTGTGTCTTGCCCGGCCATGAAAGCAGCAGAGTGAATAATAAGAATGCCCTGCCTGTTATTACTGTGGCCTTCCGGAAGTGGGCCTCACCACCCCTCCCTGTGCCTGGGGGTGGCGGGTGGGGGATACACAGGTATAATCTTTGAATTCAGCCCAAGAACTCCAGCAACAAACACGCATGACGCGTACAAACCCGGTTCTCAAAACCGTTACGTCGGGCGCAATTAAAAGCTGCACAAATAAATTACACACATTGTAATGAGATGGATTAGTTCGCCTGGCAGACCAGGACCAAGCCGATGCCAGACTACTCCCACCTCAAGTTTAAAATAATAATATTTTTAAAAAAGTGCTCCACCCAAATTTCTAACTGTTTAACTTCCGAAATAAAGATGTCAAACACATTCATCTCAACATCTTACTATATATGTATCTGTACTAAACTTAAAAAGAAATTTGAAATAAAATCGCCGTGTACGTAAAGTTAGCCGATAAAGGGCTGACAAGTTGTAGCCAGTTAGCCGCTTGGAGGACAGCCGTATTCAAATGAAACACGGGAGGCCACATTTGAAAAGTCATCCGGCGTCGTGACACGTTATTGTGTTGACATGCATTTATTGTGTGCTCCTCGTCGACTGCTGTAACGCGCTGAACTCCGCACACTCTGGCTCAGGCAGGCAGGCCCCGCATGAATAACACAACAGGCTGTGCCGTGGCTCCGCTGCGCCGAGCACACAAAAGGCTGGGGCAAAACGCTCCGCTATAAAAATCACGTCGAGCACAAGCACTCCGAGCTGACTCCGTGTGTCTTTAACAAAGGGAAGGTCTGCTACAGTTGGATTAAATAACACCCTCCTCCCTTATAAACGACCCTTTGAAAACATACGAGCGCAGCCGCTGCCCGACTCGGCTAAAATGAATATGCAAACCCGTTTCAAAAGCTTCGGTGTGTGCATCAACACAAAGCCAAGCGCTAGCACGGCAGCTAACGCTAGCCACCTAGCATAATCATTTCAATCAAACCGCGTTCGTGAAAGGTCTAAATATGTCATACATGAACCAGAGCCACGATGGCGATTACTAATAAAATATGCTAAATTGTATTTGTCGACAGAGGTATGAATATGTAGCGGCGTACAGCCGTCTAATCACACAAAGGGGGGGAGGCATGTTTCCATGTAATTTGCCGTCGCACTGCAAAGGCTCGTTTCCTCCTCTGTCAAATTACAGTTGGCTAGCTGTGTGTAAACTAAAACAGCGCCTAATATCGCCCATATCTGCTAATCAATCTGCATTTCATCAGTATGCCGTTAACATAAATTGTGAGTAACACAGTTTGAATATGAGTATGAATATGTAAAATGCTGTAATCATTACCTGCTCCTGAACTCTCATCTTGACTCGCTGCTCCTCCGTCCGCCATTTTGAATATTTAACCCGAAATCCCAGCCCTGACACACACACTCGCACATATACACATACACAAATGCACGTGCACGTTTTCACGGATACCCGCATGCGCTCAGGGACCTGGTCTGGGGATAGTGGAGCGTGTTGTGAGCTGTGGCTTATTTACATACTTAAACAGGCATCTTGTTTTCTTTACACAATAATTTTTGAATTGAACAGGCCATGGGCGGATCACCCAGCGGACCTGCGCAGTATAATCGCGGAAAACATCAACACTAGCCCTGAAAATTGCCCAGAGCCATTTATGCTGGTTTGACTCGCCACTTAAAAGTCAAATAAAACAAAATATACCCAGAGGAATTTAAAAAAAAATGCGTAATGTGTGACAACCACAGTCATCTTAATCGATGACTCAGGCACAGACTATTTCACAGAAATATCAGGAGAAATATTGTATTGCTATTTACTGGGGATTTATGAACTTGTATTGATGCTTTGTCTCCATGTGGTGCAGCAAAACATTGATTAGACCGTCTTACTTCAAAAACATATACAAAGCATGAAGCAACAGAAGAACAATGCAAAGACTTTTTCTTTTTCATATATTTGCTTACTATCTCTGATATCATTGCTGTTTCTGTTTATTTATGGAAAAAGTAAACATGTAAATCAAGAACACATTTCCTTATATCCCCACCCCTTCCTGCATGTTGTCCATTGATCTATACCAGGATATATATCAAAATATACCAGGAGTACAACGGTTTTCATCCCACTTTGAATAACCGTACTTTATAGGGAAAAGAGTGTGCCTTTTTTAATTCTTAAATTAGACCTATATATGTGTGTGTCTGTGTGTATATATATATATATATATTGATTGGTTTTTTTTAAGTGTCATGCTTCTGAAATTCAATATTTCCGTTTTTAATGTTATCATTTTATCCCTTAATCCAGAGTCATGGTGGGCATGTGTATACCCCAGGTGTTGGTATTCTTGGACTGGCTGACAGTCCATCACAGGGCTAATATAAAGAAACAGACAACATACTCTCATATCTACAATTGTGGTCAGACATTTACATACATCGAACACGGGGATGAATGAGCTTTTACTGGCTTCTTTGAACTTTTCATTTTCCAGGGTAAAGCACACATCTTTATTGGCTTTGAAAAAATAAAAAATGGCTACACCAGTTTGAATTTGTTTTTGGATTTTCTTGAATCCACACAGTGTCAAAAGTCTTCATCCTCAAATACATACACCCCCACTAATGTTTGGTGAAATGTCCCTTAGCATCTTGCACCTTGACCAGATGCTTTTGATAGCCATAAGCAAGCTTGTGGTTGGATATTTGATCGCTCGTCAGAATTTATAGAGTTCATTTAAAATTATTGGTTTCCTGGCACAGACCTGGCTTTTAAGCATAGTCCACATATATTTAATAATTTTAAGGTCTTCTTAAGTAGTACAGATACTAGTGTTAAAAAAATACCCCAGTAAAAGTAATGAAGCAACTTCTTTACTCAAGTGCAGGCTCTGAAGTGTACTCAAAGTAAGAAAGTAAAAGTTAATTTCCACCAGCTGTTTTTGTGCAAAGCTCACTGAACCTGTAATAATTAAATGATAGTATATAGGAAACAAACTTTATTTCAGTCTAAATTCAATTATAACAAAGGCACTACACATGAATCAGTTAAGTAAAACATGAGAAGAGAAAAAAATAAAAAAATAGCTCTATTTTCTGTTGCCTACATTGTGGAGGGTGATTTTGCCTCTGACCAGGAAAATGGGGAGGGGGACGATGTTAAAGTGGCATTCATCAGGTGGGAAACTCTAAAATCAGTTTTAGTGGCTTTAGTGACTCACAGCTCAGAATAATTTCTATTGAGAGCTGCAGCAGATTTTCTTTGTGTACAGGCTGAGATCAGCTGACCTGTGCTGCTCTGAGGTTTACTGTGCTCACCTGAATTATGCAAATTCTCTAATCAAGATGAAGGAACTGACCTCCCAGCCCATTGTTTCTTCAGTGGTGCTAAGTTTCAGTCATTATGCAAATGCACTGTTTATAAGGTTGGGGAAACCTGCAGTCAGCTGAGACTGAAGAAGTCACTTGGATGAGTGAGGAAATGTTTCTCCCACTGAAAACGCTACGTCCAGATGAACAGAATCAACGTTTGGAGATTTACTTACCTGGATGATTGAGCATGCATCAAGACGCCCTCACCTGAATTCAACAAAATGTAAGCAGATGTTTCATAAGTCCTCCATAAGACACTATAAGGTTGGTATGAAGGTGGGATTCAGTAAATGAATCTAAGCAACATCTCTGCTACACTTGATGTGATCTAACTCTGACCATGAAACCACAGCCACTGTCCTCTGGTCACACACTTTTACTGTGAATAACCACAGTACTGCAAACTAACCTGTTTATCCTGGACTAACCTGCAGAGTCTTCTCACGCAGTCTTTAAATAGCACAGTTAGTATGCAACAGGTTGTTGTGCAGCACGTTTCAGTACATGAAAAAAACACGCCACACGTAGAGACCCAGTATCTAATTTTAAAACATGAGGACTTACATGTAAGCTTTACATTTACCACTGAGCAGTCCTTGCCTTCAATATGACCTCCCTTCTTCCTCTTTCTTTCTCCATCATGGAGTGAAGTTAGGTCTCATTTTTTTTCTCTTCCTGTGAATTACAGCAGCTGGACCTTTAAGCTAGCAACACACTGTGTGACAAACTGTGTTTAATTATGTTTGTTGAGCTGATAGAAACGCTGCATTTAAAATGACCTGCCACTTAAAAAGCATCACTCCATTTATGTTCTTCTAGCTACTCTTTTGTGGGGCTAGCTCGATGTTGAAGGCCTACAACTGCATCTTATGGACGGTGTTGTGCTAACTTTGCCTGTTTTGAAAATGTAAGGAATAGAGAGTACAGATATTTATTTAAAAATGCAGACAGTAAAAGTAAAAAGTTACCCGGAAACAAAATTACTCAAGTAAACTACAGATACCTGAAAATTCTACAGGGCAGTTTGAAGGCCGTTCCAAGATCCAGATCCCTTCCAGATCCAGTGCGTTTGAGGTCACTGACCTGTTGGGTTTTTTTTACCCAACCATGTCCCAAGTTTAAATTGTCTAGCTGCTGACTTCATATACTTAATTATTCCATCCACTTTGTGCACCGTACCAGCAGAGATGGGCAGTAACGCGTTACTTGTAACGCGTTACTGTAATCTGATTACTTTTTTCAAGTAACGAGTAAAGTAAGGGATTACTATTGCAAAATCGGTAATTAGATTACCGTTACTTTCCCGTAGGAACGCTGCGTTACTGCGTTACTAAAACCGTGATTTTTTTGCGAGAATGTCTCATGACAGTGACGTAAGCAAGTGCGACGTTGGTGACAGCAGCTGTGTGCAGATCAACAATGGATAATATATCGAGTGCGGGAGAGAGTATGAGCGTGCAGCGTTTAAAGTGTGGAAGTACTGACCTTACTTTGAGTTTGATTCCATAAAAAGTGACAAAAACATTAGCGTCCATCGTGCGTGGGAAGAAAACTTCTTTTTACAGCGAAAAAAACCCCTAAACTTCCGAGCAAGCACCGAGTAGCTATGACGTGATGGGAAACTCACAGAGACACTCGCGCGGATTCTTCAACTGACCGCAGCACACCTACACCAGGGTAACCCTCCGCCTACCCTGCTCCTGCTTTACAGGTGAAAATAGAGCAAAAGGACCGCTGAGTCTTTGACTTTATTTATTTTCTGCTGTGTTTTACTTGCATCTGTTTGAAAGAGTGAGTGAAAACACAAAAAATATTTTATTTTATGTGCTGGAATGTGTAGAAAATAGGTTTAAATGTTAAACTAATTTATTCAAGTCAGAGAATGTTGCATATAATTAAATGTTTTGCTTGATGCATAAAGTTAAAAGATTAAAACTGATAAAACAAGTTAAAAAAAGAGACTTTTCCATTTGATTACATTTTGTATGATGGATTATGTAGAAAAAGTAGAATTGGGCTGAAAGATCTATCACTTTATCACCTCTTCAGGTTGTAAATCGTGTTTTTAAAAAGTAACTAAGTAACTAAGTAATTAATTACTTTTGAAAATAAGTAATCAGTAAAGTAACGGGATTACTTTTTGGGGGGAGTAATCAGTAATTAGTTACTGATTACTTTTTTCAAGTAACTTGACCAACACTGCGTACCAGTATGACTGAGAGCAAAACAGCCCCACATCATGATGCTACAGTTTGAAACAAAGTTGGAAAGCCTTATTCATTTTCCTTCAAACATACCTCTTGTTATTGTAGCCAAGTAGCTCAATCTTTGCCTCATCTGACCATAAAACATTTCTCAAGAAGGCCTTTCCATGTGGGCAGCTGCAAACTTCAGCTGAGCTTGAAGGTGCTGATTTTGGAGCAGGGGCTTCTTTCTTGGTCTCAGTTCGCAATTTTGTACAACTTGCTTCACAATGGACAGTGAATCTGGTGTTCTGGAATTTTCCAGTTTATGGCAGGTTTGAGCCTCGGTGCTTCTTGGGTGGTTTCTCAACATCATAACCAATTCCCTCTGCTCTGGGAGTGACAGTTTGGCTCTTCCTCCAGACCTCGGCAAAGCGGTGACAAATCTAAAAAACTTGTACTTTCAGTTTTTTAAAATGGGTTAAAGTGGGTTAGTGTTAGAATCAGAATCAGAAAGGGGTTTATTGCCAAATGTTGAGCAGGTTTACAATATTAGGAAATTGCTGCGGTGCTTCAGTGCAAACATAGTGTCATAAATAGCACTTAAATAGACATGAAAAAATAAAAGTAGGGATAAGAATTAAAAGTGCTACGTAGAAAGATATGTGCATGAGCTATACATGAGATATATACATGAGAATAAGAATTAAGAGTGCTACGTTGAAAGATATATACATGAGTGCAGGTGGTGATCAGTGCCAATCATGGAATGATGCAGTGAACACAGCGTAGGGTCATGTGTTAGTAGCGGGAACAGTCATATGGTTATTGTTCATGTGTCCAACAGCAGAGGGGAAGAAACTGTTCTTATGGCGAGAGGTTCTGGTGCGAATGGACCGGAGCCTCCTGCCTGAGGGGAGCAGGTCAAACAGACTGTGTCCAGGGTGAGAAGGGTCAGCTGAGATCCGAGCTGCACGCCGCAATGTCCTGGAGGTGTACAGGTCCTGCAAAGATGGGAGTCTGCAGCCAATCACCTTCTCAGCAGAGCGCACAACACGCTGCAGTCTCTGTTTGTCCCTGATAGTGGCTCCAGCGTACCACACGGTGATGGAGGAGGTGAGGATGGACTCGATGATTGCAGTGTAGAACTGCATCATCGTCCGTGTTGGCAGGTTGAATTTCTTCAGCTGCCTCAGGAAGTACATCCTCTGCTGGGCTTTCTTAATGACGGAGCATATGCTTGTCATATGCTCATGCTACATGCTGATTGTCCTTTTTTCTGTGAACTCACTGTAAAAAAAAAACAAATTATTGTTACTGTTTATCTGGTACTTAATTACTTTGGTGTAGTATTAATTTTAATGGCAGGAGACTTAATCAATGTGAGGACCTGTAAAATAAAAATCTATGCACTCCTTCACATTTTCCAAACCTGTCCAGTGGACTGGAGTGCAGCCTTTGCTGGGCCGATTCTGGCCCACGAGCCGCATGTTTGACACCGCTAGCATATAGTATATAGGCAGCTCTGAAAAAACATTTTGCTTCAGCTGATTAATGTCATGGTAGATACACTTAAAAAAACAAACAAAAAAAACATCTTCTGTGTTGCTGACAACGGTAACAGAGTGGATGCTAGAGTGGATAATAATCATAGTGGTCAATTGACATGCTCTGCACATTTTTGTGTGCATTTTTAATTTACTGATATTACAACATGTATGTTGTAATATCAGTACATTCAGTACAACAATGTTCAGTACATTCAAATAGTATTCATAGTTTGGTATCTAAATCCTAAAATTTTTGGACAGCGTAAAAGTGTAAATGAAAATAAAACATTCCGGCATGATGGCTGGGCTGTTACAATTCCCATTTCAGCTGGTTCAATTCAGTTCAGTTTTATTAATATAGTCAAAAGGTGTCCAAATAAAGCTACTTTCACTTATTCCCTTGTCACAGCATGAGTTTACCACTGGACACCCTTCCTGGCGTAATCCCAAGGAGGATTTGTGTCTCTGACTAGAACTGAACCAGATACCTTTGTGCTTGCAAAGTCATTGTGTAATTCACTACACTATAGAGCCACATTCAATAATACAGGTGTCCAAATAATTCTGTTTAAAATGTCGCAAAAGCCAGATGTTGCAAGCGGAAAACATGTCTCATACCTTTCAATTGTACATTAAATGCCTAAAATGGTAACATGTAGATGAAATTTAAAAAAAAAAAACAGAATGCAGAGAATGCAAACCCATATTTGATCTATTTTAATACAACATAGAAAACATTAAATATATCAGCTCATTTTAAATAAAATGGCAGCAACAGATCTCAAAAAGCCAGGATGGGAACAACAGAAAGTTGGAAAAGTAAGTAGTAGTAAAAATAATCAGATGATAGAACAAGAACATTTTTCCGTGGGCAGCATGACAACTTCAAATTCAGCCGTGCCCCTTTTCATATAAGACTTGTTTGCAAGCAGCTTGTTAAAATAAATTTGCAGAATAAAGTCAGGGACATTTTAACACTTATGTAAATATGAAAGTGATGGTACATTCAAAACACTAATTATGAACATGAGAATGTTGTGTAGCAGCGGCCGGCATTACATGGAGAATTTGGACAAAATTAATTTAGCATTATTAATTTTATAGAACAATTCAGAATAAATTATTAAATCATGGAAATTAGTTTATTATTTGTCCCGTCCTACCCGAGCCTGCTTGTGCCACAGGATTCTTCCTGTTAAAACTTTTTTCTTTCCCACTGCTGCCGAGTGTTTTTTTCATAGGGTCTTATATGATTGTTGGGATTTTCTCTGTATTATTGTTGGGTCTTCCCCTTACAATATTAAGCACCTTGAGGTGACTGTTGATGTGATTTTGTGCTATGTAAATAAAATTGAATTGAACTGAACTGAATGTATCATGAGAAAATAAACGTGGCAACCTGCAGGGCTCATGGTCCGACCACTGTACCTAAGCAAACTGAAACCAAACAACCTCTGGCTAAGCAGATACCACAACACAGAAGAGCTAACTCATTAGGCCAGGCAGGGAGGAACACTGGTTTCAGCAGGGAGTCAAGGAGGCCATTTATGTAAAAACTGAAAGACCTTCTCTGAATTGAGGAGGGGCCTAAGAGTTCATCTTTCACCATCTTACAATGCTGTGATTGCAGGAATCCCCTGACTCTCTGTGAATGGTACTCAACACCATTGATCAGTGGTCATTGATCGGTGGCCGTTGATCAATGACCACTAATCAGTGGTCATGAAAATTTGCAGAATTATAAGCATAAAACTGACCTCACAGCCTGTTGTTCCTTCAGTGGTCCTACTGTGAGTTGTTATGAAACGTACTGTTTATAAGGTTGGGGAAACCTGAAGTCAGCTGAGAGTGAAAAAGTCACTTGGATGTTTGATGAAATACTTCTCCCACTGAAAACGCTACATCCAGGTGAACAGAATCAACTTTTTGTAGGAACTATTAGATTCTCTCACACATGAAATGACTAAAGCTAAACCTCAGTGGTTAAAGCTTTCAACCTCACACGTATGAAAGGCTGAATACTTTAAGACTTCATCAGTCTGTAGGACTGCATCATCAAGGGCTGCGTCTGAATGCCACAAAGCCTCTGACCAAGCACACTGTATTATAGCGAAGGTCACTTCTTCCTCCCTGCACAAGTGCCTCATACAGTAATTTCTTTTTCAAGCAGCTTCCTTCAGCTTCAGCCAACACAAAAAGAGGTTAATTATTTGTTCAATTATATTCATTTGCTTTTTATGTTGGGTGTGCTAGAGTAGCTGCTAGATAATGCTTGTTATAAAATTTTCAATACAACACTGCATCCTGCAGGTCAAACTGAGCACAACAGCAGCTGCGGACAGACAATCTCGCTTTCCAGGAAGGTCAAAATTTCAAAATCCATCCAGTTTTGTAAGTTAATAATACTGAAACACTTGAGAGAGACACATGAAGTTTTTTGTTGTTTTCTGTTGTTTTGTTTACATCTGTCTGTATGTTAAATTGAATATAAGCTCTTTTTCATGTGTATTCCCTGCTTATCACTTTCAGCTCTAGTTTCTAGGTTTAATCAAAAGCGAAACAGATCAGTGATTGGAGCAGAGGTGACATGTGACTTGTAGCTGCTAATTTATTACCTGGAAGAGTCAACTTCTTTACACCTGGGAGTTCACCGTGAAGGTTAGGCGGGTTCTCGCTCTTGGACTGAAAGCATAAACTTTCTTCTTTTTTTTAAAAGTTTTTCTGGATTTTTAAAAATTCTCTTTTATAATCGACGATGGACAGGCAGCTTGTATGGGGAAAGCTGTTTCTGATACTCACAGGTACGCTTTATGCTTTATGTTTTTTCACTTCTGTCAAAACCATTGCCACACCTTTATGGTATTATCGCCTGTGTTAATCATTAACCCAACTTCTTGCTACTCACCTGGAACAGGATATCGTTTTACTCAAAGGAGACATTCAGATTTTTCTTTTCGACAGCTGCCTTGAAATAAATGTAAAAGTTTGAGTTGGTCATATTCATGAAACTAGTTTTTAAAGTGATCATTAAAGAAGCACAAGAAACTAAAAGACACTGGTCATTCCTTTTTATTCCAGTGCTGTCCTGCTGCAAGAGTCTTCAGGTGTCCATTCCAAAAAAAGAATATGAGGCTGAAAAAGGAGGCAGCATTGACTTGACCTGCTCCTGGGTCCCTGCAAATCCCTCATTGACCGACTATGTACTCACATGGGAAGTCTTCCCAGAAATTACTGGAGACTCAATGGTAAGAAGGGAAATTACTGCACTAAATACTAAATATATGTTTATGTAGACCCTTACTGATTTTACTCAAGATTCCGGGCTGTTTTGGGATTATAGTATTAATATAATATAATATAATATAGCATATAGTATAGTCTTAAATATGCTATAGTCCTAAAACAGTTACAGTTTTAATAAAATAGAATTTCTATGAAAAGAAAAGTGTGTTCTACACTTTACTTGAATGTAACATGGTTCCTTCCTACTAATATTGTAATGATTTTGTTCCAGTGGATAACGAACAGGTGAATGACTCATGTATGGTTTCATGTGTATAAACTACTCCTTCACCTATCAGATAACCCAGAAACAGGATTAAGTCTACATACAGCTTTTATTTGCCCAAGCTGGTAGTTTCTAGTTCCAGGTTGTTCCTAAAACAGTGCGTTTGACCTGTATAGAATAAAATCATACATATGCCTCATTTGCATGCCGTAAAGGGCTTTACGGGCTGTTCTGCATGCAACCCACTGTGTTTTGTAATATTTACAAATATTACTTCCATAATTAAACTAAGCAGATATCTTATGCTTGTTTTTATTTTTCTCAAGAAACGTGTGGCTACTGCATGGTATGGCAAACCGGTTGAAATTTCCCCAGCTTATGAAGGCAGAGCATCCTTGGACGTTGACCCTAACACTCGAGTGAGCACACTGCATTTAACACAGCTCACCATGCAGGAAAACCGCCATTTCCAGTGCAATGTCCTTATATATGGTGACGATGATGGAACAACTGGTACCACCACCTCCCTTGTGGTCCTGGGTGAGAATTAGCAAACTGATAGATTAGCCTCTTACACTCCAAAATACAATCTCAGAAATGACGTCAAATCAAAACTGTTGTTTATACTAACTGTTTTTATCTTGTAGTCCCTCCCTCTCCACCAATCTGCAAGCTTCAGGGAAGTGCAGAATATTTTCAAAATGTTACACTCACCTGTTTGTCTGAGGAGGCATCCCCAGCACCCACCTACGACTGGAAGAGCTTTAGCGTCGACAACAGTCCCAGACAATTTCCACCTAAAGCAACTCAAAGTATGCTCTTCTACTAGCAATATGTCACTTTCAAGTGCTCTGTGTAAATACAGCAGATTGGAAAAAAAGGCATTACTCGGCACTGTTTCAGCTAATCTTTGTCATTATTTTTCAGAGGATGGAGTCCTATCTCTCTTCAATATAACAAGGGAGACATCTGGGTACTATATTTGCACATCACAAAATCAAATTGGTTCTGCCAGCTGCAACTTTACTTTGGCTGTGATGCCTGGTGAGCATTCCAACTTCTTTTAATTCAGTTTTGCAGTTTACACTTATCTTCATTTACACCAGCTGCAACAGTTGACTGTTTTGGAACAATGTTTCTTACAAACTCATTGTAGATACCAAGATGACATCTTAGTTGCAAATGTAGTATTTACCTTCTAAATATGGGAGTGTGGGGGCTGGGGATTGTTATGTAGAGCTGAGTTGACATTTTTGGTTATTACCTCAAAATTCAGACACATATAATTCGAACAGAAATAAATAAGTCAGAATTTCACGATACCTAGTTAGCTGAAATTGCGAGATACTAACCCCGAAATGCTGATATATGACAAAATAAACAAAACCAAAATGGAAGCGCTTTAAGCCTGCATTCTTTTTAATGGCCACCAGGGGGCAATAGCTGTGGTTAATAAAAATCTTCAGGTCCTATTGAGGTCTATGAGAAAGCAGCTTTTCGCTTGACCTTTGTAAACACTTTCCTGATGTGTTCATGGTCTCGGTCACTCATTTTGGATCATATTAAAGAAAACATTGAGCCATTTTGTAAACTTTGTCCAGTCTTAGTTTCAAAGAGTCTTAGTTTTTTGGGGGTACGTTCATTGGCTAACAGGTTGTGGTTGACAAGCCATCACAGTGAGTGCAGAGTTCTCATTTCATTATAAAAAGAGGCAGCTTGTCTGAGGACTGCTGCCATATTGACATATTGGTCAGCATTTTATTATTTTACCATGACCATGTGATTTAAATTGCCTGACATAATAATTTAAATAATTGCAATTGAAATTCACCTTCTCCAAAACATAACTTGACAACCAGCAACAGCTCAAAGTTAAGCTTTAAACCCTGGATGAAAGGTTTAACCCTGACTTAACTATATTAACTTACTTTTTCTCCAGCCAGCATGAAAATTGGGTCCACAGCAGCTATAATAGGAGGAGTCCTCGCAGGGCTCCTGGTGGTGGGGATTCTCATCTTCTGTCTTTGTCGGAGAAGGAGCAAGAAGAATAAATATCCTGAGGGGTATGTACTGTGTGTTCTGGATTTTTCTGTCATTGTAAATTGTTTTAAACAATTTTTGATTAAAACAATTATTGAAAGTATCTCAGTCAATCAACCATCCAGCTCCTTCATGTGTTTGTCTCCTAGTTCCCCTGAAGAAATGAGGTATTACGACCAAGATGCTGCCGAAGGTGAAGAACCATACTCAGACAACAAGTCAAACAGCGAGAAGAAACAGGCCAGCCAGAATGAGGATAATGATGTGGCACCTCAAAATATTTCCAGAGTCGAAGAAGTTGTGCAGAAGTTTGCAGATGATCAGTACAGTTACAATAGCAGCAAAGAAAGGTATGAAGGCAAGGGCAGTGATATAGACTCTCACCGGTACCAGGACGACCAGCGTGACCATTATGGTGGTAACCGGGATCGTCTTGATGATCAACGCGAACGTTACGGTGGTAGTAGAGATCGCCTCGAGGATCAACGTAATCGTTACGGTGGTAGTCGAGATCGCCTCGATGAACAGCGCGATCGTTACGGTGGTAGCCGGGATCGCCTTGATGATCACCGCGAACGTTACGGTGGTAGCCGGGATCGCCTTGATGATCAACGTGAACGCTATGGTGGAAGTCGTGATCGGCTTGATGATCAACGTGAACGCTATGGTGGAAGTCGTGATCGGCTTGATGATCAACGTGAACGCTATGGTGGAAGTCGCGATCGCCTTGATGATCGCCGTGACAATTATCGTGGTAGCCGAGATCGCCTTGACGATTACAGTCGACATGACCGCGGTGATCGCTATGGTGGTAGCCGAGATCGACTTGATTACAGTGACAGAAACCAGTAAAAATCTTTTACTGCATAAGTGAAACCTGCAAAATGAATTAATGTCTTTTGCCTTGTCCCCCTCCCCTCAGCCCCAGCTGGTTTCTTCCTATTAGAAGGGAGTTTTTCCTTCCCACTGTCGCTAAAGTCCTTTTTCATAGGGGGTAATCTGATTGTTGGATTTTCTCTGTATTATTGTAAGGTCTTTACCCTACAATGTTAAGCGCCTTGAGAAGACTGTTGTTGTGATTTGGCGAAATTTCAATAAAATAAAACTGAATTGAATGCATCATGAGAAAATAGAAATAGCAACCTGGAAAGCTCACAAAACATGTACAAACTCCGAAACACGTACAAACTCCGAAGCACGTACAAATTCTAAAGCACGTACAAATTCCGAAGAATGTGGAAACTCCAAAGCATGCACAAACTCCAAAACAAATGCAAACTCCAAAACACAACGGAAGTGCTCCAGGACGCTAGGGGCAGTGTTAAGCTTCTCTATGAGCAAAGCACACTGACTGTTAGCTAACGTCAGATTTGACTCCACCATAAACCAAGCATTCATAATTAAAAAGAAATCAAACAAACAACAGTTTGCACATTACCTTTCCTATAAAGCGTGGTTGTTCTATTCTTGCAGGTGTGTTTATCCTATCCAACTCCATGTGTTTGCAACAAACTTGCCGTTTATTTTGCAAATCAAGCTCAACACTGCCCCTAGCGTCCTGGAGCACTTCCGTTGTGTTTAGGAGTTTGCATTTCTTTGGGAGTTTGCATTTCTTTGGGAGTTTTTACGTGCTTTTTGGAGTTTGTACGTGCTTTTTGGAGTTTGTACGTGCTTTGGAGTTTGTACGTGTTTTGGAGTTTATACGTGCTTTGGAGTTTATACGTGCTTTGGAGTTTGTACGCGTTTTGGAGTTTGTACGTGTTTTGGAGTTTGTACGTGCTTTGGAGTTTGCACGTGTTTTGGAGTTTGTACGTGTTTTGGAGTTTGTACGTGCTTTGGAGTTTTTTACGTGTTTTGAAGTTTGTACGTGCTTTGGAGTTTGAGCGTGCTACCACCATAGGTATTTGAGCCAACTCAACATACATTACACTGATGGAACTCATTAAGTTGAATTTTGATTGCTACAAAACTGCCCAAAAGTCTTGAATGACCCCTTGTTCTCCCCCTGAAGGGAGAGAGTATGTAATCGAGTTCGCTTGTCTGTTTGTCTCCTTGTTAGCAGTCTATTGCCAAAGTTGTAAAGATATAATCTTTTTTTTATGGATCATCTTCAAACTTCGCAACAATATACTAGGCCAACAAAAAGCACCTAACTCACAGATTAATCCAAAGGGAAAATTATAAATGGATTGTTTAACACCTTTCTACTCATCGGAGCAAGTGCTTTTTTACTACAAGTTTCATTAACACACATTCATGAATGTTAGAAACAGCGATTTCTAACATTTACCCATATTTACTCAAATTCCAATGGATACATCAGAGGCAACTGAAAGAGTCGGGAAGAGTCAGGTATTGATCCATTGTCCCTCTAATCAGTAGATGACTAATTCCATCATCTGAGCCACAGCCGCCCCAGTGTGTTGGCTGCAGGCAACTTAGCAAAGAGCCAATTTGAAATTGCATCTTTGGGCACTTTGTTACTACCAGGCTGTAAAAAAAAAAAAGAAAAGAAAAGAAAAAGAAAACATAATTTGATTCCATTAGTTTTCTGTATTAACTGTAACTTTAGACCTTACTGCTAACTCCGTGACCGAACAAATTTCAGTAAGTTTGTTTTACACAACTTTGCTGTAATACACCATCACATGATCAGATTTTCTTGAAGGACATTGGTTTGCTGTGAACATGGCCTATATAACAAATGTATTAGTGTTAATTTTCACAAAAAGTTTGATTAATCCTTGAATCCCATGTTCAAATTTATCATAAATGTTAGTTTGTTGTTATTGATACATTTACTGCCATTATTGGTCAGTTCGTGCATTTTTTAACTTTCTTTTCACAATGCAAAATGTGTTCTTTTTGTATTTTTGAGTTCAGCTCCTTTTTATGCTTGAGATGAAAGTGTATGCTGTTAGCTATTTTTCTAACAAAAATTACTAATTTGTTATTTCTTCTTGTTCATTATTTTAAACTAAAAAGGCTGTTTTATGGTGTTATATGAAACCAAAAAATTGTGATTCGACTGTTTTGTTCAACTCTTGTATTGTGTCAGAAAATAAAATCATTAGCAAACTATATACTGTGGGATGGCTTTTTTTGTTCACAAATTGAGCTTGTGCATCTTAATATTACATGTGTTTATGCAACACTAAATAAAATCAAGTATACACAGAAAACATTGATATTGTGTACCGTACTTCCTTATCGCATATGTCCGGCCCTGCCGAGTAGTTGGTTAAAAAAAGGTTTATTTCTCAAGGCTTTGTGTGTACACATAATAGCTCATAGCTATAAAAGCTATTTTAAACCAAAGCAAAAATACTGACCAGGTCTTTCAGCTACAGCATCCTGTGATGCTGGAGATCAATGTGACTCTCTAGACCCTATTGTATTCACACATTCAAAGTTGAGTCATTTTATTGCTTCATCTGCCTTTGTTGGGCTTAAGAAACCAAGTGATTTGTATGGTGGGTCTAACGGTGTTGCCAGTGACATAATTCTCATTCTTTGGACTTTTTGTGATTATTTCTGTCCTGGATGCATTTGCATTTTGCCGTCATCTGCCGTGATCAGTATTTTGATCAATAAATAAACAAATAAATTAATAAACAATATCCATATCTCCCCTCCAGAAATGTTGCAGACCACACCAGATCACACCAAACCACACCGTTTTCCTTCAGCGGCACACAAACTGAAATCAGGTGACTGTTGTGGAAGTTTGCAGGAAGAAGAAACATAAAGGTTTGATGTTTTTTTCTTTCTATCCACATAGTGTTCAGATAACTAAAGAACTTTTGAAATGGAAAAAAGACATAATGGTAACTGTAATGTAATTACTTAATTTAGTACAATAACAGTTACATTATTGCATTACTGAAAAATATAACGCGATTACAGTAATGTGATTAACATCCAATACTATGCACTAAAAGTAGTTCTTCAACTTGCTTTGCTAAATTCTGATCAACATGATTAAGCCTTTGCTTTAGGTTTGATAACTTAAGCATTGAAAAACTGTCAATCTGATGTCAAATCTGACGTTAAATAGGTGATACAAACTTGCTTTTGCAAGTACCATTGTAATGTGTATATAATCGAACTGAGATTCTCTAAGGTGAAAAGGGTTGAATATGTTTGCAAGCAGCATATTCCATTAATCTTAATTGTAGGGCACTGCATGTATTATGATTGGGGCTGAGCCACCATAAAAGTTTGAGCCTAGAATCGCCCCTGCAGACACTTCTAATCAACCTAATGCAGGAGCCAAAATTATCCTGCAACCGAGACACTTATGACATACGCTGTTTTTGTGCCGAAATTTTAGGCTGAAGTTGTCTGAGAGCGGTGCAGTGTTTGTGCTGAGCCTCACCTCCCTGAGAAGTGGTACAGTCCCGTTAGACGCAGTCCGAGTCCGGTCTGCAGCAGACGCAGTTAGCGGAAAACGACATGACCAACAAACGGTTAAACTACTCGTTAGTATAAAAACGGACAATATAATGAACGTTTACCGGCTGGCTATTTTTTTGGGAGCCTCAGGTAGGTCTTACCTTATAAAGTAAAACGTTAAAATGTGTTTTCTTTACGGCTAAAGCGCAGCAGGTTGATCCCATGTAAACTCGGTGCTTATCCCAGACCCAGGGGCTACACGGGACTCAGTAAAGGCTTCTTTTTGTTTTATTTGAGTGAATAAAGAGAAATAGATTCTCAGTTACAGCGATGGTTTGCTCCATTAACATTTATAGAGCAACCCAAGTAATTATTTTCTGGTATTTAATGCTGTTTCGATCGTATGTTGTGGTCCTAAGATGTTTTACTGATTTGTGGGTTATAGCTTTGCTATTACAGGCACTTCTTTGTGCTGTGGTGTTTTTTATAAAAGTACTTTTTTGGAGTACAATAATAAATACTACATGTATTTTAGCTATTTTCAGGTAGATGTGCTTGAAAAAAGGCACTTCTGTTTGTTTTCGGAATCTAAAATACAAGAAAATGATGCATGTCTTTGTTATTTATATTAAGAAACTCATCTGAGTTATAGAATAACACAAGTGATCTGTTTCACTATCACTTTATTAGTCAGACCGATTAGTTATACAAAATGTAAATATAAGGCCACTATATAATTTATATATATAAGTGTGTATATTTAAGGGTACCAAAAAAACAGGAAGGCTGGAAATGTACTGATGATGGTGCATCTGTGAAGAATGCGCTCTTCACGTCACTTGTTGTGAACATTGTGAGTGTTTTGTGAAACTGCAGTGGCTATATTCATCCTTATCACTTTTTGTTGGGCTAATGAGTCAATGTGAAGGAATGTATTGCAAAGTAAAGGCAGGAAATGTGACAGCTTTGGAGAGGAAAAGTCTGACTGCTCAGGAAACGTGCTGCTTCCAAGAGCAGGGCTTTGACCTGGGAAACATTTGCGACCACATACTGTGCTCACCCCGGTTTAAACTGGCATCTAATCTTTAATTGAGGCCTTTATGTTCCTTTATGTGTTGAGGCCTTTCCACTGTATGCAGGTGGTGAGGGTGTGACTGTCTGCTGCCTCTGAAACCCAGTCATTAACCTACAGTGAGTCACGGCAGACAGTAAACATTGGTTAACAGGTGTAATCATGATGCATGTCAGCAGTTACAGCAGTCCTCACTCCTCTCACCTCAAACTCATGATATTCATGAATTCCAGTTCATGGGCTAACGGTTTGATTTAAATCTCTTGTGCTTAATTGGTTTGTTCACATCCAGCTGGAGGAAGGCCTGACACTCTCATTGGCTGGGAGTCTGCGACCTCCTCCCCCTCTCAGTTGCTCAAGTGGGACAGGAGAGGGGAAGCCCTAACAATGGACTGGTCCATGAAAAAAAGAAATACAGGGAAGACCACAGCTTTCTGTGGCAGGAATTTAGGAGCTTGGTGACCCTTCCTCCTGTTTGTGCAGTTAAAGTGTATCAGAGGAAGAAGTAAGCTGATGACGTCGACCAGCTGGCCTCAACTTAATGTTAAAAACACAAAGCTGACAAAGCTTCAGCATGCTGATTAGTCATTTAATGGAGAAGTTGACTAAGATGTAATCAGTGTCATATCTGTAACTCTTTGTTTCAGTTTATTTTTAGCTCCATGTTAGTGCATTTGGAGAAAACCAGGAAAATTTATGACTAACTAATAAATTAGTTATTAAAATTATTGTTGATTTTTTTTTCTGTTGATTTATTCATTCTGGTTTAAGCTTCTAAATGGAAAGATTTGCTGCTTATATACCAATATTTTTCTGGCTTCATGGTAGGGCTGCACGATTTTGCATAAAATGAGAATCACGATTTTTTGGCTTAGAATTGAGATCACGATTCTCTTTTCCAGTATAAATATTTATTGCACTTATTAACTGCACATCAACTTCGTAACAGTTGAGACTGAACAAAAAAACAATAAATAAACATAAAAACAACAAATGTCTCACGTTTTGTTGTTGCCGCAAAATGTTGTACTGCTTGAAATTCCGTCTCCACCGTTGCTCGACACTGCGTGTATAGAGCAGGTAGTGAAACAATAGAAAAATAGTTGTGGGACGGCACTGTGTAGCGTTTGTCTAGGGTGTTGATCATTTTCCTAAATCCCTTGTTTTGCACAGTGTTGATGGGAGCCATATCTTTGGTCAGGTCATAAGTGATAGCCTCCGTAATTTCTTTGTGCCTGCGGGAGTTCGACGTGTATAGGGAAGCGCTGTATAAGGTTCCCGTTATTGATGTTTGGGTGGTTGACCGGGACGGATTTTCTCCTGTCACTTTCTCATCATCCCTGACGTGTTCTCCGTTGTTTTTTCCCTGCTAATTTTAGCATCACACAGCACAGCTTCTGTATCACGTGGTATAAGGCTCCGCCCTTGTCATTTGTTGAGCAGGAAGAGTGAGCGCTTGTTTTCATGCAGATTACATCCCGGATCAAAATGCGGTACAATCGTGGTCGTCGTCTTTTTTTTCTTTTTTTTTTAAGTATGAATCGAGATCGCGATTTTCTAACGATTAATCGTGCAGCCCTACTTCATGGTGTAGTCGTTTACACATTTACTCAACAATTGAAAGATCCCGTGACCCAAATCCCTCTGGGATTGTGTAAGGAAAGGCATCTGGTGTAAAAGAAATGTGCCAGATCAAATATGTGGCAACTCCTTATTAACAAGGCAGCAACTGAAAGCAACTACTTCTTATTCTTAATTGAATTTCTTTGAGTTTTGGATTGTTGGACATGTCAGAAAAAAAGAAAACACAGCAGCTTGACTTTATAACCCTTTTCCTGGGATTCACAGACAAAATCAATTACTCGGATAACACATCCTTTTCAAAGAATGTGGTGTAGATCCACACCCAAATGCAATGAGCTCTTTCTTTCCTCCACCTCACCAATTTTTCTGGAATTAAGCCTGGTAGTTTTTGCGTAATCCCGCTGACATACAGACAGACAAATAAAAGCCCAGCAGTGATGACATTCCTCTACCTTGGGTCTCCCTTCTGGGGGAAGAATAGTTATTCGCAGTCCTAACTGTTGCCTGGAAATAGGGAAACTTGATGTCTTTTCAGAAGAATGCTGTAGAGGTGCTCATTTGAGATAAATGTCTAAACACAGTGTGTATTCTCCTCTTACTGACCCTGGGAGATGCAGGCTGGAGGACTTGGTTTTGTTTTGATTTCCTGTCTTCTGGGGCATGTTTAGAGTTGAGTTCCTGCCCCACCTAGAGCTAATATGACTACCAGAAAATCCCCATCAGACTGCTCCACCCCCCTCCTTCTATGATGACAACCCCCTGCCTCTCCCTAGATCTCCCCAGCCCCCCACGCACACTGGAATTTAACCTTCCTGACCCCAGCACCGAACAATAGCGGACCCCCACACACTTAATCTCTCCTCCTGTCTTTCTTTTGGTTTTGATATGATGATAATGACAGTTTCTCTGAAGTACAGAGTCATCATCAGTCATCTGTACAGATAAAGATGAGATGCAGCTGCTGCTCTGCTCATAAAGTTGCCACTTTCATCATTTTACTGTTTTCAAACTTTTCTTATCTAGACTCACCTGCTAGTTTATCACCTTCCGCTAGTTATGCAGTCTTTTCCTTCACCTGAAGTTTGATGACAGAGAGCAAATTATTACAGAGTCGGCTTCAGAGCATGTGAAATGGACAGGCAGCTGACGTGCAGTGTCCACAAAACACAGGTTATAAACTGAAATTCACAGTAAGATGCATTATATGTGTATTTAAAAGAGTGCTACAGGAGGCAATAAACTCATCCTCTGAAAACCTAGACAGGCTACACAGTTTAAGGATAGATAAGCTAATTCATTATTCATCATGATTCATCCATCCATCCATCTTTTTCAGCCAATTAAGGCTTACAAGAGGGTGGGACCCTATCCCAGCTCCAATGGGGCGAGGGGTGCAATTGCCAGTTTATCACAGGACTAGCACAGAGACAGACCATTTGCACTCCCACTCACATCTTCTTCATGATCTAGTATCCATGATTACAAGCAAACTAGCTTCACGTGCTGATCGTTCCAAAGACACTTCCCAAAGTTTCACTTGCATAGACCCATGCACTCCAAAATCAGCACCCTTAGCTGTACTACTTACTGAGATTGCTGCCAAAGCAGAGACTGTTCAGAGAATAATTAACTTGAGCTTGAGCTGCAATAACTGACTAGAAAGAAGTCAGTTGAGGGGGGCAGAGTGACCCCACCCCCAATAACACAAAGGTCACATTATCATTTAACACCAACAAAGCTGCAGCCTTCAAAATGACCAAGTAGTGGACAGTAAAGCTGTCTAATATAGCTCATTAAGATTTAAAGGTAAGTTTTGTTAAAGACTGTAGTTTAGCTGTAGTTAAAAAGTTAATAATAAAATCGCAACTAAGTAGTGGTGTAAAGCCTAATCAGATCTTTGACTTACTAACCAAGTAAAATTGATGCAAATCAGTTCTGACATTAAACATATTGGCTCCTCTCATTGTTGTTACATAATTTATTGATTAACAAATATGTTAAAGGTTTAATTTTGTTTAAATGGGACGGATTTTAATGCTTGTAGTGTGTTTTCAGATCTGGCGCTTATATTGGTTGGACTAAAAAATGAGTCTGTAAACTCTGTATTTCATTCTGCAGAATAGGTGGAACTGACTTGCTTAAGTTAGCATCGTGCATATTTACCATTTGCATGACTTAATAGTCAAACTGAACTGATATGTCCATTTTTAGTAGATTAACAAAAGCACCTGTGCTTTATTCTTTTTGCTTGTATGTGTCCATCAGTGTGCGTGTGTGACAGTGTGCATGTCTCAGTGCAGAAGGAAAAGCAGTATGCAATCCTCTTCCAGTCCGTGGTCTTCTCGTGTCAGTACCAGACGTCCTCCGTCCAGCTCCCGGTGGTGCAGTGGTGGTACAAGTCCTACTGTCGAGACCACATGCAGGAGTCCTTCTCCCTTTCGGAGACCCTGGGCATCAAGACCTCAGCGCTGGGACCCAAGTCCCACCTGGAGTGCTCTGACAACACCCGCACAGTTCGGGTAGTGGCATCGTCCCAGGGA
Source organism: Maylandia zebra (assembly GCF_041146795.1). NCBI lineage: Eukaryota > Metazoa > Chordata > Actinopteri > Cichliformes > Cichlidae > Maylandia > Maylandia zebra. The sequence goes on along the minus strand of NC_135182.1, from coordinate 15,642,960 downwards.
GCCTCCATGACGCTGGCTGAGCACTACAAAGGCAGAGACATCAGCATCATAAACAGTAATGTCGCCACTTTTATCCTCAGTGAAATAAGGTGAAAGACTGTTTGATCGTCACACATGAGTCAGAGCTGACGGGGTTTTTTATAAATAAATCTCTTCTGCTCCAGTCCTACAAGAATGGCGGTACCACACAGAGGCCCCCGCCCTCGCGCCCATTCATATGTGGGCTTCTTATCAGGACAAAACACGTCTGCCATTTAAATGTGTCAACAACGGCCTCCTGTTGTCACAAAATCCAATAACAATAAAGGCCAAAGGAAATACATGTAGGCCGATAATGACTTTCTTTATGTTTGGCAGTATTTTTTTCATTACTGACATTAAAAACAAACAACTGACTTCGGGACCCTTAACAAATTTTCTTCACATCCAGATAGTTTGTGGTGTTTTGTTAAGAACATGACTTACATTTCCTCGCATTTCAACTGAACATGTTTTTGTCAAGACATGACATTCTCCCTCCCCTTTTTCAGTATTGAGTCCAAACGTGAATTACAGATTTTAGATCTTTAGATGAATTCAGACTTTTTGATTTATAATTCTAACAAAGAGACAAGCATAACTGGGAAAATACTCTCACTTCCCACTGAACAATCAATAGCATGTCATCGATCTTAAAAGAGTTCCAGTTCATAGTCCTCAAATTTTGGGCCACAGTCTTATTGGGTGGCGTCAGTGTTAAATGATTCCGCTTGAATTTTAAAAATGCAGCATTAAAAAGTTTGCTTTGTGAACACGTTGTGCCATTTGACATATTAATATTTGTAAATATGTAGAAATATAATCTTTGTCCTTGTTTTGTAATCTGTGCAGAAGCAGACCTGCGTATTGGGGAGCTGCAGTGGGGCGACAGCGGGGTGTATTTCTGCAAAGTTGTGATTGCTGATGATCTGGAGGGGAAGAACGAGGATCAGGTGGAATTACTGGTGCTTGGTAAGCATGCGAGAAAGTTAACCTATATTTTTCTATTTGTTTGTTTGGGAGTTTTTTCCTGCGCGTTGTTGGTAAAGGTTTTAGAAGTGGTCTCTTAATTGTGCTGCATTCCCGAGTGCCCTTACTACGGTTTCCATGGAAACAGCTAAATGGTGTTTCCCTCTTTACATGCCCTCAATCCTCTGTAACGGACTCTATTCTTTAGCCGGTCGCACGCTTTAGAGAGCCGCTGTGGAGCCGTTACATCTCAGGTCAGTTACACAGTATGTCAGGAGGCTCAAAGACTGCAGGGGAGCTTCAGCTGAACAACAGCGAGCGTGTTTGTCTGTGTGGCGTTTGCTCATTGGGGAGTATCACTGGTTAATCATTATACATACCTCCCAAATCTTCACTAAACTGCCAACACTTCAGCACTAAGATCAGAGAGTCATGACTTACTGTAAATCTTGAAGTAGCATTTTCACTACGTAAGATTGTCTTTTTGTTTAACCCAGACTATAAGATGTTGAACTTGGTAATATGTATTTTCAGACCAAACAAGAGCTTGTTAACGGTCCCCCTCCAAGCATTGATGTATTCAATACAGTTAGATGAAAATATTCCCTTCATATCAGCAAAAGCTGAGCCTTTTGCCTCAATTAGCATGTACAGTGTGGGATATGTAAATTAATCCCTCCCCTTTCCTGCTGTCCCTCCCCTTCCTATCCCTTTACTTTTTCAAGCTTTACTTAGTAGTTCTCACACACAATGCCAAAATATCTGGAGGCTGCTGTTTTGGTGGAGCGTTCAAAGCCCTTTAAAAAATCCACAGTAGGTTGTGCTCATGGGACAACAGCTAAGTGCTAACTGCCAACACAAATCATTCAGATGAATTAGCGCTCACTTTTACTGCTTATAGTAACAGTAATGTTAACTTCACTCGTCCTGTCTCTCTGCTCCTTTGCTCTGCATGTGTCTGTTTCACCATCACACACAAGGAGCTAAAAGGCAAACACACAGAGTGAAACATAGAGCAGATGATGGCAGTAGAAGTCGTGCACATGTAGACATGCACATGTAGATATGAGGATATTATCGAACAACTAATAATAGCATCCTTCTTTTGTTGGATAAACTTCCCAACTGTGACATCAGAGAGATTAGCCAACTCTTCCTGGTTGATAGGATTGGTTTCTTTGGTCTGTTGCCTATGAACCCTGACTGTGTGAATGAATATATCTGAAGCAACATTCCAGATACCTTGGAACTGGAATACAGGAAGTCGGGAGTGATGTCACTCCTGAGTTAGCAAGTTCCAGAAAAAGCCAGGGAAAACAGGATTGTTAGCTCAGGGTTGATGGGACTGCTCCGACTTTCTGAGGTGAGGAGGTGTTCCAGATTCAAATTCCGACTGGTAACTTTGGAATTCCAACTTCTGACTTATACAGGAACACAGCATACTGCTTCGATGTTGCTGTTGCGCTGCACTTCCAGGATCAAAAAGTCTACTTGGTTGTTTGTTTTGCTTGTGATATGAAATAAATACGACTAAAACACTTAAAAAAATAACTGATGGTGTGATCTGTTAGTTACTTTTCTCCCTTTATGTTAGGCCAGCCTGATGCTTATGAAGTCTGCTTATTCATGTAGCCCTCTTTAGTTTAGCACTAATCTGATTACAGTCTTCTCCCAGGAGAGAAGAAGGGGCTTAAACGTGTGAGAATAACAAGACTCATTTGGCTTTAGTGCTGAACTTCTTAGCTTGTGCATGTTGTAATTTTGAAGTTAGAATTAGAAAGTGTGTAAAACTTTTTCTGTGCCAAACTGGTTGTTTTTAAAAGTTTCTGGTACTTATATTCAACTTTCTTCACCAGCGTTACTACAAAACTGCTGCTTGGCTCTAACTCCATATTTAGGCTACAGTTCAAATATGAAAGCACATGATCAAAAAAACATTCTTTGCGTGTTCTTTTGCTCACCAGCACCTTGAACGCTGATAACATTTACTCAGTTCTCTTTCACACTCACTCCCCTTCCCTCCCTTTTGCCTTGCAAAATCTTCTCATGCACTCCTCCATTTCCAGTGTTGGGAAGGTTACTTTTAAAATGTATTCCATTACAGAATACAGAATACATGCCCCAAAATGTATTCTGTAACGTATTCCGTTACGTTACTCAATGACAGTAACGTATTCTGAATACTTTGGATTACTTAATATATTATCATGCTTTTTACAGCAACGTGATTGCTGTGTGATTTATTACTATTACTGAAGGTCCACGACTCCGAACTGTAGTAAAGGGACCTCTGACTAATACGGCGGGGTCCCTGTCGGCTCGTAGCCGAAAAATAGCTTTACTTTGTTGTGTGGGTCAACTTTCTTGCGAGAGACAGAGAGAGGCGTTGAAAGACTGCTCCAACGGAACTTATTGTTTTCGGAGGAAAACACGAACACGGTGTACAGTCGAGTCTTAATAGCTTATTTACAACTGGGCTCGTCAGGCACTCTTCTTGGCTGCAGTGGTTATTATTATACTTACATGCTTCCAGCTCCCGTTTTTCCTCAATGACAACTCGTACCTTTCCACTCCCCTTTTTCTCCCTCCTCGCGCTCACAGACCCATAACGTGTATGGCAGTCCATTCTCCCTGCAACACGGACTACACTGCCCATGATGCTACATTCTTGTAGCATTCTGCCTGTTAGCTTAGCACAACAACAACGAAAATGCGCTCTCTCACCCAAGAAACACACAGTCGCAGAGAGAGAGAGAGAGCGTCGCCCTGTAACCATGGCAACCGTAACGCTGCCGCCTGGAACAAAAGAACATAGCTGTCAAACAAAACCGAAACAGTCCTGACCCGCGACAATATGAAACAGGAAAGTACTGCAGTGTAATCCATTTATTTCAACAAAGTAACTGTATTCTGAATACCACCCTTTTAAACGGTAACTGTAACGGAATACAGTTACTCATATTTTGTATTTTAAATACGTAACGGCGGTACATGTATTCCGTTACTCCCCAACACTGTCCATTTCTTACTCGTCGACCTCCCCTCCCTCTCGGAGCTGCACAGCTCCTCAGCTCTCTCAGGTTACGGATGGTATGCAGTCAAGTGAGGCAGGGCCAAGGTAGCAAGGCTGTTTTTTTCCCCACTCCTTAATAAGCGCTTACTCAGCACACTCTGCAGCCTCAGTACCAGGGGTTGTTTAGTCTACCAGTGTTGCCATGTCAGACAGTAACCAGTCTTTACTGTAATCAGGGTTTTCAGACCTCATAATAAGCACATTAAAAACATCCGTAGCTGACTCCTGCACACCTGTTGCTGATCCCTTTCTGTATTCAGCGAGTAATTTCCTTGAATTTTTGTTCTGATTTTGACCTTTATGTCATACATATTGAGCACAACAGGCACATTGTTTCACAGCAGCGCGACTTGCATGACCTTGTTTTGACGAGCTTGCACGGTAAATTGTTGTCCTGGTGCCATCAGTGTCCCAGTTTCCAAACCTCCCTGTCTGTTGCCTCTCACGTCTCAGTTGCTTGCATGTGTTTGGGTGTCTGCATGCATGTAAAATGATTAACAGCATTCAGTTAACAGTGTGCAGTTTTAATGTTAATGCTGAGACACGTCGACTGTGCATGGCATCAAAGAAAAAGGCTTTAATAGTTTTTTTAAGTTTTACTTTATTTAGCTTTTTTGTGTGTTTAGTTCCCTCTGTGTTTCCCTATCTGTTGTCTTGATGCATGCTCAATCATCCAGGTAAGTAAATCCCAAAAGGTTGATTCTGTTCATCTGGACGTAGCGTTTTCAGTGGGAGAAACGTTTCCTCACTCATCCAAGTGACTTCTTCCGTCTCAGCTGACTTCAGGTTTCCCCAACCTTATAAACAGTACATTTGCACAATAACTGGGCCTTGTTTCAGTTATTGTGCAAATTTACTGTTATTGTGCAGATGAAGAGAATCAACCTTTTGGGATCCCTATCTGTTGCTCCCTCTGTCTCATCTTTCTGGTTAGTGCCTTTGCCCTCCTGTGCTCCCTTTCATCTGACATCTTGTTAGTGTTAGTTTTTGTGTTGCAGTGTAATTGTCTCTTGTGTTTTTTCCTGATTTCTTTGAAGGTTGGTTTTCTTTCATGTCAGGTTTTACTGGCTCCTTTGTGATTATCCTGATTGTCTTTACCCCTGTCTTGTTCCAATCAGCCCCCAGTGTATAAATAGTCCTGTCTTCCTTTGTCCTTTGTATTTGCTATAATCACCTTTTAGACTCTGTGTTGGTGTTTGGGAGTTTCTCTTAGCTTAGCCTCCTTGTGGCCCTTTCTATTTTGTGTTTCCTTTAGTCTCAGTTCAACTATACCTGTTAATTTGCCAGCAGCTAATAAAGGCTTGCTTTTTGTTAGTCTACCTCTTGCTGTCTGGCACGTGGGTCATATTGTAGTTCAAGAGATCAGAGAGGGATCTCTGGGAACAATGAATTTTATGTTATTATTAGGGGTGCAACGATACACAAAATTCACGGTTCAGTTCGTTTCGATACTTTGGTGTCACGGTTCGATATTTTTTCGATACAAAAAAATTTTTCATGTCAAGTTATTAAAATTATAAATATTTCTTTTAACTCAAAAGTACAGTTTTTAAATTAAATGTTGCTGAAACAACAAAATAACAAAAAAAAATGTATCTGATGGAGAAATCGCTCATATGTGGAAACGAGAGTTTATTACAGATATATGGCTCTTTCCAAAATAAAAGCTATTTTGTCGACAGCAATAAAAGTAGCGATTGCCCTCTCTATCTCTTTCATGTTCTAACAGCTGTCTAATTGAGTCGGGTAAGGTTTGCAGCATGCGTGCTTGTTGTTGTTTTTGTCTGCTTCCACTTGTCTTTGCACTAGCGTGATGTCGGCGTAAATGTGCAGTCATATTCGTTGTGTTCCCACCAATTTAATTGAGCATTGCGTGGCACATCCGACACACTGTTGTACTTTTGTCCACGATGTGCTTAAGTAGGGTCATTCTTCACATGAAAACCAAAATAGTTCCAAACTCCAGATCTGAATGACGGTGGAGGAGGTTCAATTTCGGGTAATAATAATAATAACGGATTGGATTTATATAGCGCTTTTCAAGGCACCCAAAGCGCTTTACAATACCACTATTCATTCACTCTCACATTCATACAGTAGAGTTGAGGCACTTGCCATGCTAACTTGAGTGAATGCATATGGGTGGCGCTCAGTGGATCTGCGCTTGAACGCAGATCCACTGAGCCCTCAACACAGACGGCATCGTCAGAAGAAAAGTTGACCAAATAAATTTAAGATTTTGTATCGTTCAATACGTATGCGTACCGAAAGCACTGTATCGAACGGTTCAATACAGATACATGTATTGTTGCACCCCTAGTTATTATTTATATAAAACATCCTGGTGGTACAAATGGGAAGTAAATGGACCTCCAGATCAAAAAGGGTCAAACTTTTGGGATGTGAACATGTGAACCACATGTCACGGGAGTCCATCTAATAGACATTTTGTCAGGTTTCGTAGATCGGACTCACGCGCAGACCACTAGTGTCTTCAAAAGGTGCATTTATTTACAGTGTTTCCTACAGTGGAATTCATATATACACATAATGGTGTCAAAGGAAAAAGGGGCCGGGGTTCCAGGGTCCAGGAGTGAAAGAGGCAGGAGTCCAGGAAGGGAAAGTTTCCATTCAGTCCTAGCACATCTCCTCTCCTTTATCTCTCTTGCTCCCGTTCAGTCGCCAGGCACAGGGGAAGAACAAGTCCAGAGGCAATCTATGCACAGGCAGAAAAAAAACCATTAGTCTCCTGGTTCAGACATGCTCATAAACTGACTTTACAAAATACAGGACGACTGACGCTGATGACTCAACGATCCAGCGACGAGTTGAGCAGACTCGCCCTCTTAAGAAGGGTTCCAATCTTTCATGATCAGCGACAGATGTGCTGATCACCTCCAGGTGCGTAGGCCAGGGGCAGGAGCCCATACTGAGCTCCGCCCCGGCAGGAGAAAGAGAGAATGGAAGAGGGCGAGAGAGAAAGGGAGAGCAGAGGTGAGAGAGAAAGGTAACAAAAACAAAACACCTGACGGCTGTCAGCTGACGAGGAGCGGAGACCATGACACATTTCAGTTTGTCACAGACAGCATGGTCAACAACAAACGTCTTCATTGATAAGTTTGATATTTTCTAGATGCAGACCCATTTTTTCATACTTAAACTTTCATTCCCCAAATAGTGCATGACCATTAATCATCTGCCTTCTGCCAAATTTGCTAATTTGCCTGACCTTTTGACTCCCGCTTCCCGCTTCCTCTGCCGGCCTTCACCTGTCCTCTCCCTCTCTCTGCAGGCAGGACAGGTGAGCAGCAAGATCTACTCCCTGAGTTTGATTTGGAGATTATGCCAGGTACGGTCCCTACGCTGCATGTCTGTCTCTCTGCCTGGCATTTTCCAGCTTTTCTATTGCCTCCTGATGTTTCTAATTCCAACTGACCAGATAAAACTCTCTTTGACTAACAAATGTACATTCACTTGTTAGAAATTTGACTGAATAAACATGACAGCCTTGTAGCTGGAGCTTCTACGCCCGATATGAACACAGTTAGTGAAGCTACATGAAGCCAAATTCACAGAGTTGTAGTTGTTATTGTTTACCTCCAGTTATGATTTCAAATTTCACAGGGGAAATGTGTTGTTAGTGAGTGGATTTTGACTCTTGGCACACCCTGAGGAAGTCTGTTGTTATGGTTTGGATGGTTCAAAGATGTGAGAACGGATAAAAGTAACTCTGATTTCCTTTGATATCCCCTAAAGTTTCCTGTTTGTAGGGGTCTGTTGTCCGGGTACATCAGTGGAGGAGAGCGCCAAACATCAGCTTTTTTTAATAGAAAAAACAGAGACTGGGTTTATTTTTTTGTCCAAAATCTTTGTCAGTTATAACATTTCAGCAATTCAAATGCTGAGATCTGAAATAAACAAAGACATTTCAAAAAAGACTGTGAACTTCGGAGAACAATTTTCAGCCCTTTGGCTGAATTTCTTCACTCAGCTTCATTTTTTTTCTTTAACGTAACGTTAGTGATATTGAGCTTTTGTCACAAACTGCACAAATCCTTTTGAGTTTGGCCCAGTCTGACTTATTTTAATGGTTGTGGCCATATTTCAGTTGCATCTAGTTACCACTAGATATGACTGTTATGTGAAAATCTTGGTTTTGCTGACCTCCACTGGTTGAACTTCTCACTTTGGTGTAGTGATGTTAAATCACTGTTCAGAGTGTTTAATCACTGACTGTTACCTTTTTTTTTTTTGTATGTATGTAAATCAGAATGGGCGTTTGTGGGATCTGTAGTCCTGGGCAGCATCTTGCTCCTGCTGTTGTTGGGGATCTGCTGGTGCCAGTGCTGTCCTCACTCCTGCTGCTGCTACGTCCGCTGCTGCTGCTGCCCTGACACCTGCTGCTGCCCACGACACCGTGAGTAACACAAACAACCCAATGACTGTCCTGCATCCTCTTTAAAAAAAATGAATGTCCTTTTTTTAATTGAATATCCCCATTCTTTAACATCAACAATGAAAGTGTGTTGTTTATGCAGTGTATGAAGCGGGGAAGATGGCAAAGAGCAGACAGCCTGCTGCTCAGGTCCCTGTGTATCCCTATTACATTCCTGGTATACCTACTGTGGTCCCTGTGGCCTCTTCCTCTTACACGGACACAAAGATCAACTCGATCCCCTCAGTGGAGAATAACCTGTCTGGAGGTGAGTAGTAGAGGAAGAATTCAAATGGTTCCTGAAAGATGAGAATTATTTTGTAATTTTACAGGTAAAATTTCAAAATAAGTTATAGGCCGCCTGTATGCAAAATATATTTAATATTTGCATATGGTAGTTACGTGTTGTTTATTGTGCTCATAGTTTATTGATGGAAATTCTAATTTCACCTTTGTGATTTGTAATAAAATAATCAAAATGATTAAAACCCCAAAACCGATTAAATACTTTGTCAAATCTTACTGCTATTATTATTATTATTATTATTATTATTATTATTATTATTATTATTATTCAAAAAATAGATGAAAATGAACAACTTAACTGATTTCTTTGGAAATGACTTCTTTGCTGGTACTGTTGGAGGATGGGGTCAAAATGACTGGGATCAGCGGTTCTAGTGTTGAAAGTTCAATAACTGTTTTTAACGCTTTTGGAGAGGCAAAAACAATATTGATGAGCTCAGTATTCACTCTTCTTTATCACTGCTTTTGAGCTCTAAAACCTTCTCTGAGGACTATTTGAACAAGTGGTGTAATTAACGTTATTTATAGTCTTACATAGAAACGTCAGTGACAGCTGCCTTTTTCTCTTCATCAAACACTGACACGACTAACCTTCATTTCATCCATCATCCTTGTCTCTACAGTGAAAAGTCTGAATGTCTGAAATGTCTGAAGAAATGTTCTTCTCTTTTTCCTTTTTTTGAATTTAATCCGTTATTAACACGTAAGGTTGTTTTGTCTCGTATACTTTGCACACTCAAGAGTGTTTGTGTGCGTCCTTGCATGGTTTTGTTTTTCTCAATCTATCTATAGGTGTGTGTGTGTGTGTGTGTGTGTGTGTGTGTGTGTGTGTTGACATTCACAGTGCGCAGTGGTTACCAGCTCAAAGCCAGTCCAGCCCAGGACTCAATAAAAGTTCTGTACTACATAGAGAAGGAGCTGGCTCAGTTTCCGCGCAGCAAGATGGCAGCATTCAAATGTAAGCCTGCACAGATTAGGCTAGTTTCTTTAATCTGTGTGGCAGTGTGTGCGTTTATATGTATGTATGTGCTTTATGTGCATGGTTTGTGGGAATTAAATCTTACTAGTTGCCGTCTAATCCTTTCATATTTGAAAAAAACAACATCTGTCCCTTTTTTCTCATTCACAAATTGCAAGGTTAACTTGTGGAGTCATGCTTTTTCATGAGTTTGAAAACACACAGTCATGTGAAAATATGTGAAGCACATCTTCTTTTCTCAGCTTTGTCAAGTCAGAGTTGTCTGTGTCTCTTTTTCTACCTTGCTAAATCACCATGGTAACGTATACTGAACATATAGTCTGGTTAGAACCAGGTTATGTTCAGAGTTTTGGCTTAAAATTGTCATTTTAACGGATTCTTTTATTTTGCTGCATGGTTCAAGTGGAATAAAGACTCTTCTGGGGAAATATGTAATTTGTTAAGCCGTACTTAACAGATGAGTTGAGTAGTCATTATTATCTGATAATGTCTCTGTCTGGAGTAAGTGACACTCACAGGGATTGTTTTGTGTAGGAGTGAGTTTTATGATCTGTGAAACGCCCCTTTTTATGGGAGTGCACACAGAGGCATTACAGAGAAATCCACCATCATGATACCTGTTATCTCCAACGTGGGATTTAGGTTTTGTCGACTCAGCTAAAGCCAAAAAAAAAAAAAAAAAGCCTGTCTGTGTAGAATTTCCTTTGTAATATTCCCATCATTGTCACTGCAACCAAGTGAAAAATCACCACCTCTCCACCAGAGTGCTTCACAGCTGCTATGAGGTGTTTGTGCTGATATATGTTGATTTGCTTTTCTCCAAACGTGACGCTTTAAAGCCAGACAACTCCGCTTTGGTTCCATCTGTCATAAAGGCTGTATGAGGCAGGCAGGATTGAAAAGCCAAAATGCAGACTCTCAAGCAGGACTGAGCTCAAAACTCAGCTCTATTGCTGGAAATACAAAGGACATGAAACCAAACTGGGAGAAACTAGAAACTAAACTGACAGGCAGAACACACAGCATTAAGGGAGATCACAACACTGGACAGAGGGAGACACAGACAATATATACACACAAGAGGGAATCAGGGCGAAGAGGAAACACCTGGGGAACACAGCTGGACCTAATCTAATTGACGAGACAGGGGACAAAACATGTTGCAGACAATACTGGAGACTATCAAAGTAAAACAGGAAGTACGAGAAACACACACTATGATGCAGACTGACTAGGTACAGGGAACAGAGGGAGCGAGACACACATTGAGCGAGGGAGACGTAAACACAAATGACACAAACAGACTCACACGCAAGACACAGCGATGAGACAAACACGCAAGATGAGTTTCAAAGATAAGAAACCAAAACCTGGAAATACAAGTAAACATAAACATAAATGAATAAAACTCAAGACTAAATCTGTATAAACTTGAACTTAAATCATCATTATAAAGGAAAGAATAAAAAAAGGCTGGGTAAAGTCCCAGTACCATGGCATCATGTGTACAAAGAACATTGTTCTAAAAGTCTAGAGGTTTATTTAGAAGCAATTTTCCAAACCTTTCCACAAGAATATTGCTTTTAGAGAGAAGATGCTTGTACCTGGCAGCCCTTCCAAGCATGTCACACTTGTTCAGTCTGTTTCTAATTCTACAGTCTGGACTTCCAACGTTTAACATGCTGACTGGGGCCTGTAGAGCGAGAGGGTCTGAGCAGTGTGAAATTAGGGTGAATTTGCTGGAAAGGCCACTTGGGAAGATTAAATTTGTAAATAATCTTTCTCACGGTGGAACGATGCACTGTTAATGACTACGGAGGCAGTAAGGGTGTACATATTTTTCTCACAAACTGCTCTGCTTTATGGGTTAGTTTTTTGCTAAATAAATAACAATACAGTGTAATATGTCACGTGTTGTTGTTCATCTGAGGTAATTTTAGAACCTGAGAAGGACCAGATTAGTTTTTTTTTACATTGTCCTGAAATTTATAACCTTAATAATCTAAAGGTGTAGATTATTTTTCACAATTGTACAAAATAGATCAGCTGAATCCCACATAGAGGCTGGAAATATGAGCACATGTATGGAGCATTAATGGCATCACTGTGGAATGTCTGGGATACACTGCAGTTCCTGTGTTCATAATAATAGTAATAACAAAGACAGATCGTGCATTTGTCATATTAATGTTAATTAATTTGTTCCCTAATGATTCTTTTTTTAATTAGAAAAATAAAAAACATCGTCTGATCCTATTCTTCCTTGAATGCATTCATACCTTTATACCACCCGCTGTTCATTCAAAATGACTTTATTAGTATAAACAGCAAATATCATGTTAGTGATGTGTCTGTCCCAGCAGCCAGGAGCATATCAGAGCTCAGCTCGCTTCATGATGGAGGGACTACAGACTTCAGAAACACCTTTCAGGCGGTCCAGATGAAAGCACTTCCACCTATCGCAGACCTCGATGACCTGTCGGTGCGGAGAGCAGCTCCACCTACACAAAGCCGAAGACTCAGACAAGACAGAATTAACCACTCAGATGATGAACTGGACCGCAGGTAAGGTGGAGAGATGCTTCCCTCTGAAGAGTTTCTATCAGGTTGTTGTGTTTACTGTTTAATGCCAGAAAACATTTGACAGTAGATGTGTCACGGTGACGTCTTTATGTTGCTTGAAACAAAGTGAATCCAAAGATATTCATAGGCAAAACACAATAACACCATAAAAAATGGCTGAAATACTTTTTTGTCAACCACAAATTATTGCTAAGGAATGTAATTTTGCCAGTAGAAACAATAAATTATAATTGATCCACTATTCAATGTACTTCACTGCATCACCTGCAGCAAACGTGGCTGCACGTTTTTTCCCCCTTTGTAAGTAAAAGCAGTCCAAATGTAAACCTCCTGAAAGTGACGTGTTACTCTACGACTATTTTCTCTCACCAAAACTGTTCATGAATAGAACGTTAATACAGGTAATTACCATTTTAAAAAATTGTTGAAAGAGCTGTTAAAAAGCAAAATTAAACCAGGATGTAAACATTGTCTGCAGTAATGGCTTTTAGTGTAGTGGTTTACACTTTTGCCCAACAAATGAAAGATCCCTGGTTTGATCCTGGGAGGAGACACAAATTCCTCTGTCAAACGTGCAGAGCATCCCGCTGTAGTGACCCATTGAGAATAAGGGATCAGCTAAAAGTAGCTAACATGGGAGTCTACAAGGGTTTTCTAAATTGGCTTCATTTGTCAGCCCTGGAGGTTGCTGCTTGGTGAGATAAATGTTTTCTCCAGTTTTGTTTGTTCTGTTATTAACATGTATAGCGTGGGCTGCTTCTCGCTGTAGGTGGAACTGCCGATCGGAGAACCTGCAGAGAAAGACGTTGGGCAGAAGAGGGCGCACGGGCTCTCTGGATGAGCTGGAGGAATTCGCTCGGTCTTATAGCGCACATGGACGTCGGGGTGCGCCATCAGACCGGCCTTATGAGCGGGATTACAGCCCTCCCAGGCGCTCCTATAGAAATGAACATGATGGCTGGGGGCGCCGCAGCCCGTCACCAGTACTGCAAAAGAGAAGGGACACGTGGGACAGTGATCGCCCGTCTCGACTGCCCCAAAGCAGAGCCTATGATGACACCTTGCTCAACAGCATGCTTGAGAGTAAAACGAGGGGCCGGGGAAGGGACAGAGGTGCTGGGAGGATGGACGAGGACAGTGACACTCCCTCTAAAGGCAGCTCCAGAGGAAAGGGCAGCGATAGTTATTACAGCCGTTCACCTAGCAACCGCCCAGAAGATGAGGACTCTTTGCCTCCGTACTCTGAGCTCGAGGCTGAGAGATACCACAGGGCTGACCAAACTACAGAGTGGTACCGCACAGCAGAACCTCCCAGATCAGAGAGGTACAGGACCACAGAGGCAGCCATGAAGCCCTTCTCTTACACCCGCCCCAACCAGGGAATGTCCCACACACTGCAAGGGGGCAGAGAGGAGAGAGAAAGGAGCAGAAATCTGGTGAGTTACTTATAGCAGGAACAAGGACTTCCTCTTCTGTTCTTCAGGAAAAAGAGCCTTGAAATCCTGTAAACTGTTGCAGGACAAATCTGGTGATATCCTATTTTCGTCTTACTGTCAGCAAATACTGTAAAAAGCATAAAACCAGCAATGTGTCAGTCTAGAAACAACTGTCTGTGTAATCAAGTCATGAATTATTCCTTTCTGTCAATTAATGTCCTCAAAAGGTTTATGTAGTTTAAAAACTATCGTTCATCCTGACTTAATCCCACATTCATCATCATGATGCTATGAAAAAAAATAGTAAGTAAAAATGTTTCCAGGTGAACTTTATATATCGATATAATTGGAGTCGAGTTGGGACCTATTGTTTGTTTCCAGGTTATTCCGTACTGAAACGGATTCATGGACAAACCCCCAATTAATTAGCAGTAGCTTTGTAGTAGCCCACAGCTCTGCAATCAGGTCAATGTTTTATTGTTTTTCAGATCACTCTTATTATTTTATAGTCCACACACATACTGTTATATGTTCAGTACTAAAGCAGTAGAGTTAGCACACTTTCTTTCATAGTAAGTGGAGCAGTTATGAAACAGACAACCAAGTATATCCCTACAAGACTTGGTGGAGACCAAAACTGAGCTAAAAGGGAGCAACTCACTTGCTTTTATCACATGGTTGGAAACAACTGTCCGGTTGACCTATTATGTAACTTCAAGGCTGACTGCTGTATAAATAAGCATTCAGCTGTTTATCTCTTATATAAATTTAAAAACAATATTCCACTATACACTTCTGAAGCACCCATCAAAAGATGTGCAAAGTGGCCATAAAAAGATGGACATGGTCAGCAACAATACACAGTCAGGTAGACTGTAGCATTTAAATAATGCTCTTCAAGTGTGCCAAGAAAACTTTCCCCACACCACTGCACCATCACCATGTCCTGAACTGTTGATATAAACCAGGATAGATCTGTCTTTTTATGTTTACAACAAATTCCATCTCTGCCATCTGAATGTCGCATCAGAAATGAAGATTCATCATTCAAGACAACGTTTTCTCCGTCCAATTTTAGTGAGCACGTGTGACTTGTAGCCTCAGTTTCCTGTTCTTAGCTGACAAGAGTGGCTGTTGCAGTTGATCTGCTTCAAGGTTCAACGTGTAGTGTTTTCAGAAAGGCTCTTCTGCATACCTTGGTTGTAACCAAACATTATATGAGTTACTGTTACCTTCCTATTAGGTTAAAGCAAGAAACACTATCACGCAATGTTTAAAGTCATTTAAATCAGTGAGTTGCTTCCCTGTGATTATATATTTGTGTTAACAAGCTTTTGAGCTGGTTTATAAAACAAAATAGCCGATAAATGTTATAAGCTATGCTTTCCCAAAATCTGCTAAAGCTGGTTTCAACGTTTACAGAAGCACTGTGTGCGTAAACTAACACTGCTGGTTTGAGCTTTACATGAGATTTGTTGACAGTAAGAAATATAGAGAAAAAAACATCTGCCTTGTCCTTTAATATCTTTTATATATCTTTAATAATGTCTCTCAGTGTTATGTACATAATATGTATTGTGGATTTTAGATTTGTGGTGTCAACACTAAATCATTTTGTGTTGTTTCTACACGACTTTATGTAGCAGTGGCTTTTCTAACCTAATTTTTGATAATGAATGAAAGCGCATTATTCCTCTATAACACAGCCTAGCATGCAACCATTACACACAGGCTTTCTGGCTTTCTAAATATCCCAAAGTCTTTCTTCCTCTATGAGCAAGGTGGCAACCATTGCAGTATTGCATGATTTCTGTGTATGGTTACAAAGCTCTGTCCCCAGGCTGTGCTAACCCTGCATGAGCATGAAAGTGAAGTTCCTAATATGTTGCTCTTGGTATGTTTCCCTAACAGAGCACTGCACTGAGCAGGGACTCACTCATAGTGTGACAGGGTCTCCAGCCTGGACCCAGCACAGCGCTGCCAGCCTGTGCATTAAAACTGTCCTGCAGCTGCGCAGGAGATGCTAACTGTTACAGCTCCAACCACAGCAAGTCAGGCTCATCTCACTGAAATAACATCACTGAAAAACGTCAGTAATGAATCCTGAGGAAAAAGTGGATTTAATATTTGTGTTTTTGTACATGCATATCATATTTTATTTGTTTGTTTGTTTTTTAATTTGTCTTACTTTGTATTTCAATGATGTAACTGGACTCACACTGGTGCCAAGGACAGATTTTGTATTTTATTTTTTTGTTATTCAAAAATTTTAGAACAGCAACCAAGCAGCCTTCAGCCTCCATACTTCTCTACTACTCTGCAGCTCAGGTTCACTTTGTATTTTTGCCTTTGCCTGTTGTTACCTGTGTTCCTGGAAATACTGCGCCTTGAATTTGTACTACAGATTGCAATTGCACTGCTTAATAACTTTTTAAATAAAGAAAACTTTGCTATAGTCTCCTCTTTCTTTTGGTTAGTCAGTTTAGTCTTTGCTCTGTAAAATATCGGAGAATACTGAAAAAAACACTCCCAACCCAAAATGGCGAAGTCTTCAGAAACACAACAGGTATGTCTGATCATTTTAAAGGGAAACTGCTGTTTGTAATACTGACATCAGATTTTTGGCGCATCCTGTTGAACTTTGACTCATTTAAACCGGTCAAAGGATTGGAGTTGGAGTTGGGGTTGGTTTATTTACATAATGAATAACTTGTCTTTATATATTGCTAGGAAAAATGGGAAACAGGAGCAGTGATTTAATGAAATGTGCAAACATAAATGACAAAACAGAGTATGTACAATTCTTATAATCTCCAAAGTCAACAACGTTTTTCTTCACCACAGCCTGAACTCTCTTAGACAAACTTTCTTTTCATTTCTTTAAGCAGTCGTCAGCAATTGTTCTCCAGGCTTCTCGAAGGACATCTAAAGCTTCTTCTTCTTTGGCTGTCTTTTATTCTGTTCTCTGTCAAGGTGATCCCACACTGCTTCAGTAATGTTGAGGTTCGATTTCTGAGGATGCCAATCCATGACTGATAGTGTTTTTCTATTGAGGTATGCTTTTACTGCATTTGCGGCGTGTTTGAGATCATTGTCATGCTGAAAAATTAAGCCAGATGTTCTCCAGATGGTTCTGTACAGTGAGACAAACTCAAACAGATGGTTGATTTCTATCATTTTTGTCAAGATCCACAGCACTGGCACCCGCTTCAGATGTTATCAGTCCAGCCCAAACGATGACAGAGTTTCAATCTGTATTTTACAGCTGGGTGTAAAAACTCACTATTGCACCTCTCTCCTGACCTATCAGTTGATTTGAACCAGCATTGTTTGATTTATCACTTCATAAGACCTGTTGCCACTGATTTTCAGTCCAGTTGTTGCCCAGCCCATTTCCCTTCCTTTAAGGTGGCTTCTAGACAGCCACCCTTTGACTGGGACTGTTTCTGTTGAGGCTTCAATAAAAAGTAGACTCGAGGTCCAGATTTGCAAATCAGTTCCCATGTCAGGTCTTTCCTATTTCTTAAGGGTATGACTTTCAGATGCTGTTTATCTCTTTTATATACTTTTCAGGTCTGGTAATTATTTGTCTGTTTGACATTTTTCATAGATTTAACTAAAGAAATGGAAAGAAATTATGTGTTTTGCTTAGTTTTCTGTTATGTTTAGACAAAATTGGCTTATTCTTGATTCCAGTCACTTTTTTATTCTTAAAAATTACTAGAATGCTCCTTGAAGGAGGGTGGCTCCAGACTTTTTTACAGTACTAGTTACTCTAAAAAGTAGATGAGATTATGCCAATTCACCAACAAAACAGAAAGTACTCCAGCCTGACAGAAAATTGCATTCAACACTAATGTATCATCACTCAGCATGTGTATATCTGATCCCTAAATTATTCATTCATTGTTAACCTTCGCATATAAAAATTAAGTTGATATGTTTTCTTACACATATATTTTCACTCACGTCACAGTTTTCTGATTTTAATTGATATTTGCATTTTATTGCTCTTTCAGGCATATTTATGTGGTTTTAAACCTGCAGTCAATGAATCTAAAGCATTTAATCAGGCATGTGTCTGGCATGTGCAGCCAGTGTTTAATAAATTCAGATTTAATACATGTAAAGTGGTGCTACACGAGAGCCTGGAAACTGATTTGTTTTGAATGAGCTGTTTTCCATAGTGCTGAAAGAATTTTTTCACTTTCACTTGAGAATCACACTTCACCTCCAGACAGACAGACAGATAAAGTCATTATTTGTATTATAATAATAATACATTGTATCACTGGATCATCATTATAAGAAGATAAAAAGTACAAAGTAGCACAACGTAGAAATACCCTCTTATATTAAGTATTGTATTTGAGTAAATGCACTTTATATCATCATGTAAGCAGTGTCACTTATTATAATGTAAATTTCTATTGTCACCACAGAATTTGATCTTTGAGTGCTCATTGAGTCTGATAATGCATGTGTACCTTGGATGAAGCCTGTGTTTTTCTTATCAGAGCTTATTAAATATACAGAGCTGAGTAAACACTGACAACATTCAGTATAAAAATACACACAGTGGTGCTCATATGAGGCATGTGTTGGACTAATATAAACAGTTTCAGGGTTTGTGTGTCTTTCTGCTCCTTTTCCTTTGTGTAAAGTTATTTTGTGTTGTGTAGAATGATTTTGCTTGTTTGTGGATGTGTTTTGTCTCTATTTTTTTGTCATTCTCACTGTGAGTATTTCTTTACGTTAGAACAAAATGAAAGAAAAAAAAGTGCAGACAAAACCATAACTGGATAACATTTGGTAATGTAATATAACACGGGCCGCAAATAACAGTGTAAATGTTTTGTATACACTGGAGACTCACAAAGACAAAGGTACTTCATGTCCTCAGCAGGTACTGATAAAGAAGGAATTGAAAAATTAGCATGTAGTGAGCTTCAGAGTGAAGCCAGGAACATTTTTAAAGCTCTTTATTCATGAAGCTTTGTTTTTCACTGAATTTCAAGCACACTTGAATGAGCTGAGCTCAGCACTTGAGTCCACCTCAGGCACGCTTGTCTTCTGTTTTTACCATGAAGTCTGCAGTGGTGTACATCCTCAAAAGGAAAAGTAAACATCATTCAAAGAGCTCAAATGCTTCTACAACATGGCTCATCTGTGAACTTTACACTCTGGCTGCATGCCATAAATGATAAATGGAATGGAACTGACCTGCTTCTCCCTCACTCACTTTACACAGTATCCAAGCTTCCTTTTATACAGTGAGGGAAAACAGACTTAAAACTCCCATCATGGATCTTAACTTTAACATAAAGAATGCCTCCATCTAGGGTGTAAACTATAGTATAATGTAATACAATAAAGTATTGTATTGTATAAGGATACCATGAAGCAATCTGGCCATTCTCCTCTGACCTCTGACATCAACAGGGTATTTTCTCATCGAGAACTGCTGTTCACCAATATTTTATATCTCTGATAAACCTTAGAGATTGTGCAGGAAAATCCCAGTAGATCAACAGTTTCTGAAATACGTCCCGCATTCTGATACTTAGTTTGAACTTCGGCAGGTTGTCTTGACCTACATACCTAAATGCGCTGAGCGGCTGATTAGATATTTGCAACAGGTATAACTAAAAAAGTGGACAGGAAGTATATAACCACCATAATATGTAAACTGGGCCAATAGTTATAGCAAGTCACATATCCTAGTATTTTTTTTTCTTTTCTCCTTTTCCTCTCTCTTACATTCATTTCTTAGGTGCTGGGTGATTTAGATATTATCACCATCATATATTCTCAATTATCCCCCACTCCAATTATTAGTAATATCAGAGGATAATCCACAGCTCAGTCAATAATGAATCAGTGATCATTACTGCATATGTAAACTTCTTTTTATGATGCTTTATATATTATATTATATGAAGTAGCATCCTAATGATTAGGATGATCAGCTGAGGTGAGTATAATTCAATTCAATTCAATTCAGTTTTATTTATACAGCACCAAATCACAACAACAGTCGCCTCAAGGTGCTTTATATTGTAAGGTAGGTACCCTACAATAATACGTACAGAGAAACACCCAAAAATCATATGACTTCCCATGAGCAAGCATTTTGGCAACAGTGGGAAGGAAAAACTCCCTTTTAACAGGAAGAAACCTCTGGCAGAACCAGGCTCAGGGAGGGGTGGGGCCATCTGCTGCGACTGGTTGGGGTTAGAGAAGGAAGGTGGGATAAAGGACATGCTGTGGAAGAGAGGCAGAGATTAATAAGTATGATTCGATGCAGAGATTGCAAACTGGAAGCCGGTTCCACAGAAGAGGGGCCTGAAAACTGAAGGCTGTCCTTCCCATTCTACTTTTAAATACTCCAGGAACAACAAGTAAGCCTGCAGTGCAAGAGTGAAGTGCTCTAATGGGGTCATATGGTACTATAAGGTCATTAAGATAGGATGGGGCCTGTGTGTGAGGAGCAGGATTTTGAATTCAATTCTGGATTTAACAGGAAGCCAATGAAGGGAAGCCAATATAGGAGAAATATGCTCTCTCTTTCTAGTCCCTGTCAGTACTCTTGCTGCAGCATTTTGGATAAACTGAAGGCTTTTTTGAGAGATTTTAGGACATTGTGATAATAATGAATTACAGTAGTGCAGCCTAGAAGTAATAAATGCATGAACTAGTTTTTCAGCATCACTCTCAGACAGGATATTTCTCATTTTAGAGATGTTGCGCAAATGGAAAAAAGCAGTCCTACATATTTGTTTAATATGTGCATTGAATGTCCTGGTCAAAAATGACTCCAAGGTCACTCACAGTGTTACTGGATGCCAAGGTAATGCCATCCAAAGTAAGAATCAGGTTAGATACCATGTTTCTAAGATTTTCAGGGCCGAGTACAATAACCTTAGCTTTATCTGAATTAAGGAGCAAAAAGTTAGCGGCCATCCAGGTCTTTATGTCTTTAAGACATTCCTAGCAGTGAAAATGTACAGTATGCTATGCCTTCTGACGATACTGCCTAAGGGAAGCATGTATAATGTAAGTAGAATTGGTCCTAGCACTGAACCCTGTGGAACTCCATAATTAACCTCAGTGTGTGAAGAGGAGTCTGTTAGATAGATATGATACAAACAACTGCAGAGCAGTACCTGTAATACTTACAGCGTGCTCTAATCGTTCTAATAGTATATTATGGTCAACAGTATTGAAAGCTGCACTGAGGTCTAGCAGGACAGAGATGAGTCCACTGTCAGAGGCCATAAGAAGATCATTTGTAACCTTCACTAAAGCTGTTTCTGTGCTGTGATGGGCTCTGAAACTTGACTGAAACTCTTCAAATAAGCCATTCCTCTGCAGATGATCTATGAGATCTTTGACAGCTACTCTTTCAAGAATTTTTGATATGAAACAAATGAAGATTGACCACTGGGTCAAGACATGGCCTTTTAAGCAACGGTTTAACTACAGCCAGCTTGAAAGCCCTTGGTATGTAGCTGATTATTAGAGATAGCTTGAAGCATTAATTAATGGCAGGACTTCTTTGAGCAGTCTTGTAGGAATGGTGTCTAAAAGACATGTTGATAGTTTGGAGGAAGTAATTACTGAAATTAACTCAGAAAGATCATTTGGAGAAAAAGACTCTAAATGAATGTCAGTGGTGCTGACAGTAGCTGCAGATAATATTACATCTGTGAGATGATTATGGGTAATTTTTTCTCTAATGGTTAAAATTTTATTTGTGAAGAAGTTAATGAAGTCATTACTAGTTAACATTAAAGAGTTGGCTCAACAGTGCTCTGACTTTTTGTCAGCCTGGCTACAGTGCTGAAGAGAAACCTAGGGTTGTTCTTATTTTCTTCAATTAATGATGAATAGTAAGATTTTTCTAGCTTTACGGAGTTCTTTCTTATAAAGCAGCAAACTGATTCTCTAGGCTAAAGGATGATCTTCTATATTTGCTCTAAATTTGCCCATTTCCTCTCCAGCTCTTCCTCTCCAGTTGTCTATGAGTTATCTGCTTTAAGCTATGTGTTTGAGAGTTATACCAGGGAGTCAAGTAGGGGAGACCGGGGATAGTTGTAACATTTTTGACATTTCTGTCTGTAAATTGAAGCTCTTTTAAGGTAGTGGATTCAAAATGTAATGCAAAGTATTTACATGTCTCTGCTATTAAATAGTGCAGCTATTTTCTCTGCAGCACAATTACCCATTGCCTGGTATGGCCTCAAACACAAAGAGTGAAATGTTACAATTAACCCAGTCTGGGTTAGTTGTAACATATCCTGGGGTAAAATGTAACACAATGAAATAAGGGTACTAACAAAACATTAACATGTAATCTTTGTTTATTCAACACATGAATGCACTTAGAGCCATTTATGTAGCTATGTGTGTGTGTGACAGAATGCAGAAATCTAGCTTTTGAACATATTCCAACCCCCCCAAAAAGGCAAATTATGGATGTTGCATCTTCAAAAAATAAAAATACAATAATTGAGCCTTACACCGGAGTATCGTTGCACTGGTTTACTGAACCTTTCTTTCAGGGCATGTACAGAACATGAGCATCCATTTTCTACTGCCTCCTACAGGACACACACTTCTTCCACTTCCTTACACATTAATGTAACACAGAACTAATACTGCCTCTCCTGGCATTACCATTGGCATTACCATTGTAACACACTCATTCTGTTTCTTTCAGAAGAATAACAGGAACTTAGGATGTAGGTATCTATGAATAATAACTATTATGTATACTCATATATTTATATAACCACTTATTTCTTGCGATACCACAATGGAAATTTCTGCAACTGAATATTTCATTCATTTTGGTTGGTCTTCCTTGAGTTTGGCCTCATTGGCTCAGTGGGCATTATAACCTACAACTCTTGCACCAATTTTGAACATAACAATGAAGCTGAAAAAATGTAGTTGTTCACCAGCATCGCAATTCCATTACTTTTTATCATACCTTGGTGTGGTTTGCAAAGTGCTTCAGAAAGATGAGGAAATCTGTTTCTTGCACCCATCCTGATTTATTTCCACTACCAGTATTTCCTACTGGTCCATCTCTGACACAGTGGTCTGCATAATGTATGTGTGGTGTGGGAACGCAAACAGTGGAGGAATTGTGTTGCCAATGGCATTACCCGCATATACAAAAGCGACCAGTGAACCTCTCTCTGCTGATGTCGTTGCCCCAACTTGTTTAATATAAGTTAAAGTAATAGTGTGGTAAGTTGTAACATCTGCATTATTGTTACAACTAACCCAGACTGTTGCTGTTACAACTGACCCAGACTCCTATAGTCATGAACTAGCTAACATTACAGCCAACGACTAAAACATTAGCACTAAAGACCTACACAGAATATATCCCCATAGACATACAAATAACATAATTTAAGTTTGATGAGTTTAACTGCAAAGCAGATAATGCTATTAGAAATTGAAATAAAGTAGAAAAACTTACTTTTTGGCATACAAATTACTTTTTTTCATGTTAAATTGTCTGTGTTTGACAAAATGTGCTGATTTTTCACATGTGATAGCAGAACTGAATTGGGCATGCACAGGATGAGTCACATCATTTGAAACTTAGCCCTGATTGGAGAAATTGGAAGTGTTACAACTGACCCACGTTACAACTATCCCCGGTCTCCCCTACTTCTGATTGAGGGACTATTTTTCACCTGAGCTATAGTATCCAGTGTCATAGAACGTATATTAAGCTTATCTCGGTATCGTCCTATTTCTTTCTTTCTCTTTCCTTGTTGCGGCACCTGCCAAAGGGGGCGGGGCCACTGATGTCACCTGGAGCAGTGTGGAGGAACGGGCCAGCGGGGAGGGGGGATGATTCGCCTCTTTACTGGAAGGTTGTCGGTTGTTACGTTGTAACTACGGTACTCGCCTCTCATCTCAAGCGAGCCGCACAGCCGAGCGGGCTGACGTTGTAGCTTAACTGAAGTCTCGTTAGTATGTGCAGCGGCGCGTGCGAGGCGGTTTCCTACAAACATTCCGGATTTTTGTGGATTTTCAGTCAGTAAAAGAAGTCGAGCTTCCGCGGGAGGATACAGAGCAGCAAGATGCGAAATATGATCCTGATGGCGCTTCTGCTGGTTCGCCTGCCAACAGGTGAGGCTTTAAAGGTTTCTCCAGCAAACGCACTTTCTTCCTCATACATGTCGCTCTAAATGGAGATGTGTGTCGACTAAAGCAAAAAAGTCGAAACTAGCAGTAATTTTTAAAAGTTAATTATTGGCAGGTGTAAACAGGACAAGGCCGACCTGTGGTCACGTGACCGCTCCACTACTTTTCCGTGGGGGGTTTGTTTAAGTTGCTGTAAACAAAAGAGGGCCAAAGCGACGTTTATGTTAACCCCTCTCTTTTGAGTTTTTATTGATTTTTAAAGGAAAGGAACTTTCAGCTAACAGTTTATTAATAATAATAATTTACTAACAGCGGTCATCTATAATTGAGGACTTATTTGGATTAATGAGTCAAAATAACAGATACAGACCATTTTAAACTTTTAAAATCCGATTATTCTAACCTTAAACCACTGGTTCGCCTTTTTCTGTAGTGCCAAGATGTTCATATGGGCTAATAGACTGTGTTCAACAGGATCTATGAAGGGATTTTATCAATAGAATTTAAAAATTACCTGTTTGGCAAGAGTGCTTATGGCTGAAATTATATACCACACAGGGACCTGGAAAAACTTATCCATGCTTTTGTGACCTCCAGGTTAGATTATTGTAATTCTCTCTACTGTGGTCTCCAAGCCTTCTCTCTTCGAAGGCTGCAACTCGTTCAGAATGCTGCGGCTCGCCTTCTTACTGGCACTAGAAAATTTGACCCTATTACTCCGGCTCTTGTTGATCTACACTGGTTACCAATCAAATATCGCATTGAGTTTAAAATCTTGCTACTCACTTTTAAAATCCTGAATAACATTGCGCCCAGCTACCTCACTGACCTCCTCAATTTGTACACTCCTTGTCGTGCATTAAGATCATCAGGTCAATTACTCCTGGCCCAACCTAAGTTTAGACTGAACAACCAGAGGCGATCGTGCCTTTGCTTCAGCTGCACCCAACCTTTGGAATAGCCTCCCTGCTTCTATTCGAGCCTTAGACTCTATCCAGTCCTTTAAATCAAGATTAAAAGCATATCTATTTGACTTGGCTTTCCCGACCAGTTAATACCCTTTTAAATCTTTTAATTTTTAAACTTTTAAATCTTTTATTAGATTTTATTAAATGTATTATTTTTATTAATTTTACTGCTGTTTTTGTCTTCGTAGCATATTTTGTATTTATCTAACTCTCCTGGTCTGTTAGTGCCTCTATCCTGTCTGTGCTTGTGCCCGATTTGTACCCTGTTTTTGACTTATGTTGACTCTCCATATTACTGTGAAGCACTTTGGTGTGCCTTCGGGTTTTTAAATGTGCTATATAAATAAAATTGTATTGTATTGTAATTGTATAAAATAGCTTGATATCGTTCATGAAACAGGTTCCCATGATCACAGGTGTGGCTCAGTGTAATACTGTGCAATCTTTACACTGAATGTATCACATTATGTCAGCACACAGTAAAAAATAATCTTTGTCAGATAAGTAGCACTGCAGCTGACTTAATTATCACGTATCATCTTTTTAACATGCTTTCCACTTGTATCACAGACTGGTTAATATACCCATCATGACTTCCTGTAACTGTCCAAAATGACAGTTAATCTAAACATGTTTTGTTTGATTTTTTTTTAATGACACAAAGGGGAGCAGGAAATAATTGCAAATATTCTGTGGAGAACAGAACATGTGGAGAACACTCCACCGCTAGTGAAACTGTTTTTAAACTGTTGGTCAATGAAAACAAGTAATTTGAAGATGCCTTGTTTATTGGAACTGTAGTATTTTGTGCCATAGATTGTTAACGCAGCTATGATTTAAAGGAAAAAAGTACCAAATACTTTTAAGAGCTCAATGATCACAAACACTTTTCAGCTCAAACTTAATAAAAGAAGCAACTTCAACTATAAGTAGAAATATGAACATAGTCTCTGCTCCTAAGTATCTTCCTACTGGGTTTTGCTCATTTACACGTTAGCCTGACATGTGGGAACCAGAAAATCTACAACCTGTAATTCAGTATCATGTATTCAGTATTCATTATTTGCATAGTGTGTTGGCCAGAGGGGCCGATGGCGCGATATGGCAGCCTGGCTTCTGTCAGTCTGCCCCAGGGCAGCTGTGGCTACAACTGTAGCCTCCACCAGTGTGTGAATGTGAGAGTGAATGAATAGTGGAATTGTACAGCGCTTTGAGGTTCTCGAAAAGCGCTATATAAATGCAATCCATTATTATTATTATTATTATTATTATTATTATTATTATTATTATTATTATTATAGTGAGGAGATAAATTCATATTCATATTATTATTATTAGAAAGTGTCTTCTTCAGTTTAAAAATGGCTCTGTGATGAGAAGATATTAAGTTTTGGATTGAACAATCTCTAAAAAGAAGACTCGCAATATTAACTGCAGAAATGGTTTAAAGACATTTTTCACATAGTTCCTAACATTTAGTGCATCAACAAATTTTAGTTTATAACAAAGATAATGTTATCTTCCCCACCAGAGAGGTGACACCTCTCTGGTGGGGAAGGAGCCTGAGTTAGTGCGTGAGGTTGAGAGGTACCGGCTAGATATAGTCGGGCTCACCTCTACACATGGCTTGGGCTCTGGAACCAGTCTCCTGGAGAGGGGCTGGACTCTGTCTCAGTCTGGAGTTGCCCCTGGTGAGAGGCGGCGGGCTGGGGTGGGTATCCTAATATCCCCTTGCTGCCGGTACGTTGGGGTTTTTCCCGGTGGACGAGAGGGTTTGTTCCCTGCGCCTTAGGGTCGGGGAACGGGTCCTGACTGTCATCTGCGCTTATGCGCCGAGTGGCAGTTCAGAGTACCCAGCCTTCTTAGAGTCCCTGGGGGGGGGTGCTGGAGGGTTCTCCACCTGGAGACTCTGTTGTCCTGCTGGGAGACTTCAATGCTCACGTGGGTAACGACAGCGAGACCTGGAGGGGCGTGATTGGGAGGAACGGCCTCCCTGATCTGAACCCGAGCGGTGCCATGGCGGTTTGGCCATAACGAACACCCTGTTCAGCAGATCTGCGACCATATGTTCTGGACACTCGGGTAAAGAGAGGGGCTGAGCTGTCAACTGATCACCACCTGGTGGTGAGTTGGATCAGGTGGCGGCGGAGGACGCTGGACAGACCTGGTGCACCTAAACGCGTAGTGAGGGTGTGCTGGGAACGTCTAGCAGAGGCCCCAGTCCGCGAGATCTTCAACGCACACCTCCGGCAGAGCTTCAACAGCATTCCGAGGGAGACTGGGGACATTGAGTCCGAATGGACCATGTTCAGCGTCTCCATTGCCGAAGCTGCTGCATTGAGCTGCGGCCGCAAGGTGGTTGGTGCCTGCCGTGGTGGTAATCCCCGAACCAAATGGTGGACACCAGAGGTGAAGGGAGCCACCAGGCTGAAGAAGGAGTCCTATCGGGCTTGGTTAGCCTGTGGGACTCCGGAGGCAGCCGACAGGTATCGACAGGCCAAGCGGAATGCGGCTCGGGCAGTGGCTGAAGCAAAAACTCGGGTGAGTTCGGAGAGGCCATGGAAAAAGACTTTCGGACTGCCTCGAAGAGATTCTGGCAAACCGTCAGACGTCTCAGGAGGGGAAAGCAGTGCTCTACCTGCACTGTGTATAGTGCTGGCAGAGCGCTGCTGACGTCGACTGAGAAAATTGTCAGGCGGTGGAAGGAATACTTCGAGGACCTCCTTAATCCCACTGACACGTCTTCCGAGGAGGAAGCAGAATCTGGGGATGAGGGGAATGACCCGCCAATTTCCGGGGGCGAGGTCACTGAGGCAGTTAAACAACTCCTTGGTGGCAGAGCCCCTGGTGTTGATGAGGTCCGCCCCGAGTTCCTGAAGGCTCTGGACGTTGTATGGCTGTCCTGGTTGACACGCCTCTGCAATGTTGCGTGGAGATCAGGGGCAGTACCTGTGGACTGGCAGACCGGGGTGGTGGTCCCCATCTTTAAGAAAGGGGACCGGAGGGTGTGTTCCAACTACAGGGGGATCACACTCCTCAGCCTCCCTGGGAAAGTCTATGCCAGGGTGCTGGAAAGGAGAGTTCGTCCGTTAGTCGAACCTCGGATACAGGAGGAACAATGCGGTTTTCGTCCTGGTCGCGGAACACTGGACCAGCTCTTTATCCTCTCGAGGATACTTGAGGGTGCATGGGAGTTTGCCCAACCAGTCTACATGTGTTTTGTGGACTTGGAGAAGTCATTCGACCGTGTCCCTCGGGGTGTCCTGTGGGAGGTGTTGCGGGAATATGGGGTGTCTGGCCCATTGCTACGGGCCATTCGATCCCTATACAACCGTTGCAAGAGCTTGGTTCGCATTGCCGGCAATAAGTCGGACTCGTTCCTGGTGGGTGATGGGCTCCGCCAGGGCTGCCCTTTGTCTCCGGTTCTGTTCATAATTTTTATGGACAGGATTTCTAGGCACAGCCAAGTGGCGGAGGGCTTTCGCTTTGGTGGCCTCAGAATCTCATCTCTGATTTTTGCAGATGATGTGGTTCTGTTGGCTTCATCGGGTGAGGGCCTCCAGCTCGCACTGGAACGGTTCGCAGCCGAGTGTGAAGCAGCGGGAATGAGGATCAGCACCTCCAAATCTGAGGCCATGGTTCTCAGCCGGAAAAGGGTGGAGTGCCCACTCCGGGTCGGGGATGAGTTCCTGCCCCAAGTGGAGGAGTTCAAGTATCTCGGGGTCTTGTTCGCGAGTGATGGGAGAAGGGAGCCGGAGATCGACAGACGGATTGGGGCTGCAGCTGCAGTAATGCGGACGCTGCACCGGTCCGTCGTGGTGAAGAGGGAGCTGAGTGTAAAAGCGAAGCTCTCAATTTACCGGTCGATCTACGTCCCTACCCTCACCTATGGCCACGAGCTGTGGGTAGTGACCGAAAGAACGAGATCGCGGATACAAGCGGCAGAAATGAGCTTCCTCCGAAGGGTGGCTGGCCTCTCCCTTAGAGATAGGGTGAGAAGTTCGGCCATCCGGGAGGGGCTCAGAGTAGAGCAGCTGCTGCTCCACATCGAAAGGAGCCAGCTGAGGTGGTTCGGGCATCTGACAAGGATGCCCCCTGGGAGCCTCCTGGGTGAGGTGTTCCAGGCATGTCCCACCGGGAGGAGGCCCCGGGGCAGACCCAGGACACGCTGGAGAGATTATATCTCTCGGCTGGCCTGGGAACGCCTTGGTATTCCCCCGGATAAGCTGGAGGAGGTGGCTGGGGAGAGGGAGGTCTGGGCCTCTTTGCTTAGGCTGCTGCCCCCGCGACCCGGCCCCGGACAAAGCGGATGAAGATGGATGGATGGATGGACGGAACAAAGATAATAAACTGTGGAAAATAACTGATTGGGGACTTGTATTTTGAGATATAAATCTACTGAGTAAAGCTGGCATCGTTCAAGGATAACTGAGGAGAAAGTTTTTACCTTTAACTTTAACTGATACATTTGTCCATCAGCAGATGTTTTTTGTCATCAGCTT
Source organism: Maylandia zebra (assembly GCF_041146795.1). Taxonomy (NCBI): domain Eukaryota; kingdom Metazoa; phylum Chordata; class Actinopteri; order Cichliformes; family Cichlidae; genus Maylandia; species Maylandia zebra. The sequence continues at coordinate 15,613,518 of NC_135182.1, read as the reverse complement.
GTTTTCCAAAACTTGCCATTATAGATCGTGACTGAAGGCTGTTATTACTTGTAATAATAGAGTACAATCTGCGCACAGTTAAGCATTTCAAGCGTAAACTGTTAACCAGTTTGGTCAGATTCTTTTCAATCCATCACTCAGCAGCCATCGCACGAAGTCTTTTTTTTGGCTGATGGAATATCAATTCCAATTGTGTGTGTGTCAAATCAGTTGTTGCTGTTTAAGTTTTTAAAGTCCAATCTCACCATTCTCCCTTCCTGTGTCAGAGCTGCTGTCCGTTACAGTGAATGTTCCAGAGACGGAGAGGAGGACGATGCTGTTTGCCTCTGTGATTCTGCGCTGTGACTACTCAACCTCAGCGAACCAGCAGGACGTCCTGGTCTCCTGGAAGTTCAAATCCTTCTGTAAAGACCCCGTACTGGATTACTACTCCACAGGTGAGGCTACAGGTGGAAGAAGAGGATGGTACGTTGTTGATACACGTACTTTAAAATGAGCAGATATTAACAGATTAGACTCTTTCTGTGCTTTGTTGGTGTGTTCATAGTTTGTAGTTTCATTTTGTCAGCACCCACGCCTGAAGCACTTTCCAGCTTTGTAATGGCCACAGCGTTTGTTTTATTAGAATCACCTTCAATCTTCAGTTAAAATACTTTTATAATTTTGTGTTGACAAAAACTGCAACGTGACTTGCTGGTGAAGGCGTATACCAGCGAGGCAGTAATTTCTGCTTTTACAGTTCTAGTCTTCAGCCCGACTGGATGAATGACTCCTGTGGATCACCTTGTTTAATATTTAACTGAAACTTTGACCCCTTTTTCTTTCCTTTTGTTGCTCAAATCTTTGCCGCACAGGATTCAGGATATGAGCTCCCTTTTCTGGTCTCAGAATCCTGTGTTTCTATTATTGTAGACCAAAGGATTCAAATATGCAAGTCTTTTATAAATTACCAAAAATGTATTCAATATTGACTTAGATCCTGATACAAACCAGTCTTAACAGCAAAGTAAATCAGTTGTAGCTATCTGTGCACAAAAAGGTAAGTCAATATTTCAAAATGTTATCAAACAGTATGTTTTCCTTATTTTCATATATATATATATATATATATATATATATATATATATATATATATATATATAACATTTTCAATAATTAAAAACTAATCTGAGACAAGCCCGCTCTGCAAGTTAACTGACACTGAAATGAATTAAAAGCGAGTGAGTAATCAAAATGAAATAAAAATAAAAACTAATTAGAAAATATAAAAATGTAATAATTTTGATAAATAATATGTTTCTAATATTATTGTTTTCATCTTCCATTCAAAATTAGCCGCTCTGCTCCCGGTACCCATCAGTGGGGTTAGTCAGATGCTGCCACTTTCACGTCAGCAAGCAGGGGAAACGATGGGTTTACTTAGCGAGCTGATAACCAGATTCACTGAATGCTTATCCAGATTGCCAGTGTTAGTTTAAGTGACTCCAGATAACAGAAAGATAACTTAGGTATGTTGATCTTGCTTTGTAGTATAGGGCCCTGGTTGTGAGAGCCTTGAGCCCCGGGTGAGAGGTGGGGAGCACCCTGAACACGACACAAGTTATTCAAAAAGTTACTAATTAAAATTTAATTCAGCTGGACAACATTTCAAATAAGTCAACAGTAATTTTCAAAAATATTTTGACAAACAGAAAGATGCACAGTGGATCCAAACATTGCATATCTGAGTTTTAACTTTGGGCTAAGTATTACTACGGTTGTTAGTAAAGGACCCAAATGCAAAACCTAAGAAAACAAAAAACAACCTTTTTAGGTTCATGGTTAAATTCAAAGTACAAAATCCACAGCGAGATAACAAATGACATCCAAAGTTTCCAGGGAACAACCCCAGGGATACAGTGACAGCACAATAAAAGAAAAAGTGTAATCAGGATTATTTATACACAGAGGACTGATGGGGGATGGGACACAGATGAGAAGTGAGATGTGAAAACTAATCAACAAAAGGTGAAAGCAACCAGGGTATCAGGGGAGGACAGACAGGGAACAAAACTAATCTTCAAGTAAAACAGGAGTTAACCTCCAGCATGTGCTTAAGAAGCACAAAACAAGAAAACATAAAGAGACCAAGAAAATACAAATACAAATAGAGGGGAAACCATTATGAATATCAAAGAATACAAAAACAAAAAACCCACAACTCGACACCGCTGAAAATCCCAGGGTCCATACCAGAGATCATGACAAGCGTGCAGTGGTTCCATTGTGTTTGCCCTGTTTCAGTGTGGTGTGCATATAGACACACCCGATCCTTGCATTCCTTTTCACACCAACACATACAGAATTACAGACATGTCTAATTTCAGCCTACAAGGCTCTGCATTATGCATATTTTCATAAAAATTTAAATAAAAATTGTATTTTTTTTATTTTACACAGGTTTGAGGCATCAGCTGTGTGTTTTTAATCTTTGTGTGTACTGTTTAATTTTCCTTCATATTTTTAATTCCTATCAGACTGTTTTTCAGTGGTTTAAGCAGCATATGTACTTATATTCCTATTTAAATAATTTCCTTTTTTTCCTAAAGCCTATCAGGCAGCTCTGCAGCTCGGTCAGGACCCCTCCAATGACTGCCCGGACCGCCAGCGCACCGTTCGTACTGTCATCCAGAAACGGGGCATCAATGAGCCCATCCTGGGTGCGGAATACAGGAACCGCAGAATTACAATTCGAAACAGTATGTTTGATTACATCATAACTATAATGCTGCAGTACAGTCTAAATGTATTTCAATTTCTTTCACATTTCAGACTAATGTGATGTTTTCTGACAACAGCTGCTGATCTGGTCATCACTGAGGTGATGTGGTGGGATAACGGTGTGTATTTTTGCACCATTGATGCTCCCGGTGACACAACAGGGGACTCGGATCGTGAAGTCAAGCTCATCGTTTTCCGTAAGTCCCCTCAGTCGCTTCAAGTCGAGTTATTTGAGGTAGTAAAATGTAAAATATACTGCTATATCAGTAATGTTGTCAGTAATTATGTTTTACTGTCACTTGCTCCAGACTGGCTGACGGTCCTGTTAATCATCATCGGTGGTCTCCTGCTCATCATGCTCTTTTGCATATGCTGCTGTCAGTGCTGCCCGCAGAATTGTTGCTGCTACGTCCGCTGCCCTTGTTGCCCTCGGACATGCTGCTGTCCAGAAAAAGGTAGAAGAAATGCTTTTTTTGATTGTACATTTTTAGCTGTAGCTCTACATGTGGAAGATTCACTTCACTAAATCATGAGAAAGAAACTTCTGTTGCCAGAAAAGTATTCAAACATGTAACTATGTGGCAAAGTAGAAATACTGCAGCTGAATAGGCTTCAGCTGGAAATCTACGTCATAGCTCATCAAGTACACTGCCGTTCCAATTGTAGAACGATCGCGCTGCGTTCTCGGGAAGTCCGGACTCCTGTGTGAACTTCCGAAGTCCAGACTAGCGAAAAGGCGAGTACAGACTTGCGTACTTGAGTATTTAGAAACGGCCTAACAGTCTGCAGTCTATGGACTAACCTCAGCCAACGCCAGCTAACAGTGTTAGCTTGGTGGCGAGTAGCCTTCATTAATAGTGATAAAAATCACACAAATGGTAAAATGGTAAACGGCCTGTATTTATATAGCGCTTTTACTAGTCCCTAAGGACCCCAAAGCGCTTTACATATCCAGTCATCCACCCATTCACACACACATTCACACACTGGTGATGGCAAGCTACATTGTAGCCACAGCCACCCTGGGGCGCACTGACAGAGGCGAGGCTGCCGGACACTGGCGCCACCGGGCCCTCTGACCACCACCAGTAGGCAACGGGTGAAGTGTCTTGCCCAAGGACACAACGACCGAGACTGTCCAAGCTGGGGTTCGAACCGGCAACCTTCCGATTACAAGGCGAACTCCTAACTCTTGAGCCACGATCGCCCCACAACAATAGTACACCGAAGACCCATCACCCATCCCATTCTTGTTATGATGTGGTGTCCAAGTAAGAAATGCTGGCTCTGGGTCCATGTAACTGACGCCACCAACATTAACAGGACGCTTACATTAGAGCCTGTTATTGTGTGTTTTGTTTGGATTTCCAGCAATCAGAATCAGAGAAAATGTATTAATCCTGAATGGAAACTGAGAAAAAAAAGTCCGCAGGTTGCACTCAAACCCAGGCCGGCCTCTCTCAGCTATACGACATATGATTACATGCTCATCCAACTGAGCTAAACCTGCACCCAACTGTTTTTAATCACCTAAATTGGAGAAGGCATAGAGTGGGCATAGGCTAACATATGAAACAAGAAATGACCGCCGTGTATTCTATTTATTTCCACAAAGTAACTGTATTCTGATTACCACCTATTTAAACGGAAACTGTAACGGAATACAGTTACTCATATTTTTTATTTTAAATACGTAACGCTGGTACATGTATTCCGTTACTCCCCAACACTGTATATGAAACACTGGGATACGACTACATGGTAAATAACACATAGCCACTTAAAAGTATAAATGTGGGCAATGACGTCGGCGACTTACGTAGATCTCTGCAATGGCTCCCTGCAGAAGTCTAAATCAGGCATTAGTTAAAAGTTTAATGTTTCACAAGTTTTTAATAAACATGTATTTGTACCATCGGAGGAAACCACAGTGCATGGAGAGAACCCATACGCCGTATCTCATTATTACTGCATAAACCATTTTGCAATTTTAAACTGATTAATTATTTTTAAGTAAGCCTGTAGTCTAAGATAAAGAGAGTTATTATGAGTAGATATAGATCAAACTAATTTAAAATCCATAGAGAAAAATTTCTAAATGTTTGACGAGGACATGAATTGTAAATGGTATGCAGCACTGTTCTTTTGAAGGTCGCCGCAGCTGCCAGATGTGTCATTGTGTTTCATATAATCCTGTGTGTGTGCGCAGCCCTGTGTGCTCTCGAAAATATGTGAAATATGCACTCTGCAAACACATTGTAATTATGTGCCCTTCTCACGGCATGCTACAAAAGAGGAAATACATTAGTAAAGAAATGTAAGCTGAAATTCCCCTCAGTTTGTTTTAAGACATAATATTTACTGAGATGGTCCAGTGTACTTTAAAAACAAGCAGTATTATTATTACCCTCTGCTGTAAATCAGTATCTGCTGGTTAAGTACCTATATCAGTCTTTTTGAACTGCTTGCTCCATGTGCTTTGACTTCAGCTGTGATGGAGCACAAGATGCTGAAAGAAGCTCGGAAAGCTATGTTACCCTGGATGAATGGTCAGCCCATTTATGCTCCCATCAGCTCCAATGCTTCCTCCCAGGGCGTTCCCATTCTGTATTCAGGTGAGTGAGGGAAAGCACAATAAGACTTGTCCTTAATCCTTTATTTGCAATGACGTAAAATAAACCCCCAAACAATGTGGAATTCTGAATATGGGCATCAGAGCTTTTATTCACTTCAGCTGGTGAAGGTAGCAGACCTGCAATAGAAACCTTTGAAGCAGGCTTGTATTGCAGTCATGCCCTTATTATTATTTATTTATTTTACCTCTGGTTGTAATGTGGTTTGTTTCCACCACGTGAACTCTTTTTTTGCAAGAAGCCTCAATTTTTGGAATCTGCTTATGCTGCCCTGTCTGTATCTGTGTTACTCTAACAGCGTTAAAACCATAGACTGTACATAAAAGACGATTCAAAGCTCCCTCATTGGTTTGTGCACTCTTGCTTTTTCACACCTGTTTGTATTTTTTTAAATCTGGTTTTGATATTAGTCAGAAACGGAGGGCACTGCATGTTCGTACAACATGCATCGTGATAATTTAGCACTGACCTGAAACATATTCTGCTTCATCTTCTCTTTTACTTTAAAGCTGATGATAAATCACAAAATAAACTTCATGTTGTATTCAGGAAGTGTTGAAACAAGTGATTGAGCACGTAAACAGAAAAATGTTTACTAAGGCAATAAAGCAAGAATAGTTATTCGGTAAAATTATATACAGTCTGATTTCTCTTTGCAGTCAGAGGAGTTGCCCCCTGCTGGCCAATAGAAAGAATACTGGTTTAAGAATCTTCTGTACTGGCTTTGTCTTTTTTATACAGTCTGTGTTTAATACTGGTTCAACACTTCATGTGAGCATTTCAGTGGTCACAATGCCTTTCATTGTAAAACGTTTACATGCAACACATATGCACCGGCCCTACAAGCACTGACAGCAGCCCATTCGTTCATTTTCATTACTGACACTGGATTGCTCAATCAAATCTCTTAATGTAATTGGGCCCACCCCTGCCTTCCCTGTGCACTCATGCACCTTGCAGAACAGACATCTCATGGCATGAGAATAGTTTCTTTCCCCAGGCTGTTGGACTATATGCTACAATAACAACCTTATTTAGTCAGCCTATAACAACATTGCACACCAGATTCAGTTAAAGCACTTAATCGTAGGCTTACTTATTTCTTATTTTCTAGTTGTACTCTGTATATCTGTATCTCTAGGTAGTTAGTATATATTCCTTTTCTGTGTTTTTGTAATATATATATATACATATACTGCAAATACCATATGTTCTATTTCTGTACCACTGTTTTTTGCATCATGACACTGCGACAAATTCCTTGTTTGTGTACAAATTTGGCAATACTCCTCTAAACAATACTCCTCCCTTCAAATGTCCAGAGAATAACTTGAGTTCATGTAGGTTCAACAGTTGTTGTTTATCTTCTTAATCGCTGTCAGTTTGGTTTCAGATTCATACTCAGACTACCCAAACAAGCACAACTTTGCCATGGCTCCCATGCAGCTGTCACCCATGGGCCTACAGCAGCAGCCGCCACCTCCTCCTTTACACTATGGCAACAGCAGTGTGCGTGGCAGCATTCATGGTAACAACCAGGTGTTGGAATACTTCGAGAATCAAGTGAGAGGGCTTGATGTCATTGCACCAGGGATGGCTCCTCATGCTGTCCAGAATGTGCCTCCATTACAGGCTCAGCATGCTCCTCCACAAGTTTCCTACACACCAGGGCCTCCGAGTGTGTTGTCAGCACTGGATGAGATGGGGACGAGAGGGATGGAGAGAAGAGTGATCACCCTGCCTCCTATTATCCAGCGTGTACCCAGCTTTTCTTCACGCAGGGGCCCTGGTGGTGGAGATGGAGCTAGGGGGGCTCTCAGGATATCCAGCCAGTCCAGTGGGAGTACAAACCGCTCAGCAGGTGGTCTCCACCGCAACAGTCGTGGATCAAGAGACAGATACAGAAGTGCGTCTCCTCCCAGGCGGGGAATCCTGCGTGATTACATTGATGATTCGGATAGGGACAACAGGCGGGGAAGAGCATCTCACAGGAGTTCAAGGAATGAGAGAGGGAGTTCGTCCAGGCACCGTGCCCGAAGTCGCGATGACCTCATGGATGAGCTACAAAGCAGAGCTCCTCGTAGGCAGAGGAGCTACTCACCTCCCCTGCACCGCAACGGGTCCTGGAGCTCAGATGAAGAGGACAGTATGAGAAGAAAAGGAGGAAAAGGGAAGGACTGGTCAGAGTTGCCTCCCAGCTACCACTCCATCGACATTCAGCCTCCACGCAGTAACAACCAGAAGAACTACGACCGCCTTTCTGTAAGATCCACACACAGCTAGTGACACACTCTGACCCAGTGGTGTGTTGTTTTATTCTTCTTTTATCTTGCATGGCTTTTAATATCCCAGCCACACCTTTAGGTTGGCAGTATCAGTCAGTGCACCACTGTGATCCTACAACGACTCCAGAGTTATTGTATTTTAACTGAAATATGTTTAGAATCCTGACCGAGGACACAGAAAATGGATACATTTCATACACTGAAATGATTCAGTGTATGAAATGGTTTGAAGAGGTTTTATGCAAAACTATGAGAAAACTATAAAAGCGGGCAATTTCACAGAACTGCATTTAGGGGTTTTTAATTAATTGCAAATTAAGCAAAAGACTGATTTGTAAAGATTACAAATATACCTGAAGGTGTGGATGAAGTGCCATTCATTTAGTCTTAACTACTTTCATTTTTTATTTTCTTCTAATGTCTTGGTGCTTTTCTCTACCTGTGTGCGTAACCTCATCTTAAATTCTAATTTCACCTTTTTCACTTTTCTCTCGTAGGATCGAAGCTCCCATAGCAACACCACTGTAGTCATCTGAAACATTTCTGTCTTTTGATCTTTTCTTGAAAACGGTAAAAATGAAGATAAAGAAGTTGGTGCCTGTTTGGTCACCTGGAAGGAACAAAGATGTTGTTGATTCATTTAGTAGTGTAAATATACTGTATGAGTATAATTGTACCCTGTGGGTGATGGTGTATACTGCAGGTGATGTGCAGCTGCATGAAATCATATTATTGATTGTTATTAATATGATTGTATGTGATTCTTGTCCTAGTTCTCTTGAATTGTCTTACGTGTGGTGATGGATTTTTTGGGTTAAGTACATTTGTCGTTGTAAAAAGGTGCCTGTGCTGAAAAAGATCCAGGACTCGCAGACGAGATCCCTACTTTCTAGTTTTACTTCCTGGTTAAGCATAAGTTTAATAAAGATACAGTGGTTATTTGTTTTTATTTTTGTTTTGCTGTCAAGTTTGTTTTTTTACAGTAATTTCTTTTTTGCCTTCCACTATTTAAAAATTGTTTATATATATATATATATATATATATATATATATAATTTTTTTTTTTTTTTTTTTTTTTTTATCCATTGTACGTGGATAAAGCAGTAACGGTAGCAATGGAAACTACATTTGCGGGAAGATGGACTGTTTTTTATATCTGGATGCACCCACACCAAAATATAATTGTGACTGGATTTTTTTTAATAGAGATGTAGCTTTGTTGTAAGGTATGTGTTTTTAATAAAATCTTTACAATACTGCCTGCATGACGTGGATTTTATTTCATTAGTCCTGTTGTAGTAGCCCATTACCTCAGGGATGAGTGGATTACGTGGACATTTGGAATACTAAAGTCACATATCAGTTTGCATTATGAACTAGTATAGTTTGCAGTGGCAATGTTTTAGTCACATTAGTCATTACAACAGCACAATCGAACTGCCTGAGAAAAGAGAGTAAAATATTAAACCATGTAGGAGGAAAGTAATTCAAGTTTTTAGTACATCTGATGAATGGCCGGATATAGCACCTATTTACAGTGACTGAGCACTGCAACCCTCATTCACCCAATCACACACAGATTCCTACAAGCAGGTTTTTCCTAACCCTTGTCTAACATTTGCACTCGCACTCTGATGGATGCATCGGGGGCAATTCGGGGTTCAGTATTTTCCCAGAGGATACTTCAGCATGCAGATAGGAGGAGCCAGGGATCAAACCACAAACCTTCAGATTTTTAGATGGCCCACTTTACCACCACAGTCTCCGCAAAGCTGAAGAAATGCCAGGTGCTTTGGATCTACAAAGGTGGCTAATGTTCAGTTTTTGAATTGTTAAAAGGGAAAAAAAGGAATATGAATGTATTCATCAAGAATTAAACAGTAATAAATAGAGATGTACCGATTCGATATTAAGTATCGGTATTGGTCAGATAAACTAAATTACTGGATCGGATATCGGAGAGAAATAAAAAATGTAATCCGATCCATTAAATATCAAAAAAGCACCTCACAAAACTTGCGACATGGCGCAACTCGGCTCATAACCGTAGCACTTCGGAGCAGTGTGCTCATGTGATAGAGCGGCTGTGTGTATTTGTAGCCTCGCTACCAAACCAGCATTTCATCTCTGAGGAAGTTATCCCAGAGAGAAGTAGAGCAAGTGTGTAAGTTCATCTCTGAATGTTTGTAAAGCATTCCAGCGTTAAGCTTAACAACCGATATATGGAGCGACTGGCTCTCTCTCCCCCTCCCTCTCCTGCTGCTACTTCAATCGTGAAACTGATCAATGATCAGCTGATCGGCTTTTCTGTCGCGAGTCCGTCTCTCTTGTTTGTTTATTGCCCACTTCGCGCCAGAAAGAGGAAACCAGCGGCTGAACAACAGCAGCACGTTTAAGCTTGATAAGCTGTTGTTAGAATTTATTTAATATTACTTTCTACACCAGGATCTTTTTCTACGTAGCTGACGGCTGGTAAGTGTGCAGGGGCGGATCTAGCAAAGTTTAGCCAAGGGGGGCCGATAGGGCATTTACAGGGAAAGGGGGGGGGGGGGGGGGGGGGGGGGGCACAAAGACATACTCTTCTTTCTTATTCTCATTTAAAATGTCTAGTTTTTAATAATTAATTATCTGAATCTTACACCCAAAGTTTTAATATGATGTAAAATGTATAGAAGTCCATTACTGTATATAGTAACTATTAAGCCTAATATACACTAGTAAGCTATAGTACTTTTTCCTTTGGGAAGGTACCATCTGTGCAGTCTGCAATTCTGTTGAAGAAAGATGTTGAATCTATTTAATTATTCTTGAAAAATAATGGCTTTCTGTGCATTTTTTTTCACACTGCATCAAATTAATGTTGATTACGTCGATTAAGCATCATGAGGTGGAGGGTGGTTCCCTATTTTTTATTTTTTTTTAGTGGGAGTTTGCAACCCTATTAATTAGGTTGCTTATTCTTTAAAATACCAGAATAGGGAGGATGGAGTAGGTTTAAGTTTATTAGATTGATCAGTATTGCTGAACTATGAAATATTTTGGGTGCAGTGTATTTTTTGCATACAGGTATAACAGAATAGCTTTAGTGTTTGTTTGTTTTTTTAAAACTTGAATCTGAACTTATACAAAATGCAGCAAGATATTAAAAAAACAGTTTTAATTAAAAAACACACTATATCGGATTCATATCGGTATCGGACAATATTCAAATTTATGATATCGGTATCGGACATAAAAAGGTGGTATCGTGCCATCTCTAGTAATAAACAAACATGGCACCGTCTCTCTAATTCAAAGATATTGATTTTGTCAAACTATAGCTAGGAGTGATATTACTCTTTATACACATGGCTGAGACAATGACTGTGTAAAAGAAGGTTTCCTGGATGTGTCATTTGTCATAATTTTATTAACCCACAGGACCCCAAATCCACATTATAATCAACAGCTACATTCACCCTGGGAAAAAACGAGTGAGGGAGCCAAACTGGCTCTGGATGTCCCGGTTACTTCACAGTAAATAAGACACAAACACTCTTTAACTCACAATAGAAGTGAAGACCAATGACGTTACATCAGGTTTTATTTAACCTTGTCTTTGTTTAATCTTTGCTAAAGAACATGTGCTCTTTTGCTGGTGACTTCACTTGGTGTTAAAGACAGAAGCTGTACTCTAATATTAAAACAAGTAACTATATTCAGCATTTAGAGTGGACCTATAGGAGGTCTGAATCCAAGTAATGCAAAGAGAAAAGAATCATTTAAAGTTCATTCCTTCAAACGTGGAAGTCTGACTTCATGTTCTGAAGTTCTTACTTTTTTTACTCTTTCAATCTGCTCTTCTGCTAACAAGTGACAGTGAACTGTTGTTACATCAGTTAATGTCCTATAATTATCTGGAGTCTAATGCACAGGTGAGTTGTGTTGTTGTTGTGGGTGGCTGGCATGGTGCAGAACTGAATAGCAGACTGACGTGAGTGAGTCAGTTGTATTGTGAGTGCCTGGGCTGCAGGATGGTTAAGGTTGTGATTACCTTGGCAGTGAGTTTTATAATTATGATGATATTCAGGTGCCACACAGAGGACACATGACTGATGACTGGGAACAGAACTTTTGCAAAACTTACCTGGAAGAACACGCAACCTGACTGGGTTTGTGTGACGCAAAGAAAACTGTTTTGTGCCAGCAAACATAGCTGAGTCCTGTAGAAAAAGAAATGGCTTCTCCAGAGGCGTTATGTGGCAGCCAGATAACAGAGCCATGTGGGGATGAAAATCAAATCCAGGTAGAGCGGATTCTTTTTTTCCACTATAGATTCTCCATTAAAGCTGAAAATACCGGCATGATTGTCTGACAACCAGGTGCACAAGATTTTGGAGTAGAGTATTTATAACCTATAGCTAACAATACTTGTTGGCTTCTTTTTCATCTCCCACTTTAACTACAAGATTGTATCAGCATCAGTCGGGTTTGTTATTCCCTCCCTAATAATAATTTCCTTTAAATTGTTTAACCTTAAATTCAGAAAATGTATTGTCGTGACAGAGTTATACTTAAGGCCAGTCTGTGTGCTAAATATTTCAGAATGTAAAGCTCATTAAAAAAAAATGTGTTACTCTGCGTTTCCCCAGACAACACTAATTTCACAGCTGAGCTGCTGTCTCCTGGGAGCCCAGTGCATTATGGGTTACATCCCAGTGTAAAAACTGTGACATCAGATAACCTTTTTCATACTCTGCAGTCTCCTGATGTCAAAGAGAAGTCCTGTACTTGTTCTTATTATTTGACGCTGCAATTATTACAAAATATATGGCTGTAAAAAGGATTGAAAGTATAAACTGCCTAATTGAAAAAAAATTCAAAAGTTGTTTTATACATTAAAACTTATGAACTCACAAATCTAGCCTCATTTATCTAGCAGACATTAGGAAGTCTAAATGTTCACACTGAGAATCTCTGATGCACAAACAAGGCTGACAGCGACGTCACCCACATAGTCCCAGGAGATGACTCACCTGTGTGGGTGTAGCATGGGCTAACATGAATTATTAACAATGGTACGGGGTTATTATAAGTCATGTTAACAGTGTAAGGCCATGAGAGGTCCTGAAAATGTCAGCTTTAATTGACTTTTTATTTTTTATTACTTTTAAATCACACCCATCTTTTTTAAAGTGTGAAAATAAGGTACCTGTTGATTTCAGACTTTTTAATAAAAAATACCATTTTTGAATCCATGTTTGCTGTAATGCTGTAGAGCTTAGTACAAGGTCTCAGATCTGGCCTGCAGGTGGGGCTGTGGACTAAGTTAGTGAAGAAGTAAACGTCCAGGAAACACCGGCAGACAAGAGGTTAATCTAACAGGTAGCTCGGGACATTTTTCAGCGTTGACTGTCGCTCTCCACATACTGTGTGTTATAAGAAGTTTATTTTTAGCAGTTTGATGGACAATTTCAGGAGATATTCAGGTGATACCAAGTGAATGACTATACTGCGATGTAATTTGACCATTTCGTTTTACTTGAAGTTTAAGTCATTCAATGACAACAACAAACTCGTCCTTACAAATTTATTATTTAACATAAACTTTTAAGAGCTGTGAAATGCTCAATCACATGAAATATTCGTCCTTAACTGAATAACAGCGATCATGATGAACTTTCAGAAGATATTCTGCTTCCCTCACTCTCAATTAAATAGGAGGATTAGGGCCACCGGGAAAAAAAGTGGCAAAAGTCAGAATTCTGACCTTAATGTGAGAATTCTGACTTTTTACTCAAAATTCTTTTACCTCAAAATTGTTACTTTACGGTCAGAATTCTGACTTTTTCCTCAGAATTCTGGAAAAGAAGAAAAAAAGACGTGCCCACTTTCTTTTTTCCAGTAGCCCTAATCCTCTTCCGTAATTAAACATTAACACTTAAATCCAAATTAAAACGGCATCAAACAACCGGCTGTCTGACAGAAGCGGTTTTAGTCTTTATGATGGGCTCTTCATCGACTCGTGTCCTTCTTAGTCCATGGTCTTATCACTCCAGGCCATTGACTTCCTCTTGGCCAATTCCATCCAGGACGGCTGACCGCTGTCAGACATGGATTGCAGCACTGAGGGCAGTGTGGGTGATGATGACGGTGATGAAGAAGACGCTGCATTTTTCCGTGACCATCTGTCCTCACGCGACCTTTCTGCAACGTTGGTGGGGCTTAACTCTAAAAAACGAAACGCAGAAAAAATCTAGGTCAAATGGGTTCATTAAGAATATTAAAAAGGTGTTTGTACAGCAATGATTTATTATCACTCTGAGCAAACACACCTGCAAGGTTTACTGCTTGTCTTTCATCTGTATCTTTGATCACAGGTGCGTTTTTTGCCAAGGTAGGGGATTCACCTGATCCCTGCATGTCTGTATGCGTTTTCCTCAATTCCACCTAAGAACACACATTCAGGACAATCTTGTCAGTTCAAAAAATCCCTATTATCTGTTCATGGCCTGCATTTCAACCACCGTGAGAAAGTGCCATAAAAAGTCCAGAAACAATCATAAATTTAACCTGCTAATAAACCCAGTCAAAATCATCAGTTCCATTGCAATAAAACAATATGTTGGTAGCCACCAGGACACCAAATGAATGACGGACACATGCTAGGCTACTGTTATAGTTGCCAAATAGAGACTTAGAGATTTTTTAAACATTTATATTTTCAAATGGGCATTGATCTGACTGCCACAGACAGCAAGGGGAGGTCAGGCAGCACTGTGAGGATGGCAAATGATATGAAAGATAGTTATAAAGAAGTACCACAAACCCCCTTGGGTCCAGGTGGTGTGGTCCACTCTCCCCGTCTCTCTAAAAAAGCAGCCTTCTCGCTTACAGAACCAGACCAAAATGCTCTTCGGCTTGTGAGTGGCGGAGCCTCTTTTTGCTCACTGGCTTCTCTCTCCCCTCTTCCTGAGGCAAAAGCTGAAGCAGAACCAACAGCTGACGAGGCTGCGGGAGCTGAAGTCTGCGCTGAAGGTGTGGGCTTGAGCTGCTGGGCAGACTGGAGACCTCGATTGCTCCAGGAGGATTGCTGCTGGCCTGAGGAAAGGTAAGACTGCGCAAGAGACTGTGTGGCGCTGCCTTGTGCAAACTGAAACGAGGTGTCTGTTTGTGAAGGGGAGCGCAAAGGAGAATGGGTTGTCCACGGATTGGTGGTTACCACTGAATGTGAGGCAGACTTAGTTGTGTTCATCTGGTCTTCACTGGTGTGTTTTGACATTTGTGGATCTCTGGAGGCATTGGACAGCACAGGAGATGCCTTCTGTTGCAGAAATCCTGGTGATGTTTTGACAGTCTGTGCTTGGCTTCTGCTTTGATTCGTTTCTGCCGATGGCTGCTTTGCAGCTTGCACAGTCTGTGTCCGTACTTGTGTAAAAGTCTCTGTTGGATTTGTGGGCTGCGCTTGTGCCTGCGGTCGTGCTGAAGATTGCATGTTTGCCTGTAAATTTCCTGCAAAATCTCTGGGGAATCTACTAATGAAAAGCTGTTGAAGGCTCTTGGTTTTTTCCATGGCCAGAGCCATCCAGGACACCTCAGATGAGGTCGCCTGCGGGGCAGGTTGAGGCTCCCGGGGTGTAGCTTCTGCTTCTTTTAGGTTTGCAGGCGTCGTCTGAACGTCGGACGTTTCGCTGGCAAATGGAGCATTATGTTTGACTGGAGGAGAGAAGCCAGATGGGGTTTGATCTAAGGGAGACACACAAATCTGTTAGATACGCTCGGCAGCACTGTTACCGTTAAAGTTTGCCCGGGTGGTATCTTAATGAGTACAAAGTTCCCCTGTGATCAGTAAAAATCTTATCTTCCTAGAGTGATTATTTACCATGTTAAACAGCAACAACGGTGCACATCTGTGTAATATTAACTCTGTAATCAAAGAGATAATGGCTGTGAGACGCTGCTTCACTATCAGTGTAAATTTAAAGCAGATCTCCAAATTAAACATCAGCTTCTATAATCAGCGTGATTCCAGTGTGATATTTTGACATTATGTCAGCGTTATGCTATATTATTACATATTTATTTCAATCTAGTCTTCATTTTATTTTATTTTATTTTATTTTTACTTTACACATTTTGCCTAAATTCTTTAGCTTTTTCCTTTTAGTTCTAATTTACTTAGCTGGATTTTTCTGAATTTGCAAGACATTTTTAAAAACTATTTTAAGTACTTTCAAACCTTCTACATGGCAATGTTAGGAGCTCTGAAAGACTCACCAGCTGGTCTGACCTCTCCAGAGGAGGATGGCATCCAAGACGCATTTTCTTGCAACTTTTTTTCACTTATTTCTTGGCATTTTTGGTCACCTTGGTCCTCACCCAGTGCTGACTTTGAATGCCTGTTAGAAGATGTATCAAGCCGAAATCGAAGTGAATGAGATGTAGAGCGCAGTTTGACACCGAAAGCTGTTTTTCCTTGTTCCTCCTGGGGCTCCTTTGCTTCCACCGCCTCTTCCACCTCTTCCTGGCTGCTCTCGATCTCCTCCGCCTCAGCAGCGCCTGTGTCTGCAGGTGCATCTTTATATGCTGTCACTGATTCCACCTTTTTGAAGCTGTCACTCCTGTCCCAGGGAACAGCTGAGGTTTTAGGTGGTGCGCCTTCTTGATGAAACCTTCCTAAAGCAAAAGGATGCTCTCTTGGCTCTTTAACTTCCTCCTTTTCCCTGTTTTTCTCCTCCATTTCCCTACTGATCCTGTTCCTGGCTTCAGCTTGTTCCAAAACTCCCAAAAAACTGCCCGATCGGGGTCTTTCTCCATCTCTGTTTTTCGATGCAGTGACAGAAAAGTGGAAAGAGCCAGATCCTTGGGCATATCGTTTAATTCCTCTTGTGGGTTCGCTATCACCTTGAACCTCCTGGCTAGCAGAGGAACACCTGAATGCCATTCCTGAGGCATTATCATCATGAGGCATTAGTTGCTTCTCCAAATCCCCTTGTCTTTGTTCCTTCAGTCCTGACTCTATGAAGGACGAGTGTGGACGTTCACCAGATGCTGAACCCACACGTCTGCGAGGTTTAACTCGAGGTACTTGGGAGGCTACAGTCTCAGGAAGAACGTAGTCCTGTTTGGAGAAACTTTGACTTGTTGGTTTGGGTACCGCCTCTGATGTGACCGGTGCCATTTCTGCACATTTTGAAGGAAGACGCTGATGTACAATGGGAACAGCAACTTTTTCTTCTTCTTTTGTTTCCACTGTTACTTCTTCTTGAGCACCAAGATGGTGTTTTAGTTCTTTGACAGGCTCGGGTCGGTCAATGTTGTTCATGGTGTCTAAATGAGACTGAGAGACAGTCTGAAGATAAATAAAAAAAGAGCGAGAGATATGAAGGGCAGGAAAGTGAAGTGGCGGTGCACTATTTGCTTATACAAAGAGCATACAAGAGAGAGAAATAACTACAGCAACTTACCGCGGCAGCTTTCATCTTAGTGCTGGCCCTCTGGTTTCTGGGTTTGATAGACATTCGGTGGCGTGCGGCAGAAGTGTCTAATCGGGAAGCGAACTGAGCCGGTGTTCTAAAATCCGACGGGACCTCAGCAGCAGAAGGAGAAACAGAGGGGACGGAAAGAGGAAAAGCATGGGATGGAGTCGAGGGAAGAGATTTGATAGGTGCAGGTTTGGGGATGGGTGAGAGAGTGCGAGATGTTGGCTGAGATATCGCCTGCAAAGAAAAAAAGGCCAACAAAATCGCTGTACAATCCTGCAAACAATGGGCTAAGAGAAAGAACTACAAAATACAGTGTTTTGGATTATTATGTCAATGTATCACACATGGTTATGTTAGGATGCCTGGGTCGTTGACCCAGGGGTTTTGAGTTTATTATATTATTTATACTTTCTAGTCTTTGGTTTCTTTGAGTTCTGTCTTATAGTTTATGTCTCTGTCTTCTCTAGCTGCTCTGTCTCCCCTGTCAGCTGTATCCCCTTGTCTAGTTCGCGTCTCTGTGTGTCCTTAGTGGCTATATCCCCATGTCCAGTCAGTGTCTGTGTCTGCCCTGGTCCCACGTCTCTGTTCCCTCTGTTGCAGTGCGTGCGAGTCTGTGTCTTTGTTCAGTCTGTGTTATGTGTTTCCTGTTTTACTTTGAAAGTCCATGTCTGATGTTAATGTGTCTGGTTTTGCTTCCCCTTGTCTCGTTAGGCCTGATTTGCCCCAGCTGTGTTTCCCTCCTGTTACCCATTCCCTGCTTGCTCCCTCTGTGTATTTAAGCCCTGTGTTTCTCTGTGTCCGTGTCGCGATCTACCGTTTTCCTAGCTGTGTGTTCTGTCATTCCTCCAGTTTAAGTTTGTTTTGAGTTTTTTAGTTATGTTATATTTTTGAGTACCTAATTAAAGCCTTTTTGAGTTCACGACTGTCTCCGGAGTCTGCACCTTGGGTCCTATTCCTGTCTGCACACAGCCTCACCTAACAGGTTGTTGATAACCTCTATTACCTATCTGATATTCTATATGGAGTGGAGCCAAAGAGGGGCCAGGCTTGCAGGGACACAGTTTAACAGTGCACCTTACATAAGAACCCTCTGGCTCCATCACTGATTCGACTTTTGGAAACAGCATTTCAGATGACAGATTCCTCTCTTGAAGTTTCTGTCCAGTCAATCCCACGTACACCGTAAATCCTCAGGATTTACGGTGCATTAATCTGTGTCTTAAAATAGTCCCCAACATATGCACCACTTTCTCCTGCTTAAATAAAACGTTTTACAGCGACCAGCTGTTTTAGGGATTGCTATATACTGTTTTCTTAAATGATGCTATATAGGTATTTATAACCCCACTTTTTTCAGTTATAACTATAATAGGAAAAAATGGGGGTACAGCGCTGGCCTTTTTTTATGGGATATGCTGAGAATAAAAACATATGATCAGAACACTTTATGCTTGCTTGTTAAATTTAAACAAATGCAAATCCTGCTTTTGAATCCACGCATCATCTAATCAGCAGGATTATGCACCTTTGTAAGGGTTTCCTGAGATGTATTGTCTTCTCCTGAATCACGAGGAGGACTGTGAGGAAGTGACTCCTGGCTGCTCAGATCTGGTGGACGTCTCATTGGCAGGACCATAGGAGGTGGGCCCAAATGCATTTTCTGCTGCTGAAGCGTCATCTGTGATGACAGAGCGCAGCACGAGGATTTTAATAGAGTCACTGTTACCATAAGTTTAAACAACAGGCCTAAAATAAAGAAGTGCCGTACCTGGAGAGCTTTGATTTTGCTGTGAACGTTCTCCTGAGATAAGACCCTGGTGGGTTCAGGCTCTGTCATGACCAGGTCATCCAGAAAGATGCTGTCGTGGGACAGTGCCCGCGATCCCATGATGGCCTGTGCGCATCTAAGTGGAGCCAGAAGAAGGACGAGTCAAAGTAAGGACAAGTAAGTGAACCTGAAAGAGAATTTTTCGAAAGGCGTCGTGTCACGTAAACACTCACACCAAATCTTCTTCTGATCCGAGATCTTTTCCTGCAGTGATGTCACTGGCTGACTGGCTGAGTTTGGTATTTCCTTCTCCGCCTGCTCTCTTACTTTTCCCAAAGAGACGAGTTTTCAGATCCTTGATCTTGGATCTTTTACGTCCTAACAGAGATTGAGACCGAGACAGATCCAGGTCACAGCATTTCACGCGCACGTGAACAAGGAGAACTCACGTGCTCTCACACACACTCTATTTTCTGTTTTCGAGACGTTCTATCAATGAGCATCTCTTTCATATTTCACTTCATGACGATGTGTTAGCACTCTCAGGTTAAACTACGAGACAGATCACCTCACCTGCGACGTCCTCTGTGCTTTCTTCTGCGTCTCCCGAGAAAGACTCCATCGGTCTGATCCCTAAAAGAAAAAAAAAGTGTAGAGCAGATGACAGTTAAGTGTTCAGTGGAAAACACTTCGCTTGTTGTCTTTGCAGGAGTAAACATGGACTCGAGGTTCAAAGGTTTATTACTGTTCATTATCAGTTGGGAGGGCTGGGTGAGGACAGTCTGTTGTCAAGATGAACAACGTCTTAATCGATGTTACATGTGGCATTGCCAAGAAAAAACACCCCAGGTACTGCAGAGTAGCAAGAACGTGGATTTGAAGCATGGCATCGCACTGTACAGCACATATGATGAACAAAGCAAAAGCTAAAGTCTTCCTTCACTGCTTTACCATCTTACTGAGTTGGCGTGCTACTCTATGCTAAAGTCAGTTCCAATTTTTTTCATGAAGACCGGCCTGACATTAGTATATCCCACCTTTTGCAGGGTGCTGGTGTATCTAAGGAACTGTTGTCAACAGAGCATGAGGCTGTATAACTGCCTGATAAGACAAGATGTGCCAGGTTATGGACAAACAAGCAAAGTCCACACTGCACCGCTCATGTCACCGATTACACCCTTTTCACTCGATCCTCAAAAAAGTTGCGATCAGTTTAAGCAAATCGATTTAAACAGTATGTAAACCTCAGACTTGATTTCCTCTCCGCAGTGAAGTGCTCCCTGCGGTTTCACCGTTCACTGAGCTGAACTATAGCTCCCAGAGAAACAGAGGATAATCCGGTGGATTATTGACATTGCAGAGAGATTCTTGTAAGATTTCACAACGCCGTAATGATCCACAACGCTGCAACATTTCTCCACCAGGTGACATTCCCTGGGGGAAAACACACACGCACTCCAGATGGGGAAGGAGGAAGAAAAAAAAAGAAAACAACGGCTGAACTTACCAAAAATCTAAAACCAAGCACCTCAACTTGTCCCTCCTGATCGTCCTCCTCTCTTCACGGAGCGGTCTTGTATCAGCTGTGTCCCTGCCTTAATGATTAAACCTCAGACATACCACATCTGCAGACGGAGGGAGATACCGAGGGAAGGGAGTGAGGGAGGTGGGAAAAAAAACAGGCTGGGAGAAAAGAAAGAAAGGGAGAGAGAGAGAGAGAAGGTCACTTCCTGACAGGGTGAGCAAATGCACAAGAGAAAAGAGGACAGATGAGAATGTGTGTGTGTGAGAGAGAGAGAGTGAGAGAAAGAGAGCGAGAGAGATACTCTATCACATTAGTGGCACACTGTGGCCCTCTGTGCTAAGCTCCTTATAAAACGTTAACCTGATTTTAGACCCAGAAATGAGAGTAGAGGGTAAAAAAATAAAAAATAAAGCTCCAGCTGGAAAGAGGACATGAATATAGGAATTATGGCTCATAGAGCTGTTTACATATTGCACAGGCTCGCTCACGCCCTTCCGATGATCAAAGAGCGGAGGCTATGGGTGTGCTGTGAGCGTTCAGAAATGAAATAAATAAATAAAAACAAACAGGAATCAGCCACCTCCCAGCACGTCACATCATTTTCACCCAAGACTGTTTGGCCACAGTCCTGAAGGTGCGGTCTTTGAAATGTTCGCCTGGGACCTTTGCTCCTCTATAACTCCCGCACACATTTTTCACGATTTGTGAGACGACGCCTTGTTTCGCAGCAACGAGATGACACATTGTTCCTGCGAGTCCTACTTCCTGCGCGTTCACACAGGACAGTACTGGGAGATGGGAGAGCTAATCTAGGCCACTGGGCTACAATCGGCGAGAGGGAGGGCCTGCAGGAATTGGCATGCGAACGCTTGCATCTGCATCCATGTGTCTGGAAGCTTGGCTGAGCAGCATCTCCAATGAGTCTCCTTACAGATAAATCCTCGTCTCTCCCACCAGAACCCACATCCAGCTGGGTAACATCTGGATTACATCCAACGGGACACATGCACCGTGATAAGAGCCCACAGTGACATAACAGTCTGGGATGTGGTTTTATTTAATTCCCTCATTCATAGATTTATTGTCCATAATCTACACATAAAGGAGAATACACACACAGGCTTATTTTTATCTTATAATAGGGATGTAATGTGATTATGGCTAATATCTGCTATCATAGGGAGGCTGTTTGTAGATAATAAAGCATCATACACGTTTATTGCACTTTCTGCTTTTGTCATCACAGCATTTGTCCCCCTGACAGAAAGAAAGCAAAGGTACTGATTTTTAGCAGTATATGGCAGTCTCTGATTCATGTGGTGTTGCGATGGATTATGATTTCTTCCTCTCACAGGCCAGATGAGGGCTGTGCATATCGAGATTAAGGCCGATAGATAATCCGATCACAGCGCTGTTTGAAGTCACGAGGGTTACCATTCATTCTAGCAAATGTGAAAAAAATGTGAGGGAATTTTCTTTGGGGTTTTTCATTTTTTCACTTTTATAGACGACTTTTTTTTGGCAAGATGTTTCCATTGATTCACCCAAGAACAATTGGCCGATATCTGAAACCACTGAACAAGCTTTCCCCTGCAGCTTATCTGTATTTAGTTTGGGATTCTGGATTCAGATAAGAGTTTGATGGTAATCGTTAACTAGACATCAGTGTCTTACATGCATGAAATGTTGCACCAATACAGAGCCAGCAGAAACAGAAGAAGCTATGGCTACAATATAGCTTTGGGACATAAAAATCAGTCAAAGATATTAAACATGTACATCTCCGGTAATTGTAAGTGTTAATAACCTTATCCAGAATTCAATAATTGTGGAAATATGTAGGTTTTTAAGGAATCATGAGTTCAGTGCTCCATGACTGCTCAATCTGCTGATCAGTGTAATATGTATGAAAGCTATGAAGCAGGTGGTGAATGTGCCTTAAGCTTAGACTTTGTTGTAATAAGAGTCAGAATGGGATTTGCAATGTTTGTGAACTTGTTACAGATGTAAAGACCTATGTCTGAATCAAATACAGTGTGTATAAGTGAATGAGTGGTTTTTGATGGATATAATCTGACTGTGTGGAGACTATGACAAGGTTTGATCTGCACTGACCTGCATCTGCTCTTTTTTTTTTTTAAGTCAGATTTTTATTGTTGGCAAATGTTTAGTTGAATCAGAGGACTCAGTCTTGTCTATCAACGCTTCATCAGACAAGCTACGATAAAATTTGACCAATCAGGAGTTGGCAGTTCGTCTTGTAATCAGAAGGTTGCCGGTTCGAGCCCTGGCTCCGACAGTCTCGGTCATTGTGTCCTTGGGCAAGACACTTCTACCCGTTGCCTACTGGTGGTGGTCAGAGGGCCCGGTAGCGCCAGTGTCCGGCAGCCTCGCCTCTGTCAGTGCGCCCCAGGGCAGCTGTGGCTACAATGTAGCTTGCCATCACCAGTGTGTGGATGACTGAATGTAGTGTAAAGCGCTTTGGGGTCCTTAGGGACTAAGTAAAGTGCTAAACAAATACAGGCCATTTACCATTTTTTAGTCAGTTTTCCAAGTTCACAAAATCTTTTCAGTTAGTTTAATTTTTTTCCAAGTCTAGTTTTTGTTTTTTAGTTCAATAAAATGTTTTAATTCTAGGTTTTAGAGTAATCCTCCACCCTAACCCTATAATAACCTGGAAAACAACCAGCTGATTACCATAAACACTTTCTGTAAGTGCACCTTTCTGTGTAACTCTACCCACTCTCGTCCTCTTGGTCACTGTTTTCATTTTATCTGTGTCTTGGACTTTTTTATTCTGTAGAAAACAAGAAAGCATCTCACAATCTTTCAGCACACTTTGGTCAGTTTTAATATTTATTCTGCATTTATGTATTATAAATAGTTTAAAAACTGTTACATTTTATTCATTTTTCAGTACAAAACGATATTCAGGGCCATGTTTGGTTTCTTTAATCTACTAATAGAATCAGGACGGTACATTTCCAGTCAACTGAAAAGGGCCTAATGTTTCATTACCTAGAGGTCCAATTACCCATCATAAGCAATTCATTTAAAAAGGGCCTAAAGTTGGCAATCCTGTAACACATTTTACTATTAATGCGTTTTAAATATGTTTTGGTTTTGTATTTTTAAATTTAAATTTGATTTAAACAAAAATACATTTTTAATTGTGTAAAGTAATCTAGAAAAAATGTTTTGAAATAATTAATTTCCCCCCAAAAAGGTCTCTGTAGAATTACAATCTGTGGAAGTAAAAAAAAAAAAAAAAGATAAAAATATCCATATTTTTCATAAATATCATAGAAAACGGAAAAAAAATCACAGAAAACTGAAGAACTGAAAACTGAACTTAAAAATTCACCAATAGCAGCGGCAGTACAGTTAGCAGAAATTTAAGACGTTCCAGTGCAGCAGAAATCAAACAGTAACCCATCTTGTTATAAAAGTCAGTCCCCAGACACCCGCAAGCTAAAGCAAATCCTACAATACTGTAGATCTGCTTGTGTTTGGAAGGCAGGTAAGTAAATTAAACGGCTTGGCAAAAAAATAATCATTTTAGCTTTGTGAGTCTCATAGAGTTTTTGTGTGTTTGGTGTGGAAAATGTCTACGGTGGTCTCCTGGCACTGCCTGAGGTCATAGTCACAGTATCCAACAGAGAATCGGCCCTGCGAGACAAACGACAGAAAGATCTCGTTCACTTTAGCCACTCCATACTTACAGATGAATACTAATAAGTATATAATGCGTAGTCTCACTTTAGGTCTCTTGAAGTAATCCAACCCTCTTCCAATTTTTATGATCCAACCATTATCGAACCTAAAAATAAAATCAGGTTTAATTTACTGGGATAAAAGAGACCGTATTTTGAGCAATGGAGTGTTAATGTAGAAGTGAACATCAGATGTCACAAGGATGAACTTCCTCATGCTGCACGTATGTGGCTGCTGTAAATGAGGAAAATCTGCAGGTGTACCTGATCTCCCGGTCATGGATAGTGGAGGAGTACTGCAGGTCTAGAGTCACTCCGTGAGCGCTGAGACTCTCTTTCAACTCGGCCAGAGCGCCGCTCTGCTGGCCACTATCAGCCTGCGGGACGGGAAATGACAGTATAAACTAAACAGAGAAGACAGCAGTGGCTGCTCAGCTTTGACTATAAAATGCAGCTCTATTGTGTGAGTAACTCACTTCATCCTGCGACGTGAGGAGGTGGATCTTGTTCACCTTGCAGGGGGCTTTTAGCAGCATCTCACAGAACCGAAGGAAGTTGTACAACTGTTTGTGAGAGGAAAGGCGAGGGCTTTGTTTGGCATATTATATAAGGTTGGTACAGTTTAGGGCTGATTTTTAAATCATAAACATAAAATTACAATTATTTATTATAAAGTCCTAGTCAAACTAATAAGGAGAAAGCTGCTTGCTTGCAGCTTGCAACACATGATCAGAGAAAAAAAAGATTTTCAGTATATGCGTTCAGGCTTTTATCAAACACATCATCCACATCATAACTGAATGTGTTCCTCCTTTTCCCATACATGACCTCTACAAAAAGTTTAATTAAAGTCAGCTTAGCAGTCTTTTCATAACCTACCAGACAGATTTTTATAACATTTGTTTGTTTAACTTCAACTAATCTGTGATAGTTCTATTAATCAATAAATCTTTCAGCCATCTAAATGTTGAAGGCTTTCTGGCCACAGAGAGACCCTGGCGCAGACCAGGACATGTTAAAGAGATTATGTCCCCCCTGTCGGCTGCTCCTGCTACCCAAGGCGGAAAATGTATACGTGTATTGCAGACTTAGTCCTCTAGTATCATTCTATTGGTATCAAATTAATGGATAAACTCATTAAAGATAAGCTCCAACCTCTGAACAAAGCCTGATAAAAGACTGATGACAGAGTGGAATGAATAAAAACCCCAGTTAATGAGGACAAAACTCTTACTTGGTGGGTGTGCCGTATGTACGGGTCCTCCACCCAGACTTCAGTGAGAGCGCTGCTGATGTATGGCTTGAACAGAACCTCATAGCTGTAACCAGTAGCATCCTCTGATATTCTTATCTGCTCGTGGTACTTCCCATCTATCAGGGAAGATAAGAGAAACACAAATTTTGAAAACCCCCTTCTTTAGCTGTGGCTCTTACCATATATTTTCCCCCTAAATCTAAAAACTTAACCAGCACAGTCCTACACTGGAATAGGATCCTGCCTATAAGAGATACTAGACATAATTAGATTTATACATAAATGTAAGGGATATAACAAAACAATAAACAAGATTTTGGTTGTTGAGAAGATCGCACAGTCAATATTCAGCTAGAGCTGGATTACAGGGCAAAGTGGGCTTCAGCAACCCAAATCAACAGGGTCAGTAAGATTGTGCAAATTATTAATTTGGTCATATGCAACACTGAAGCACCTTGTTCACCTGATTTGAGTTCTTGCTTGTGTCAAAATTACCACAAAGTTCTACTTCTTGCTCCCTTTCGGGGTCGCTACATCTACCTCTGCCCCTTGGAGCTCCACTGTTACACCTGTCTCCCTCTCATTTACACACAGGTGCTACAGGTCTAACAGTCAAAACCACTGCAAACAAGAGGCTCAGTCGATCAGGGTAATTCATCTTTGCCCGGCCCACTTTGCCCTTTTTTGCTCCATTACTGGCAAATTACCTTCCTTCATCTGATTCACATGAACTTTGATTTGCTCTGCTCTGTCCATGTAGCCCTTTATCTTCTCTCTGTAGTGTCCTCTCTTTGAGTCATCTTTTACAGCTGCTCACAGGACAAAGAGAACATTAAAAAAAAGACGTTCAGCGTAATTCAGGGCAATGTTTAAAATATGTAATTATTAATATTTATTTATTTTTAAAGGAGGACCTTTTAACGCGTCCATAAGCAGCTGGATGCCTTCCTGGTAGCAGATGAGAGACTCCTGGAAACGTTCGCTCTGGTCCAGCTCCACCGCTCGCTTCAAGACAGACACGGCGGACGCCTCCATTCCCGACAGGTGGTTTTGTGTCATTGTTCTGTCTTTCAACTGTCTTTTAAAACCTATATAACTCTAAATAAACCTCACGTTTCACCAGTGACAGGAAAGAAGCTGAGAGAAGTAGCTCTACCCACGAGTGCCCCATAAAAATAACTCCCGGAGAAACGTAATGACCTTGGTTAGAAAATTGATGGTTATGTATTTTTTTTTATAAAAACACACAGTTAAAGTATTTTCAGTTTTTATTAAGTCCAAATTTATTCAAACAACATATTTATCACACTAGAAAAATTAGGGTAGGAACAATGTGCAAATTGCGGTGCTCTCGAAGAGGCGGTGCTCTTTTAATGTAACTCCCCGACGTTTCCGGTTAAGACGGCGGAGAGAGAGGGCTTGACAGCAGCGTGACTCTCCTGTTTCACTGCTGTTTTCAGTGCCGAATTAATGTTTAAATGTGCGAACTTGGTAAATTTGGTATGATTATAGGTCAGTTTTTCATAGCGGTTAGTTAGGCTCGATTTCCGTGTTATTTAGCGGTTAGCAAGGCTGTAACCTTGTCTCGTAGCCCCTGTTAGCTAAAGAGCAGCAGAAGGAACACAACATGTCAGCTGTCTGTCGCAGTTTGAGCTTTTTATCAGTAAAGGTGGGTACATCACTGCACGTTTTTAATGTTTCAGACTTGAACTGTCTACAAAGTGTTTCGTACATCTTGAAGTTGACATACGGGCTCATTTAGTTTAACGCTGCTTGAGGAAAAATCCAGCTAAACCTGAAACCCAAATCAGGGATGGGACTTGGAGAATAGTTACTGGATTTTTCTAGGTTTACTGGATTTATTTATTTTGTTTGCTAGATGACTGCAGTGCTGAATTTTAGGACGCGAAACTTTCAAATATAATGACCAATGTCCTGGATACATATACAACGTGCTCAGTTATGTAAAAAAAGAAAAGAAAATGAGGCCATTGTAACTAACTCAGCATTAATGAAACTCACTTGTTGTGTGAAGCCACTGGGCTTCTCTGCACCACTATCCAGTCAGCTGTGATGTGCACTAGGCTACATTTGCTGCAGAAAGTGCTCCAAGTATTAAAGTTAGAACTTTAATACTAATATTGTCATCTAAGATTCAGTTCAGGTTTATTTTATATATAGCACCAGTTCACATCAAAAATCGCTTCAATATGCTTTAATTCAATTCCAATTTTATTTATATAGCGCCAAATCAAAACAAAAGTCGCCTCAAGGCGCTTTATGCCGTAAGGTAAAGACTCTAGAGTTCAACTAGCCCCCATGAACAAGCACTTTGTGATGGTGGGAAGGAAAAACTCCCTTTTAACAGGAAGAAACCTCTGACAGAACCACCTCATGGAGGGGCAGGCATATGCTGTGACTGGAGAGGGTGATAAGAGGAAATAGAAGAGAGAGGGGAAAAAAGCAAAGAGGTAGGAAAAAGCAGACTAAGGGAGAGAGGGAAGGCAAAAATGTATGTATGCAATAATGACTTGGTGCAGTGGTGTGTAAACAGAAGGGGAGTGAAAAGAGACAAGTGGAAGTGCTCAGGTGTATCAGATGTATGTAAGGAGGAAGAATTTTATATCCAATTCTAGATTTAACAGGGATCCAGAGATGAAAAGCTAATATGGGAGGAATGTGCTCCAACTTCCCTTTTGCTATTAGCTGTTTGGAGTAACACAAATCCAACAACCTGACCAGAGTCAGGCAAAGCATAAATCAGTAAACGGATAACTACACATGACAAATGTTAGGGAAATCTGTTCATATTTTGTGGATCTGAAAGATAAAAACAAAATATCTGCTGATGTGTCAGAATATCAGATTTTTAAATCATTAAAAAAACAAAAACAACAAAAAAAACTTTTGTTCCCTAAAGAAAAGAATATCTACCACCAGTAACAGCAATCTATCTCTGAGACTTAACTCTACAGAACTTTTTAGATTTTCTACATATGTAAGTAAACACATTTTCCTTGATACTGGGCTTTGCTTTTTACCTTCTCTCTGTTTGCATATGTTACAGACCCTGACAGAAGCTCCAGTTTTGTCACCTTGTGCATGGTATGTGTCAGCAAGAAGCAAATTCTCCAAATCCAGAATCCCACCAGAGGTAAGAATAAATTTAGAATCTATAATGTTGTACATTTGTAAAGTAATTAGCAACACTCAAAGTATGTAATGTCTTGTGGCCCTACCCATGTGTGTGTCAAAATATAATTCTTTTACATTAATATTTATTTGGATTAAGTAAGTTTGGGTATAATTCCAGCAGGTCCAGTAGACACAATGGTTTAGGTGGATTATTAGCTACTCAGCATTTTTTTTTTTTTTTTTTTTTTAAAGTGTTGCTTTAGGCCCGTCATTACAGATGAATCCTGCCATGGAATAATGATAATCCTTTATTCTGTATTTTCTTAACAGATTTTTGCTGAGCGATCGAAAGAGCACGAGAAATATGGTGGCGATCCAGACCAGCCGCACAAGCTGCACATAGTGACGCGGGTCAAAAGTGCGCTGCGAAGGCCATACTGGGAGAAAGAGATAATAAAACACCTCGGGCTTCAAAAGGTAAAATTTCTGTCATGGTACAGGACCCCAAACTGGGTTCCCTTTTTGTAAAGGCTACAGATTGTTTTTGTTTTCCTTTTGGATTAACTTAATGTAACCGGATCATGTTCAATGTTTTTTTTTTTTTTTTTTTTTTTTTGCACATACAACAAAACACTGCTGTCAGCTTTAGTTCAGGAATTTCCATTTAATTCTTTGCGTCTTTCAGCATCTTTCAACAGTGACTTGTACCCTGAAGGAGCTCTGATCAGGATAAATGATCTGTACAGAGTGTGTCACCTCATGCAGACGCTCACAGCCTTTATCTTTTGGAATAATTTTCTCTGCCTTTGTCTCGCACTTAGGCTCACGTCCCTGTAATTCATAAAAATACTCCTGCAGTCAACAGCCAACTGAAGTTTGTCAAGCACCTTGTAAGGTAGGATTAATTAACCAAAAGTAGTAACACATCACTCTTAAAGTACTATTAAAAAAAGGTTAGTTTTTTTTCAAATTGAGGTTGCCTGAGATGCCTACATATCTATACTGTTATATCTCCTTTGCCATCTCTTTCTGATACCTTCAGGATACAGCCACTAAAGACTCCCTATGGGCTCCCTGCTGAGCATGACATGGCCGATGCATACATCAACAGCAAAGGAGAACTTATTGTACACCACCTCCTCCAACCTGTAGACAACAAGGCAATCGAATCTTAGCTCCACTGTTGCGTGTGTGAATGTCCTGGAAAATGTCCTGTTGTCATTCTCTCTGCAGTGAGAGAAAGCTGTGGCACCAACCAGACTTCTTGATTGCTGTTTCCTGTGTTTTGATGCTGAGCTGCAGATGAATATGATTAAATGTTCTCATCAACCTGTCTCTCAAATGATTGAGCAAAGTGCCATCCTGATGAAGCAGGAATACTGACATTAACGTCGCATCTGAAAAATTCAACTCTGTGCAAACCCACTGTTCTAAGTTTGAGTTAATTCAGGAATTACTCAAACTTTTCCAGAAAACTTGATTTATTTTTATTTTTTCTACATATCAACAGTTTAGCAATTTGAATACCAGCATATTAATTTTACAGACAGCTAGTAATTTGGTAAAAAGTGTAATTTGGGTTCTGAGATAATTCAACAACAGTTAGTGGTTCAGATTGTTAAAATTAAAAATGACTTCCTAAATCCCAAAGACAAGTTTTTTGCTCACCACCTCAATTGTATCAGACTGCCAAACAGTTATTTATAGAAATCGAGGGCCCCCTTTTTTGTTGCGGTTTTTAGTTTTGTAGTAATGCTCAACGTGCTCAGCATAGCACCAGCCAGTCTCATCAGCTACAAATAATCCACGCCCATAAAATGTTTTTAGATGGTTATAGTTTTCAGTTTAAAGACAAAAACAGCAAATGGGAACTCCACCTATTTTGTTTTCTAAGAACAAAGGCTCACATAAAAACATTGCCAGTAATTATACTGGCCACTTCATTAGGTACATATGGTACACTGCTTGCTAATCCAAATATTTAATCAGCCAATCACATGGCAGCAACTGCATGCATTTAGACATGGTCATTACAGCCTGCTGCAGTATCAGAATGCCTCAAGGTGATTGAGTGTGCCATGATTGTTTATGCCAGACAGTGTAGTCTTGAGTATTTCAGAAACTGCTTATATTCTGGGATTTTCCAACACAACCTTCTCCAAGGTTGTGTACCAACAGAGCATCATTTAAACACTACAACCTACCCAAGTGTTGTTGATCACAGTCCACAAATCTTCTGATGCTTCCATCTGTGTAATCTTGTGAATATAGACCAAAATCTCTGAATATTTCAAGCACCATGTTCAACCTATGCTATGAAGAATTTAGATTGTTCTGAAGACAAAAGTATCCAGTGAGTTTAAGGATGTATTATTTTCATCCATAAAGGCAACATACAACTCTTGCAAATACGCTGCCTCTAACCCTGAAGAAGTAACACAAAAAATACACAAGCAGTTTTTTTTCCCATCTTTTTCTTGTTTTTATTAAGTCTGCATTAGTTAGGTCAAACTCATGCTACCATGAAATGTCATGTAAAAATTTATTTTGCTCTTCAAAGATGATCTTGGCACTCACATGCACCATGAACTTGGTTCCAACACGAGACGTACAAAGGTTACAGGAAAGTGCGTGAGACAGCTGTCTACAATAAATGATTACACCTGTAAATCAAGAAAAACAAAATACAGCTAACAGCTAGTGGTTGCTCAGTGTGCTCCCTTGTTCATGAACCATACATTTTATTACTCAGATATTCCAATATAAATCATGGTGGATAAGTCCTTAAATAAGGCTGAAACAAACATGCTTTTTAAATAAAATGAATCAAAAAACAGAAATTACTAAGAGGAAAAAAAGGAAGTGGGCTGTCTGCTGGAGTTTTAGTAATGAGGTAGCCCTGAGAGAGTAAACCCGAACACTGTCAAGCCTCTTCAGTCATCTTCAGAATCAGAGTCGTAACCTCGCCCTCTGATGGTTTTCTTCTCCACTTTTGTGAACTTTGTTCCTGATCTCTGTGTCGCTGTTGGGGGCTCCCTCAGGTTGCCACTAGAAACAGGAAAAAGGGATCATGTTAGATAAAACGTTTTCATTCACAACACATAAGGTGCTCGAGTGAGTCTACTGCACATCTCACCTGTAGTTAATAACGTCCGCACAGCCAAGTCTCCATTCGAGCATCTCTGTGGTGAACTCGTCCGTGTTTCCCAGGTCAGTGAATCCGACCACATAGTCCTTTGTTTTTCCATCAATAAGCAAAGCCAGAGTCGGAATAACTTTGATGCGCAGCCTCTCTGTCAGAAATGGGGCTTTCTCTGCATTCAGTTTGATGAATTTGGTCTCAACGTGCTTCTTTGCCAAGATGGCCAAGTGTTTGTCGAGGATCTTACATCTAAGGACAGAGCGACAAGTTCAGATGTCTGACATCAACAGATTAATATCTTGGCGACTGAGTAAAAAAAAACTGACGCAAAACAAGGCACAATGTTGATTGTTAAAGGTCAAATTCCCACACTTCACACGTAGGAAATGTCATTTTGTCTGAAAAGATGATTTTAATAAATAAATTCATTAATTTGCAGAACATATTAATTTTCTATAAACTACCTCTGATTCTTTGTTTTGTTTTTTGGACTACATTACATTTCTAATTCATGGTCCTGTTGCATCATTTAGTGACTTACCTGAAGGTTGAATTTCTGTAGAAATGGCACACGACATTCTTGCTGTCTTTCACTTCACTGAAAAAGTCTTTCTCACTGGATATGTCTCTGTACTCCCCATGACCTTTAGACAACCACTCCTGAAAAGCAAAACAAAAGATTACAAATACAAGAAAAGCTATTATAGTGGAGTACAATGAAAACACTCTTTAAAGGGTTTGAATAATAGACCCAAATGCTGTGTAGCCTAACTTCAGAGCAAGGCAGTCTATAAACATGACACCAGGTCTTTTATTGTGATCCTTCAAAGAACTGAGTGACTTCAGTACAAATTGTAGTGTCGAAAGTTTCATTTTTTAGACTAGGTTCTGCTGATGGTGCGGATAAGAAGTGAATCTTCTCAGTGATTCAAATTATTTTATCTGCTTTAAGAAATTAACACAGCAAAATGTTACAGTGATTATAAATTGTCCCACACACCTGCTTCTGTTTTTGGGCCTTTTTTAGTGCCTCTAATCGCCTTTCCTTCAGCCTCTCCAAATCATCTTCATCCATTTCATTCAGCTTGGCCAACTGGGCATCCACCTGCTCCTCCACCAGCTTGGCTGACTGCTCCAAAACTTTTGCTATGATTTCCATTGATTGGTTAGCCATGGCTGCCTGACTCTGTTTGAAAATGGGCAGATAAACAATGGTGAGACATGACACCAGACAGCAGGACAATAACAACATCACAGTGCCTAATATCGATATCAGCTGATACAGGCTTTCTGCAAATGTCAGTGGCTGATGTGTATCCGTCATGTGACATCCACACTGCACTGGCTACAAGTTCAAAGGTAGCGTGATGGAGCGCATGACGACTAGGACATAGTTAACTTATTCATACGACTTATTTATAAGCTTTCTTTTGCGCAAAGACGCAAAATAAAGAGAAAGGAATCTCGACATCGCCTTTGTTCCCAAATTTTATAATGGGGAAAACCCTGTTTTACCCCTACACTGTGAGCTGGTGTGATCAAGTATGTACAACAATGTAACGTTAGCAACGTTGCTTACACAGAAACTGGTCCGAGAGCTCCTCTTTTAGCTAGCTAACGCCGCAGACAAAGCCAGTAACGGCAGGGGGCACACCTTGTTTCTGCCCGGTGGTGCCTACAGTTAGCTGGTACAGGCACAGACCGTAACTGGGTACCTCTTACGTATCTACAGCTAACTTATACAAACTAAGAAACGTAGCTACACGTACTTCTACACGCCAGCAGTTCAACAAAAATCTCCCTATAAACTCTCAGTCTGCGTTTGCTTGCTATCTTAACTAGCTAGCATTAGCCCCGCCATTGTTAACAAACGTTACAGCAACAGTTTTGGAAACAGTTGTATTGATCCTTTTTTTTTTAATGAACGTCAACTGTGCATTTTGTCGAAAATATAAAGTATAACCAAGCTGCTATTAAATTATTACCTAGTAAAGTGACAGATGCTCGTCAACACCTCAGCCCGCGCACGAAACGTTTCTCTGCGGATACAACGTCACAGCGGGCCCGTCTGACGTCGTGGGAAGTACATCCGGGCAACTCGTGAAATACTACGGGTTAATTTTTATTTATTAATTTATTTTGTGTGTGTGTGTGTGTGTGTGTGTGTTATATTTTTTCACGTTGTACTGCTGCTTTTGTTTATAGCGACCCAAAAGCTCAGTTGTCATCTGATGTATTAAAGAAAAAATATATTGTTTGCATTAAAGCTTTAAAGCTGTTGCCATGGCTTATACCCGCTACAGCTCCAAAAGCAACCTCCTTTGTCCTATATATTCATTGATGATATCATCAATTCATCATATAATCCCCCATCTTCAAGCCATCTGTCACTCCTGCTGCACACCTCACCACTGTCTCACTGTCCTGCACCACCTTCACATACTTCTTTACCACTTACTCTTTAGTGAGGTACCACAGTTCCTCTCCTGCCATCCTATCATATGCCTTCTCTAGACCCCCCCCCCCCCCAAAAAAAATGGTGTGGCTTGTCAACTTTATCCCATTTAAACAATACAAAATAAGTTATTAAATTCAATGTTTTTTGGCATCAAAATAATATACATCTCTAACAGACATGTCTAGCATATTTATATGCTCATCACTGTCAGACCTGGGAATAACACAACAGACACACTGAAGATAATTTTCATAACCATATTCTATCAGCTGAAAGTCCTTTTGAAGGCCAGTTTATAGAAAGGCAAAGACAAATAAATGAATACAGAATTTACAGTTTATTACCAAGGTTTAGAAAACTTACAAACAAGTTTCACAGCTTCAGGTCTTCAGGCACGAGCCAGATTAGACAAGACAGGCCAATTTATTATTATTATTTTTATTTTAACTTCTGGCCATTCCCCTCGGGAAACACGTGAGAGGTGAAGAGAGGCAACGTCTTGAAAGTGAATCACACATTCTAAATTACATTCATTTCAACAAGTTTCAAAAGATGACCGATTGATTTGGTTTGCATATCAGAATTAGCTTTTAAAACACGCATTTTAACTGCAAGCAAATTATCCTCCATGGTGCGATCACAAGTCAAGCAGCTGCATCTGCTGTTAAAGTCAAACCTCACACAAATACTGCGACACAGCTGCAAGCTGTACAAAGTGTCTCGAGGGTGTGAATCAGACACTGTGGGTGACAGAGTTAAAAATCAGATCGCCTCTTCCTATGCACATTCAGCATAAACACTAAATGCTTTAGTTAATGTTACGTGGTCTTGAAGGGACATCTCATTGTTATGTGAGAAAAAATAGAAATGCATAGGCTACTCATTGATTGCCATGACCCCTGTCGACATCCTCCTATATCAGAGTGCTACTGAGAATCAACAGTTAACCTCACCTCAAGTGCTTTGGCCAGCTTCTGACTTCCATGTTGGAACATTTAGAAACATTTAAAGAGTTACAATTTAGAGACAGTTACTAAGAATCCACTACCGGTAAACAATACAAGAGGTAATTTTTCTACATACATGTTTTTTTCTTTTAAAACTTTAGACAAAGATCTTTAAAACATTATTTACACAGTATAATAACAGCGTTTGGCACTTCTTTTTTTGGAAAGAAACGAGAAACAAGAGAAAAAAAAAGAAAAAGCAACACTGCTGCACGCAGCAGTAGATGCTTCACAGATAAGTGCTAGTGGCAAAGAGCACCGATAAAACAATGATGGGGAAAACCCCCCCAAAAAATTCTCCAATCATTTCTGAAAATGTCTTATGTATAAAGAATGCTACAAGGTAAGCGGTTTGTAAAACTGCTGAAATATACTTTTTGTTTTAACATGATCACGTATCCAAGCGAGGAAAATTTAACATACCAGATTCTAACGCTCAAGACGGGGAAAACCCCAAAATGAAAACAAAAAATACATTTCGAAATCAGGCCTGGATGGAACGGATGTTATTGTTTGTCTCAGAGTCCAGCTACGACTCAGAGATCTAACAGCAGCCTTCGTTGGTATCGAGCCAGAAAGCCGTCTCCAGATCTGACTCTCTGTGACTCTCTAACCCAAAATGACCCTGAACTGTCTCTGGAAACAGATCTCTGGAGCAGATCTACAGCACCAATGCTCAGGTCACCACAGGAGTATGCGATCTAATACCAGCTGAAAGTTTTGCAGTGCTACAAACAACAGATACCCTTAATGCTTTTTTTGCACTTAATAAAATCTTGCATATGAAAATGAGTCGTAGGAAAATAAGAGTGAATGAAAGTGAGTTTCCAAAAAGCTGCTACTATCATCGTTGTTCTGTGATAAAAACAACCGCTTTGTCCAAAATACTTCAAAATACTGTCATGGCTCTTTCTCATAAAAGTGTAGCCATTATTTGTATCTTTCATAAGTCAGAATTTAGACATCATGATTTGTATTGTGAAATTAACAAATCAAAAAAGTGTTGTTTACAACGATCGCATGTAGCGAGGAGAGCACCCCGTCTTTCTTCATGCTATCTTCAGAGTGCTGCCGTAAGTCTGCTGCAAAACCACCTGCACGTTGTCTAAGATGAAGTCAAAAGCCATACTCCAAACAGACTC
The DNA here is from genome assembly GCF_041146795.1 of Maylandia zebra. Classification (NCBI taxonomy): domain Eukaryota; kingdom Metazoa; phylum Chordata; class Actinopteri; order Cichliformes; family Cichlidae; genus Maylandia; species Maylandia zebra. The sequence continues at coordinate 15,577,231 of NC_135182.1, read as the reverse complement.
CACTGACTGCTGCATGAGCCTGCAGGGAAAAACAAAAACAAAAAAACGAAGCTCAAGCATAACAAGCAAGTGAAACCTTGAAAACAAAGAAAGAGGAAGACAGTTAAATTGAGGAATCTTAACTCCACAGAACTAACCTTTTCATGTATTTCATAGTCAAATCCAACTTCTCCAAATCTTTGTCCTCAATTAAGTCAGTGCAATATTTCACCACCTGCAAGATGTCCTCCTCCATGGGTTCTAAAAAAATAAACAAAAAATAAATAGATAAAGATGCACTTTTGGAAACCCATAAAAATCAACAACAACAACAACAGCACCACAGGAAACGCCATAATAACACATCTGTGTACCTGTTATGGTGGTAACCCATTCCCGTAGTAGTGTTTTAATGTCTGTCAAGTCACAGGCTCCTGCCAGTGCTGGAGGAGGACGAGCAGCCAATTTAACCACAGCTGGTGGGATCTCTGGTTTCGAAACTGATGTTGAGGGACCATTTTCAGTCTGGGAATGAAAAGAAGTTGCAATTTTTAAAGATAAGTCAACTAAATCACATGTTTTCACGTGTTGGCAGCATCATATGCATAGAGCAGAGGACAAACTTGCCTTTCGATTGTTTATTGGTTCCTGTGATTTTCCAGTAGGTGGCAGGCTTTTGGCTGGGCTGTTTGTTGTTGGACGCTTCTTGAGTGGAGAAGCTCCTTTTTTAAGAGGACTGACTGCGTTTTTTCTCTTGTAGCGAAGCTTTACACGACCACTGCCGATTCCGGCCCCAGACTGTTTTAGCTGCAGCAGTGGATTCTTCTGCTCCACTGCAGAGAAACCAGAAGGGCAAAAAAACAAAAAACAAACAAGAAACAAAATAAAATCAAATAATAAAATCAGGGTTAAAAAAATAAAAAGTAAAAACAACCAATCAAAAGGAAAAGCACTCCTTCAGGAAATTCATCTGCTGACTTACACATTTTCACCTGAGGGTGGATACCGGTTGCGCGGCTGTAGGCAGCCTTCAGCTCCTCCTGTAATTCTTTGGGAAGGGCAGCAAACACATCTGGATCGACCTGCAGTCAGACAGATGGGAAGCTCACTTACTACCAACAATGAAACCAGCTTTTGTTTTCTTTAACTTGTGGGACCATCTGCTTCAGTCACAACTCATGTGTTCATGGCACATTTCCAGGAGAGAAAAGCGCTTTGTGCTGTTTAAAGGCTCCAATAAGCAAAATTGCTAAAAGCCAGCAAGGCACTACATGTTTCTGTGGAATGGAGTACAACAGAAACTACAGTTTCCAATTTTTCCTGATTTTCTCTCTACTTTAGACTGTAAAATTAAACCACCGGCAAACCATCACCAAAAAAAAAAAAAAAAATCTATAGCATACACACCTGTGAGAAGTTGGGCAGTTCCAGTACAATTCCTGGACTTTCTGGCTGGTTTGGAATCTGCAGGACCAACGTTCCTACAGGTGGATAATTCAGTGCAGGTACGGTTGCAAGGGGAGGACGAGGGGGAGAGGCTGGATGAGAAATGAGAGGGGAAAGCTGCAGAACAGGGGAATGGCAGTTATTTGGCCTCCCATCTCTCCTGGTCCACGACTGCTCCACTTGTTCTCTCAGCTCTGCAGGCAGGGCCTCCAACACAGAACGATCCACCTTGGACAAAATTAGGAGACAGTTAGAGGCATGTTACCGTTTAGGTTTTGTTTTACCAGTCAGACATTTCACTCCAGTCCTGACCTGTGAAGGGGAGGGGACTTCGATACTGAAGTTGAGACGTGTCCGAGAATGCTTTGGAGTTTGTCTGCACGCTGGTTGTTCCTTGCTTGTTCCGGGTACTGGCTCAGCAGGTGACAAAGGATATGGCGCGGAGTTTGCTGTTGGGACTGTTGTAGAGGAAGTAGTCTTCTCCTGAAGCGCGTCTGCAGCATCTGTAATAATATTACAAGACGTAAGTGATTTTTACAGACAGCAATGAAGACAAGCGGAACCAAAAAACACCGAACGCGCCTCGGTTAGTAGATCTGGCACTCGATGCCTGGCCTAACAGCATCTCTTTGATGGAGCGTCCTCGCAGGCCTCGGCAGTCCTGTGTTGCAGACTGATGTCCCTCAAGAAGCTGAACCTGAATGCCAACTCCTCTCAAGTCTTGCACCTCTACCTTCATGGCATGGAACAGCTTGATGACTGCAGCAGCGATTAGCTGACCACTGTCAGTGGACTGAGCGAGCATCACGGTCCTGATGAAAAGGGAGACAGATAAAGATAAGCTTACAAAGAAACAGTGGTAAGGATAAACAACAGAGGAGAAAATATGAAGATTTAGTTGTAACACACAAGGACAGAATAACGATCTCTTTCTTACTTGGCTAAATGATCACATATGCCATGGCCACCGTATTTAGCAGGTTCAAGTGGCGCTCCAATTTTGCGAACCATGACTTTCAGAGTGACTCTTCGACCCCGCAGACCTGCTTCTTGTAAACGTTTTTGCACTTCCATGGACAAATTAGTGAGGAAACACTCCGTCTCATCAACCTGGTAAATGATACATAAGAGGATTAGAAGGGAAAAAAAAAAAAAAAAAAAAAAAAAAAAAGCTGGCATGTTGAAGTAGAACACATGACACAGAAGGGAGGACAAATAGCAGGTCTAACCCGAGTAAAGCGGATGTTGTAGTTCATCTCAGCAGAGACAGATTTCCTTTCCTTTTCATAGCGGACTGGCCGGTCGTCTAGACCCCTACAGAAGCGGAACAGAGTCTGTCCAGTACGGGGTCCAAACTTCTTTTGCAGCTTAGACAGAGAAACTTGTTGGAGGTCACCACAGGACCGCACACCCATGAGGGCCAGCTTTCTCCCCATAACAGGCCCAACACCTTGAAAAAGTAGCATCACCATCATTTGACTGAATATTTTACCACACAGAATTGATATCAGTGGATTGTCCAGAAGGTGGTGCTGCACACCTACCAGGCAAGCTTGTCACCGGGAGGTCCCTGATAAAATCGTCCACTTCTTCAGACTTTAGGAAATACTGGCCGTCAGGTTTGGCCTTACGAGTCGCCAGCCGAGCCAAAAGGATGTTGGACCCTGAAGAGACCAGATTAGTCAGACTTTGTAAAATGCAGCGGCCGCCTTGATCTATTTTACAGTACGAACTAGGCAAACAAATTACCCATGCCCACTGAAGCACAGCATCCCGTTTTCTCCTTGATGTCTGCTCTGACCGCTTTGGCTAGATCTTCAGGGCTGGCGCCCACTTCAGCTAGCAGTGCAGAGCCATCTATCAACACTTCATCGCAGCTGAGGGCCTCGATGTCATGGGTATAACTGAAAAGAGTAAAATCATGAATAAGTTATGCATATTAAGAATTAAGGGAGAACATAATTAATGTGAGTAAAAGATAGCGCTGTTTTTCTACCTGGCCAGAGTCTCATACATATTGAGGGCCACCTCTTTATAGGCCTCAAAATCATATGGGACAGACTGCAGTGCGGGGCACAGCTGTTTTGCTTTCCCAAAAAACATGCCGTTTCTTACGCCCGCTTGCCTGTGGAAGAAAGAATATATGTTCATATTCTTATTGTTACGAAACTAAGGCAGACCTGATCTGTTTTTATAGGTTACCTGGCCTCATAACTGCAGGATGCAATCTCTGCCATTGAGAGAGCAACAGCATCCTGCTCTACTCCATTGGTACGAGAGTCAGGGCTTTCTTGTGAAGGAGTTGTGTGTATCTCATCCTCTGCGCTCTCTGAAAGGTGAACAGAGAGGGGACGCTTAGTTACAGAAGGGCTGGACATGTAAAAGCCTGTGAAAGCCACTGTTATGACAATCTCACCAGCTTGTGGATGTGTGTATTTTTTCTGGTAGTATTCCATCTCCAGCTGAGGGTTAGCTCCTGGTCTCACAGGCCCTCTGCCCTGTCCACGATTACTGGTCACAGCTACAGGCTTACCTGGAAGAACCAATTTTAAACACGAGCAGCGAGTGTGTTACATCCATTTTTTTTTAAATTTACTGATAGCACATTTAAACAGACAAAAACGTGGCTTGCCTTTAAGATCTGGTCGATTTCGAATCCCCACAGACACAAAGAAACAGTCCATGTCCACATGGAGGATACAAGATTTAACACTGACTTGGGCTGATGAACCTGACACATAACAAATACATACAAATATTGTCAATGGGCAGTTTTTCAGATTTAAATAAAATATTAATGCACAATTGTGGTGCATGTATGCAGTGCCTCAATGATGTCGACGGCCTACCAATTAAAGGTATTCACTGCTATACTCAATATATACCAGGTTTTCTAGCATACAAGCATATAAGTCATACAACTGCAAAAAAAAAAAAGGTAATTGTAGAATTATAAATCATGATATACTGCTAAGCTTTTTTTCCCCCTTTATAGGGGATCTAGACCTTGACTGACATACAACCAAGGTCCCCAGCTGGAGCAGGCAAGGGCACATCTTTTATCCCTGGTCCAAAGTCTTTAGGCAACATAAAGAAAAGAAGCCCTCAGAAATGTACAGAAAACAAACACAGCAACCCTACCTTTCCTACCTTTAGTGTCTATAGATCGCTGGGCCGCAGATTTCCTCAAACGCTCTTTCCCAGGAAGGCTGGCGCCCCCTGCTCCTTTTCGTTTGCTGTGCAGTTCATTGACGTACTCAGAAAAGCCACTCCTCCACGTGGAGATCTGGTGCAAACGTGAGTGAGAGTAGAACTCGGAGATCAAACTGCCCGTATGTTCTAGCAGCTGTGCTGAAGACTTGGATGATGATGACGATGACTCGTCCATGGGAGGTTCAGATTTGAATGTTACATTATTTGTGCTGAGGGAGGCAGAGTCAGATGTAAAGGCGTTGTGGTGACTTCCGTTTAGTCGAACTGGAGAATGTGAAAGAGAGCGAGATGCAGGAGAAAGAGTCTTTTCAGAAATCATATCGACCTGAAGGGGTGCTTGAAGCTGCTTTGGGAAGAGGTGGCTTTCAGTGGCTTTTATAGCCTCTTGATAGGTTGGTGGTGGAGGCTTAAGTCTTTTCTCATTGGCTCTTTGTGAGCTGGATTGCTGCACGAGGACAAGGGACTGGTCAGATTGCTTTGGAGGGCTTTGGGGAAACTCGTAGGGGTCAGGCTTGGCCTGGAACTGTACAGAAGGACTTTGAGGTTTATCTGGTGAACTCCTAACCCTGCATTTGGACAGGCTGTTGATCAAAAATGGTTGATTTGTAACAGGGGACAGGTCCTCTGAATTTAAGGCACCATTAACAATGTGAGTGTGTCCATTGGTCAAGGGGGCATCCTTCACATCTGAGGCCCCAGCGAGATGAGGTTCTTCTTTGCTACACTCTTGGATTTCATTCATTTTTGAATGGCTCACATCCACTGAGGTCTGCAAGTTTCTATTTCTGTGATAAAAAGGACATGAAGAGTTTTTAATCAATGACATTTAAAAAAAACTTCAAGCTCTTTAAAGATTTCTGTTCAAAACCTTAAAATGTAAAGTTAGTTTAAAAAAAAAAAATCTACAGAACTTACTGAGCTATTACCTAAAGTGGACCTATTTTTCACATTTTCAGATCCTTATTTGTGTTACTTGAGTCTACCAGAGTTGCTTGATTCTCAATTCAAATGAAACCTCATTTATCTTACACGATCTGAAATTAGTTGTGCTAACACATCTCCCTTTAAGCCAACTTCATTCTGAAAAAGACTATCTGAACATCGAATGTGTGCACAACAGGAGCCTTGTGTCAAACATATTATAAAGGATAGGCCACCTCTATGACATCAGAGTGGTCTGAAAGGAGAACAAATGTCTGAAATATAGTGTTTCGATGCTAAATAATGAATAAGGAAAAATGCACAAGAGGTCCACTTTAAGTGTAACTACTTACTTTACATACTCACGTTTTTAATTCTGCTTCCTGTGGGGAAGCAGACTGCGGAGACTTGTGTGGGTGCTTTGTGGAGTTTGGATTAAGCAGCAGGTGTGTGTGCAAAGGGCTTCTGTGGCTGGGATCTGTAATGAGGTGGCCGGATGCAGAGTGACTCGGTTCGGGGTTAACAAAGCGAGCTGGAGAGCTGTGCTGAATGGACTCAGGTTGAGGTCGGGATTGGTTGGGGATGTGGACGGGGATGGGGGTGCTCTGAGCGCTGCATAAAGACTTCTTATGATTGAGAACAGGGGGTTTAATTTTGCATTGCGGCAGATTTAGTTTTAGATGGGTACTTGATTGAAGCACCCCATGGCTCGGTCCAGGAATCTCTGAGGTCTGACGAAGAGTCATGCCAGGGAAGAGCGGGCCTTTGTGTTTGCCATACAGCTGGTACTGTAGATATGGCAGGAGGTGCCCAGCTTTGATACTGTTTTAAACAAATGACAAGATAAACAAGGTTTTCAGCTAATACTGTACAACAAAATATGAAATATAAACATTATCATCTTGCAATGAACAGACCTGTCAGTGATCCACTCTGGCCTGATGACCTTCTCCCCTTTGAGCTCCTGAATTTTGCTGTTAGGCAAGTTAGTGGCGATGATGTGGGTGGTTTTGGAGCGTGAATAGTAGACATGAAACTGACCCCCATGCAGCATCATCAGTCTGCGTAGTTCATCTGCACTGGGATCTGCTCCCAAAAATATGAAAGTGTGGCAAAAATGACAATGTCAACTTACTAAAAGGCAAAAAACACCTTAGACAGCATCTTGATGCGCATCATGACAGCTGTCAGCTCATCAGGATACATCACTGTCATATTTCCCAGTGCCTCAAAAACCAGCAATTTTAACACAGCCATAGTCACTGTGTGGATAAAAACTCCCAAGCTACTGCACTTTGGCATCTTTTGCCTGTGAGATGAGTCTCCAGTGTGCTGCAGATGTCATCAGGTGATGAGCCTGATGTTTATTTCAGTTTTTCCAAGTTATTTTTTCCCTTGATCATTTTTCATATGATGATTTTGAGCTACGAAGCTTTTATGAAAGCAAAATACAATACTACATCAAGCATACACTAACCTGTGATTTGATCACAGTGGAAAAACAGTACCTTGAGTTATAAAATCAAGACAGTCAAAAACTGATTTATGAAACTATAAATCAAACCAAAAAAAACTAATAAATCAGTGTGAGAAAAATGCCAAAGAAGTCTGTACGTACTTTTTTAATTTCTGAAAGAAAACAGCATTCAGAAGACTGTTTTCATCAGTTAATCCTCTGAGAGAGAAATCTGAGAGAATTTATGGTCTTCATGCTGGAGCAGCTGAAGAAATGAGGCAAACCAAATTTATAATCTGCATAAATATTTACAAAGCATTACCTGTGTATCCGTTGACATAAATAGCCACTCCGGTGAAGATGCTGGAGCACGCTCCTTCTTTTTGCTTTTCTCTGGGGGCGTCAAGTCTAAACTGCTCGTCCAGCTTAGAAACTTTGGCGGCCATGTAGCCGCCCTGCATGCAGTAATTAGAGCAGTTATAGAAACAAAAAGACAAACAGGAAACAATTAACAAACCAGATTTTTATGGTTTGCACATGACCAGCAAAAATATGAAGATTTTAAAATATTTTATGTGATATCTATATACAGTCATAATATTGCGCACAATATCTAAACATACACACACACATATATACACACACATACACTGGAGGTTTTCTCACTCAGTTATTCTGCACAGATACTGATATTATGATATATTGCTGTCTACTTGAGTTTTCATTATTGCCTTGCCTGTATATTGGACTGCTATATGGAGAGGTCACTCTTCTTATAAAGCATAAATGTGAATGCCAGTCTTAACCAATTAGACAACTAGTGATCTAAATCCAGCTCTTAGCTGTTATAATGAGTGTGTGGGAGGGCGATGGGGTGTTCCTAGTGTCCCCATTAATGCTGGAAGGCACACAATGCACAAACCATGTAATACCTTTTAACTGACTATCCTTACACACAGCTCCATTCCATACCGAGCTGAGTTAAATAAGACTCACCCTTTCGCCCCAACCATTGTCATCGCTGGCATTGGCTCTTTTCCTCATCCAACCATCTCGACTCATACTGAGTATCTGAAAGCAGAAGAGAGACAATTCCTAAGTACAAAGACAGAACAACTCAGAGATGCACAATCACTGAGTTGTGTTGGGAAGCGTATCTGTAACCGGAAGGTCGCCGGTTCGATCCCCGGGCTCTCTGTCCTGGTCGTTGTGTCCTTGGGCAAGACACTTTACCCTACCGCCTACTGGTGTTGGCCAGAGGGGCCGATGGCGCGATATGGCAGCCTGGCTTCTGTCAGTCTGCCCCAGGGCAGCTGTGGCTACAACTGTAGCTTGCCTCCACCAGTGTGTGAATGTGAGAGTGAATGAATAGTGGTATTGTAAAGCGCTTTGGGTGCCTTGAAAAGCGCTATATAAATCCAATCCATTATTATTATTATTATTAATCATAAATGCACACAATAAAACTGCTGACTTAATTTCACAGGTTATGGTTAAATCCAGGAGGACAAGAAAATTACCTTTGCGATGCATAACAGCTTTTTATCCAATCTGAAATGAACCTAAATGTCATGAATGCTGCTCAGATGGTGTGGCAGTTATTTTAAACACCAGGTGACAGTAAAGTCAGTCCTTCCTGAGTGATGTCTCTTGTTTACAAAACTTCCCCATGTGCAAACCAAATGGCAGGAACAATGCAACCAGTGTTGATGACTGATATTAACAACAGTTAAACCAATCAATGTTAAATGAGCTTAGATGCCATGGTACTGGCCGCACACTTTAAGGGAAAGCCGTCCGTGCCAAAGGACATGCCCGGGCAGATTCTCTGCGGTTGACAGGTAGGTCACAACGAGTCGGTCACAGCATAGCCCCATGTGCCACTTTGTCACTTCTTCCATGTACGAGCTAGGTGGACGGCTAGCATTAGCCTAGCAACTCTAAGCGGTTTTAGCTGGTTAATAATGCATGTCGCTACGCCACTAAATGGTATTATAAATCAAGGATCAGGAACAGTTTGAGTGTTTTGCAGACTCTTGCTAACAATACTGATAGAATTAGCAACCCAGCGTTAAACAGCGCTATAACACTATGCAACTTTAGTGTGGCGATAACCACGGCTGTAAACAAACCAACCTTCCTGAGTGATTGCTCGCAAAGAGAAGTGCTTTACCTTGTATCCTGTCAGACTTGGTTGTTAGCCACAGACTTCTCTCTGCAGATACTGCTCAGCTGAAACGTTGTGTGCCCACTGATTGGGTTAAACGAGGTAAGACCAAAGCAAAGCGAGATGAAAATCCTCTGACAGTCAGATCGAGTCCTCCGCCTCCCCGATTCTGTTATTCCGAGGACTCCTTTTGGTGAACCGAGGTCCCCTTTATTGTGTCATGCTGCCACGCCATGTCTCTTGAACATTTTCACTCACCCTCCCAGTCCCTTCGCTCTCCATTTCAACCGCCTGAATCCCTTTGCTTTCTTTTCTCTCTCTCAGCAAGCACCAATGAGCAAGGCAAAAGTAGTTCCGGTAGCAAAACTTTCAAAATAAAGGTTGTCGACTAGGCTGTTATGGTTTTCTGGAACAAGGGTGTGCAGAGCTGCCATGAGGTGTGATAAATAGAGTCAAGATGGGGGTTGGATTACATTAGAGATCAGCTCTGAGCCCTTTCTTGTTTGTAATGATAACGACGGACAGGTCAAGCAGGAGTCTCCGTTTCCAGATGACATCATCTGTAGTGAGCCTGGACAAGTGGAGGTATGCTCTGCAGATGGAAAGTCAGTACAAACAAAACAGAATGCATGTCTGTGAATGAAAAGGAAACTGCTTTGTGGAAACACTAACAGTGAAGCTGCAAGAAGCAGGTGAAGTGAAGGTAGATGAGGTTAAATACCTGAGATCAACCATCCAAAGCAATGTACAGTGTACAAGGGAGGTAAAGAAAGGAGTGCAGGCGGTTTGGAATGGACAGAGAGAAGTGTCAAGAATAATTTTGAGATAAAGATAGCAACAAGAGTGAAAGGGAAGTTTTATGAGATGCTATGGTATATAGTTTGGAGATGGTGACACGAAAAAGACACGAGCTGAATACGCTAGATTTTCACTGGGACTGATCAGGATGGACACGACTAGAAAGGAGTACACCATAAGGACAGCTCAGGTTGAGCGATTTGGAGACAAATGCAAAGCAAAGCTGGCATGGCTTGGACATGTGCAGGGGAGGCACAGTGGATATACTGGACAAAGGATCTTGGACATGGAGCTGCCAGGCAGGAGGAGATGAGGAAGACAACAGACAAAGTTCTTGGAGAACATGGAGAGTGTTGTTGTGACAGAGGAGGATGTTACACTCTAATAAGTAAAACATTGGTTCAAATAAAAAAAACATGTTAACGTTTTCCACTAGAATTTTTGAGTTAAGCCAACTTCTGGCAGAATAACATTAATTCAAAGCAATATTTTTGAGTATGGTGAAGTAGCTTTTTTGGCCACAATTAAAAACATTCTTAAGTAAAATTAACTTAATAATTTTCGACTAGAACACAAAAATTTAAGTTGATCCAACGTGAATTTTATGTATAGTGAAGTTACTTTTTGGCCACAAAAAAAACCACATTCTGAGTAACATGAACTTAATAATTGTCAACAAATACACAGGAATTTAAGTTGATCCAAGATTATATTTATGTATGGTGAAGTAACTTTTTGATCAAAATAAAACACATTTATAATTAAAATGAACTTAACTGTCGGCATAAATAGTATTTATGTTGGTCAAATATGATATTTTGGTTACAGTGTAGTAATTTTTTGGTCCCACAGGAGATTCTATAAGGCCATTTACCTGTTTCCCAGCAGGCTAATTCGCTCCAAAATACAACCTTGATCATTTGGCTGTGTCTTATAACCATGACTACCGCGTAGGCAGGCTCATGCATGGTGGTGCCTGCCCACAAAGAAGTCAAGGTTCTAAGACCTTAGAAACTTGTCGATCACTTTTTTCCCCAAACGAACGTCAGCCTTAACATGGGCTGTGTGTGCGCTTGTGTCATGACCTTCAGAAAAAAGAAATGGATGTTGTGTGTATTTGTTTGAATGCGGCAGATGTGATGCCAAATACCTGGACATCAGCTAAGGGACTCGTACCTGGTGCTCAGAAAGAATAGAAATTCAGACAGATGTATTCAAATGAGTTAGACCCATTTAATTACAATAACAAACATCACAATTCTTTAACGTGCGTGCGAAGTGCAAGATTTGTGGGCTTCAGTTTCCTAGAACACAAATTGCCCGCTGAAACTTAAGGAACTGTGTATTAAAATTGTAATAAAACCTACTACTTGAATCCTCTTTTTTTTACTTTAACATGTGACAGTGAATCAAAACAATAGATGACAGGCTGCTATACATTAAATGCACTAATTTAAACATAAAATGAGCAAAGCTTCTTTCATTCAACTTTGTCAGCACTCTTACAAAGTATTCTTGATTCTCTTCTATATTTGACTTTTCACCCTCAAGATTAAGGCCAGCTAAAGAGGGCATTACACAAACTTTAAAACACACCAATACCCTCAGAACACAGGTCATGGGAGAAATTAAACGCATTCCTTAAAAATGTGCAAATAACAGCATTTAAGACACAGCAAACCATTAACTCAGAAGACTTAAGAACAGCGCTTTAAAATTTAGTAAAACACAATGAAGTAGTGCCAGAAATGCAGGAATAAGGTTTTTGTGAAACTCACTCACGAATGGTCTATCAAGTCTGCTCTAGAAAATACCAAACTTAAGATTCATTACTTTAGAGCTGGCTTTTTGTCCATCAAGCTCAAGGCATAGCTTTTGAAATACCTCAAAGGTAAATTTCAGCTGCTTGGGATAGGTAAGGTTCAGAGCGTAGATTACTCCCATCATCAAAGCACAGGATCTGGCAACATCAATCCTCTCCAGGATCTTGGATCCCTCAACGATGATGGTTGGAGGCCCATCACCAATGATAGCAATCTTCATGATTTGCATTGCAAGGTCTGCATTGAGCTCCTCCTCCATCCTTGTAGGAGAAATTAAATGTTAGGATGTATAAAATACATAGCTCAAGCACTTCAGGATGACGTGCATAAGGGAATGAACTACTACAGGTAGGAAAATAAGCCAAAACAGGTTGTCTTTTGTGTTTTTCAGTGATTTTACTTTGTCATTCTGTAATTTTTAAAAGCTAAATTAAACCATAATCCAACGTTTAAAATAAAAAATGTCTTGTTTTTCACAGTTTTGTTTTTCCACTTTGAAAAGAAAATCTAATAAATCATTTTTAAGGGTTATTCCACTTCTAAGTGAAATTTTATCTATTGCCATATTGCCACAGTTAGAAAGTGAGAAACAAGCCTTTTGTAAACAGCACACTAATTCTCCTGATCCGGAAGCAATCCATTTGCTTTAGCAGAGCACAAACAATGGAAGTGAATAGCAGGTGCTAGCATGTTGTGTGCAAAAGTGATTAAAATGACTAACAAAAATGAAAACAGTAATGAAAACAAATATTTCTTGGGAGCTCAGTATATATATCAGTTATAACCATGTGGAGGCTTACAGCAGTGCTTTGTCGTAATGTAGTCCCAAGTCTAAATCGGCTCCTGAAAATCCTTCATGTCAATTCATACTTTTCATTTGCAGTCAGCATGATTGTTGAGCTCCCCAGGAATACTTGGTATCATTATTGAGTGATTTTAATCACTTTTGCACACAAAATGCTAGTACCTGCCATTCACTTCCATTGTTTATGCTCTGCTAAAGCTGCTGCCAGATCAGGAAAATGACTGCGCTGGCTACAACATTTTTTATCCTGTGTGTTTATGTTGAACCTTATCACAGAAACAGGTTTCTATTCAGCAAATTATGTTCAATGACAATGGCAATAAACATCTTCGGATTGTAATTCTGAAATGCTTTTTTCTCACTTATACATGGCAATAGACATATCTTCACTTAGGGTTGGAATGTCCCTTAACTCATTCAGTGCCAGCCACTCTCAGATTTCATACTCCCCTCAGTGCCAGAGATATTTAGCTTTTCACTGATTTTGAAGGCTCACAGAATATTTTGTTCTATGACTATGTGAATTCTGAAACCACCATGACAAAAATGAGTCTCTCTTCTTTCAGCAGCAAAAAAAAAAATGTTTCTACCTCTGTTATTTAGAAATCTGCAGTAGAAAAGAGAAACTTTCATGACAAAACACCTGTTTCTGGATCAAAAGCGCTTTGTGTAAATAGGTTTTTCTAGCAGATCAGTGACTTTGATGTAAATATTTCGTGTTTCAATGATTCATGCAACATCTCAACTATGTTTTACTACTATGCAGTAAAAAAATCACCTGTAAAAATGTACTTTTGGCAGATTATTTTTTGTATAAAAATAGTTGTTTATAGACAATTTCAACATTTGAAAAATAGATAAGAAAAAAGCGACTGATTTATGATTCAGAGAGTCTGTGTGTGTGTGTTACTCCCGCACAAGTGAGTGCGCGACTTAGTCTGTTCACCCCCCACCCGGCCATCGGTTCGTCTATCAACAATTTCTGTGCGTTTTATGCAGCAAATCGTTCATTATTCTGGTCCCTGCTGCCTTCAGAAGTTTCTAACAGGAGATACTGGTCAGATAAATCCGGTTCATGTTCACTGGAATCGCTAGAAAAACCATGACGTCAGGCTGCAGACACCTCAAGCTCGAAATGACGAGCTGGATCAAAAATCGCGCCACAATACTCGCTCTCAGTAGAGCGTTCGGATTCATTTTGACGTCTAAAGACGTCTATGGCACTGAATGACTTAAATACTCAACCCTGAACAGAAAATCCAATGAACAAAACACAAAGACCCAACAGAGACATGCATTCAAAACTAAACAAAAAATTAAAAGCCAACTCAAGTACTTGCGCTGTATTGTTTGAAAAGATCCTCCTCCTTCTCTCCAAGATAGACTATGAGGCAGCGAATAGCAATTTCTCTGCGCTTTTCAACTGTGTTGTCCTGATTGATAGAAAAAAATAGAAGGTGTTCAAAATACTCTTTTTCAGTGGAAAATGTGCCCACATTACAGAACTGACAACAGAAACTGAGTATTTCAGAGGTTCTCATTGTTGAGTGAGTTGAGTGTTTCCTTGATATGTGTGATTTTAGGCTACCCCATGACTTAAATGAACAAAAACAATCTAGGTAAGGACATGGCAGAGGCTGTACACTGGGGATATGGCGTAACCTATAATGTTTCATCAGCTCTTCCTTAGTGGAGGTTGCAAATTTACAGATTTTTGCAAGGCCAATCCATACTTCATGATTCTGAATTACTCAATTCAAGCTTACTTGTTAAAGCTTACTTCAGAAGGTCCCTTGGTATTCGATACCAGGAGAAGATGATGGTTTGAGCCTTTGTCCTGGCAAGAAACACAGCAAAGTAACTGAATATTTTGGTGAGATTCCCACTTTCTTTAGAAGGCTGACCACGTCTTAACTGGAACCCCTAGATCTGCAACGCCAGGACAGTGTATAACACCAGAAAGTTGTGCCTGCACAAAAATACAAAAGATGGTATTTTCAACTTCACCTGTGAGTCTTCAATACAGTGAATAAGTTTCACCTGTCAAAGCTGTGTGAGCTAGAACCAAACATTCAAAACTACATAGACCTGAATACACTGGGTGCTGGAAGGCCTAACGTGGCTTTCCATAGATCAAATATACATAGAGGTGACATGGACTGGGCCAGTCTGTTGGAGCGTGTATCCCCAACGACCGCGATCTTGGAGGGGTCTCCACTCGCCCCCAGTGCATGTATTTCTACTGAGGAATGTGTTAACTCAAAAAAAAAAAAATGTATATATATATATATATATATATATATATATATATATATATATATATATATATATATATATATATATATATATATATACACAGTGGGGCAAAAAAGTATTTAGTCAGCCACCGATTGTGCAAGTTCCCCCACCTAAAATGATGACAGAGGTCAGTAACTTGCACCAGAGGTACACTTCAACTGTGAGAGACAGAATGTGAAAAAAAAAAATCCATGAATCCACATGGTAGGATTTGTAAAGAATTTATTGGTAAATCAGGGTGGAAAATAAGTATTTGGTCAATAACAAAAATACAACTCAATACTTTGTAACATAACCTTTGTTGGCAATAACAGAGGTCAAACGTTTACTATAGGTCTTTACCAGGTTTGCACACACAGTAGCTGGTATTTTGGCCCATTCCTCCATGCAGATCTTCTCGAGAGCAGTGATGTTTTGGGGCTGTCGCCGAGCAACACGGACTTTCAACTCCCGCCACAGATTTTCTATGGGGTTGATGTCACGAATCGCTGTGCGGCAGGCAGGAGAAGGACCCAGGATGCAGACTCACAGGCACGGGGATAAACTTAAAGAACACAGCTTTAATGCTGGCACGGCAGAATACAGGAAATACAGAACCAACTGGGAAAAAGTAAACTAACATTCGCATGAAGGCACAGGAAGATCCACACAACATGAGAGATGACGTCACACTGAACAGAGGGAGACGCAGACAGAAATACACAGAGGGTTAACGAGGGAAGTGGGAGCACACGGGGAACACAGCTGACACAGATAATCATAACGAGACAGGGCAGGAGTGAACACAACATGACGCATACTGACGAGAGACTGTCAAAGTAAAACAGGAAGTACAGAGGTTCAGACAAGAGGAGAACACAGACATAACAGGCTGGGGAAAACATGGAATAAAACACGAAAGGGGACAAGGGCTCATGAATACATAGAGGGGCACACGGGGGGTGAGAGTCACAAAGGGAAAGCACACAGGGAACCACATAATAGGGCAACTCAGGAAACAGAACCTAAACAGGGAACTGAATACAAAAATACAAGAAAACTAAGAACACTGGGCCAACATGGCCCAGGACCATGACAGTACCCCCCCCTCAAGGGCTGGCTCCAGACAGCCCAAACACAGAGAAACAAAACCAAACAGAAAACAACCCAGGGCGGGCGGCGGGGGCCCAGGACGGAGGGCTCGGAACAGAAAACAAAAGAGCACAGCAAACACCGGAGCCCAAGAAAATAACCCAAACACAGAGCAGTTCAGGGGGCCGACCGTGCGGAAGGCAACGGCGGAGACGTGGAAACAGTTCAGGAGGCCGACCGTGCGCAAGGCAACGGCGGCGACGTGGAAACAGTTCAGGAGGCCGACCGTGCGCAAGGCAACGGCGGCGACGTGGAAACAGTTCAGGAGGCCGACCGTGCGCAAGGCAACGGCGGCGACGTGGAAACAGTTCAGGAGGCCGGCCGCGCGCAAGGCAGCGGCGGCGGCGAAGGAGACGACGGAGCAGTTCAGGAGGCCGGCCGCGCGGAAGGCAGCGGCGGCGGCGAAGGAGACGACGGAGCAGTTCAGGAGGCCGGCCGCGCGGAAGGCAGCGGCGGCGGCGAAGGAGACGACGGAGCAGTTCAGGAGGCCGACCGCGCGGAAGGCAGCGGCGGCCCTCCAGTCTCAGGCGTGCTGGCCATGGCCTGGTGGGCACAGGGCCAGACGAGGCAGCTGATGCGGAGGCTGGACCAGACGAAGCAGCTGATGCGGAGGCTGGGCCAGACGAAGCAGCTGATGAGGAGGCTGGGCCAGACGAAGCAGCTGATGAGGAGGCTGGGCCAGACGAAGCAGCTGATGAGGATGCTGGGCCAGACGAAGCAGCTGATGAGGATGCTGGGCCAGACGAAGCAGCTGATGAGGATGCTGGGCCAGACGAAGCAGCTGATGAGGATGCTGGGCCAGACGAAGGCTCTGAGGAGGCTGCAGCAGACGAAGGCTCTGACGAGGACGCAGAGGCTGAGGCCGGGCCAGGCGAGGTTGCAGAGGCTGAGGCCGGGCCAGGCGATGACGAGGCGGTCGCAGATGGCGGCTGGACAGGCTCCTCGGGCCCTCCAGCTGATGCGGCGTGAGGCTGAACGGGCCCCTCGGACCCTCCAGCGGAGACAGGAGGCTGAACGGGCCCCTCGGACCCTCCAGCGGAGACGGGAGGCTGAACGGGCCCCTCGGACCCTCCAGCGGAGACGGGAGGCTGAACGGGCCCCTCGGACCCTCCAGCGGAGACGAGGAGGTGCTGGCCGGGCTCACTGGAACCCCCAGCGGACGAGGTAGATGGCGGCGTGGGAGCCGCGGAGTCCTGGATGAGCTCATCCGAGCTCCCAGCAGGAGCTGATGTAGAGCCAGAGAGGTTTGGGACCCCTGGCTGAACGTTAAGCTGGCTAGAAAACCGCACTGCTACGGGGAACAGGGCCAAGGGTTCAGGTGGGACCTGAGCTGCTGGACACACGGGGACCTGAGCTGCTGGACACACGGGGACCTGAGCTGCTGGACACACGGGGACCTGAGCTGCTGGACACACGGGGACCTGAGCTGCTGTCTGTAGTAACGGTGGTGGTGAGAGTGGAGTAGGTAGTGGAGTTAATGACTTCACAGGGGAACGAACTAGAGGTAGTGACGGTTGTGGTGCTGGTGGTTGAGTGGGTGACTGTGCTAAAGGAGGCTGCACTGGGGACACTGGAGACCGCACTGGGGACACTGGAGACCGCACTGGGGACACTGGAGACTGCAGTGATGGTTGTGGTGGAGGTGTAACGGGTGAAGGAGTGGCTGAAGTGGCTGTGGGTCGGGCGGCTAGTGGCTCAGCTACAGGGTATGGTAACGGCAGGGCTATGGGTTGAGTGTCTACCTGAGTAGCAGCCTGAATGGCTGGGTGTAGTGATGGTGGTGGTGGAAGGGAAACAGGTGGTAGTGTGGATGACGGAACTAAGGGCGACTGAGTGGCAGACCGAACTGATGACTGAAGCGATGGTAGAGGTGAAAACGGAGCGTGTGGTGGAGTTAATGGCTGAGCTAGCGGGGACACAGGAGACTGAACTGAGGGTGGCTGCGCGGGAGCTAACTGAGCTGAGGGTGGCTGCGAGGGAGCTAACTGAGCTGAGGGTGGCTGCGAGGGAGCTAACTGAGCTGAGGGTGGCTGCGAGGGAGCTAACTGAGCTGAGGGTGGCTGCGAGGGAGCTAACTGAGCTGAGGGTGGCTGCGAGGGAGCTAACTGAGCTGTCGATAAGGCTGATGATTCCTCTACCAACTGAGCTATTGACTGGGCTAAGGATTGAAATAAGGTTTGTAGTAAGTCAGGCTGTGGATGTGACTGTGCTATGGGAAGCGAGGCTGAATGTGGTGGAGGTGGCGACTGAGCTTCGGGCCGGGCGGCTAACAGAGCTTCGGGCCGGGCGGCTAACAGAGCTTCGGGCCGGGCGGCTAACAGAGCTTCGGGCCGGGCGGCTAACAGAGCTTGGGGCGAAAATGGTGGTGGTGGAGTTGGTGTCTGGGCTACAGGTGGCTTCTGAGCAGGAAACACAGGACACTGAGCTACAGGTGGCTGCTGAGCAGGGGACTGAGCTGAAAGCGGACGGGCAGCTGACTGAATAAACATAGCTCCAGAATAAACAGTTCCAGATGAAACAGTCTTAACTCCTGGGTCCGAAGGAGCATCAGAAGCACAGTCTTTTGAACCAAAGTGGAAACGATCGCTCTCAAAATAAATACTGTCGTTTTCTGGAACAGGAGGAACAGAAGATCTAGAGTTCATGAAGCCGACGTTAGCGGCCTTGGGGGAAACGGTACGTTTATCCCTCGACACAGAAGGCGAATGTAGGGGGACTTTGTCACTCACCCTAGGCGGTTGGTCGAGAAGAGTCCCAGGCTCCTGCTGTGAAGTGGAAACGCTGGGTGAGTCGGGCGGCACGATAATAATCCCTAACATCTTGTAGAAGGCTTGTGCAGGCGTGAGCTGATTGCTTGCAGGCTCGTAGTAATCCTCCCGGGACCGGCTGGAGCGTTTTCTGCGAGACCTGGGCGTCCGCGGAGAGGAAGCAGGTGAGTGGACCGAAGGGTAAGCAGCTAGTGAGGAGCGGCAGCACGGAGGCCCTCCAAGCGCTAGCCGAGTCCCGTCAAAACGGGAGCTGCGCTTCCACGGTGAGTCCGCTGGATCCATTACTGGTGACGTCGTACTGTCACGAATCGCTGTGCGGCAGGCAGGAGAAGGACCCAGGATGCAGACTCACAGGCACGGGGATAAACTTAAAGAACACAGCTTTAATGCTGGCACGGCAGAATACAGGAAATACAGAACCAACTGGGAAAAAGTAAACTAACATTCGCATGAAGGCACAGGAAGATCCACACAACATGAGAGACGACGTCACACTGAACAGAGGGAGACGCAGACAGAAATACACAGAGGGTTAACGAGGGAAGTGGGAGCACACGGGGAACACAGCTGACACAGATAATCATAACGAGACAGGGCAGGAGTGAACACAACATGACGCATACTGACGAGAGACTGTCAAAGTAAAACAGGAAGTACAGAGGTTCAGACAAGAGGAGAACACAGACATAACAGGCTGGGGAAAACATGGAATAAAACACGAAAGGGGACAAGGGCTCATGAATACATAGAGGGGCACACGGGGGGTGAGAGTCACAAAGGGAAAGCACACAGGGAACCACATAATAGGGCAACTCAGGAAACAGAACCTAAACAGGGAACTGAATACAAAAATACAAGAAAACTAAGAACACTGGGCCAACATGGCCCAGGACCATGACAGTTGAGGTCTGGAGACTGGCTAGGCCACTCCAGGACTTTCAAATGCTTCTTACGGAGCCACTCCTTTGTTGCCCGAGCGGTGTGTTTTGGATCATTGTCATGTTGGAAGACCCAGCCTCGTTTCATCTTCAAAGTTCTCACTGATGGAAGGAGGTTTTGGCTCAAAATCTCACGATACATGGCCCCATTCATTCTGTCCTTAACACGGATCAGTCGTCCTGTCCCCTTGGCAGAAAAACAGCCCCATAGCATGATGTTTCCACCCCCATGCTTCACAGTAGATATGGTGTTCTTGGGATGCAACTCAGTATTCTTCTTCCTCCAAACACGACGAGTTGAGTTTATACCAAAAAGTTCTACTTTGGTTTCATCTGACCACATGACATTCTCCCAATCCTCTGCTGTATCATCCATGTGCTCTCTGGCAAACTTCAGACGGGCCTGGACATGCACTGGCTTCAGCAGCGGAACACGTCTGGCACTGCGGGATTTGGTTCCCTGCCGTTGTAGTGTGTTACTGATGGTGACCTTTGTTACTTTGGTCCCAGCTCTCTGCAGGTCATTCACCAGGTCCCCCCGTGTGGTTCTGGGATCTTTGCTCACCGTTCTCATGATCATTTTGACCCCACAGGATGAGATCTTGTGTGGAGCCCCAGATCGAGGGAGATTATCAGTGGTCTTGTATGTCTTCCATTTTCTGATGATTGCTCCCACAGTTGATTTTTTCACACCAAGCTGCTTGCCTATTGTAGATTCACTCTTCCCAGTCTGGTGCAGGTCTACAATACTTTTCCTGGTGTCCTTCGAAAGCTCTTTGGTCTTGGCCATGGCGGAGTTTGGAGTCTGACTGTTTGAGGCTGTGGACAGGTGTCTTTTATACAGATGATGAGTTCAAACAGGTGCCATTCATACAGGTAACGAGTGGGGGACAGAAAAGCTTCTTACAGAAGACGTTACAGGTCTGTGAGAGCCAGAGATTTTCCTTGTTTGAGGTGACCAAATACTTATTTTCCACCCTGATTTACGAATAAATTCTTTACAAATCCTACCATGTGGATTCATGGATTTTTTTTTCACATTCTGTCTCTCACAGCTGAAGTGTACCTCTGGTGCAAATTACTGACCTCTGTCATCATTTTAAGTGGGGGAACTTGCACAATCGGTGGCTGACTAAATACTTTTTTGCCCCACTGTATATATATATATATATATAAAAAACACCCAGCACGCCCCTGCGGGCGGTTTATCATTCAAGCTCGGGTCCTCTACCAGAGGAGCTTGAGGGTCCTGCGCAGTATCTTAGCTGTTCCCAGGACTGCGCTCTTCTGGACAGAGATCTCCGATGTTGTTCCCGGGATCTGCTGGAGCCACTCGCCTAGCTTGGGAGTCACCGCACCTAGTGCTCCGATTACCACGGGGACCACCGTTACCTTCACCCTCCACATCCTCTCGAGCTCTTCTCTGAGCCCTTGGTATTTCTCCAGCTTCTCGTGTTCCTTCTTCCTGATATTGCTGTCATTCGGAACCGCTACATCGATCACTACGGCCGTCTCCTTCTGTTTGTCTACCACCACTATGTCCGGTTGGTTCGCCACCACCATTTTGTCCGTCTGTATCTGGAAGTCCCACAGGATCTTAGCTCGGTCATTCTCCACCACCCTTGGGGGCATCTCCCATTTTGACCTCGGGACTTCCAGGTTATACTCGGCACAGATGTTCCTGTACACTATGCCGGCCACTTGGTTATGGCGTTCCATGTATGCCTTGCCTGCTAGCATCTTGCACCCTGCTGTTATGTGCTGGATTGTCTCTGGGGCATCTTTACACAGCCTGCACCTGGGGTCTTGCCTGGTGTGATAGACCCCAGCCTCTATGGATCTTGTGCTCAGAGCTTGTTCTTGTGCTGCCATGATTAGTGCCTCTGTGCTGTCTTTCAGTCCAGCTTTGTCCAGCCACTGGTAGGATTTCTGGATATCAGCCACCTCCTCTATCTGCCGGTGGTACATACCGTGCAGGGGCCTGTCCTTCCATGATGGTTCTTCGTCTCCCTCCTCTTTCTTGGGTTTCTGCTGCCTGAGGTATTCACTGAGCACTCGGTCAGTTGGGGCCATCTTCCCAATGTATTCTTGGATGTTCGTTGTCTCATCCTGGACTGTGGTGCTGACACTCACCAGTCCCCGGCCCCCTTCCTTCCGCTTAGCGTACAAGCCTCAGGGTGCTGGACTTGGGGTGAAACCCTCCATGCATGGTAAGGAGCTATATATATATATATATATATATATATATATATATATATATATATATATATATATAGTTTTTTTTTTATCAACAAAAGCAAACATAAGGTGTGGCATGACAGGACAGAATCATTTCTGACAGTAAATACGAAAAAAACCCAAACTTTTTTATACACAAGCTACAATGTCAATAATCCCACTTGATCTGTTTTCATTTCATTCTCCAAAACCAAATTGGAATCAGTGCTGAGTCAGCAGCTATGGTCATTTTTGTGCACCCTAGTGTTGCAAAAACTGGCATACTACTGAAACCATATGTGGGATTATTGACCTTTCTTGCCTTATCTGTTTGGAAAAATATTTAAACATTTTCCTTATTTACCATGGGTGAATACATTCCTCAGTAGAAAAAATGCACTGGTGGCGAATGGGGACCCAACCAAGATGGCGGCCCGCTATTGATTTTTTTCTTACTTTCAACCTTTATTGAGGCATATCAATGTTACAGCCAGTGCCAATGCACGTCGCCTCTACGTCTCTACAAAACACGGAAAGTACCCAAAAATTAGGGACAGCTAACTAGCCTACCATATGCGGCACAGTGCACTTAAGTCTGGTCTTTTACCTGTGAAAATAGGCCGAGCAGCCGGTGAAGAACCGCTCTTAGCGGTCAACAGACACACCGGACTAATGGCGACCGCACTTCCTGCGCAGAAGCCAATGGGGTTGAACTTCACCCCGTAACGTTACGAAAATTTAGAAGCGTTTCTTAACAATTACTAACATAAAATGCTTCCCTTCAAAAAATAAATTTCACATTTCAAAAATAAAATCACAGTGAACACAACTTAGCTTGGCTAGCTACGTTAGCATAGTAGTTTGCGCCGGGGCGAACAACGTCCGCTATCTTTTAAAAATTATAAGACAATTACAGTGGTCTGCATTAGAGTAACGTCAGTGTTAAATTTTCCAAAAAGAGCCCAACAATTTATGCTATCGCGGAATTAGCTGCTGTGTGTATATTAAAACACACAAACGCGGGGGCAAGCTAAGATGTATGTTATGTATGTTACGTCGTTGTTTTAAAGTAAACTAACAAAATCCAGAGCGACTGCAGATATGTGTAATTTCGCATAAAATTACTCACCGTTCGCGACGAACACAGCTCTTGATAAACCTTGAACACGTGCTGTTGAATATGTCCGCTTGTGTAGAAGAAGGGAACTGTGAGCTGTTTACACGTCATCAAGTTGTATTTTACATCGACAGAACTTAAAATTATATTGTTTTTTGATTAAAAGATTTTAAATTCAGACAAATCACGATTATATATTGAGTAAAGAGGCATAATTTATGTGTCACCCGAACTCAATAAAATAAAAATTTTAATTAGGAAGTCTAACAGTATTTATGAACTTGATTTTTCATTTCACAACAACATATATATGTAAGTAATGACTAAAGATCCCATTAATTACTTTTTAGAGTGTAGGGACAGGGTGAGATGGAGGCAGATGATCCACTGTGGCAACCCCTATATTGAGCAGCCAAAAGAGGTAGAACAAAAATAGACCACTATGGTAACATTTTGTGTAAGGGAGCAAAATTCTGTGGAATTTAATTGACCTATACCTCCAGTGTAATTTCTTATGGTGTGTATGATTACTCACATATATACTGCACTGCAGACATGAGCTTATTTTACAATATCCAGACTGTTAACACAGTAGTTTTATGTTATATTTTAAACTTGTGGAAAACGCACACTCATAAGCTAAGATAACCGTTCAGCATATTCAAACATGTGGACAGCATTTGATTTTCTATAGTTTTTAAAAATGTATTTCTGTATGTATGATATGTAGTGTAGAAAAAATACCAAATTATAATTAGTGCGCTTTCCTTAAAATCAAACACATTTCTATATATCTGTTGATTTAAACTGAAAAATTTGCCTAGCATAAACCGCTATTTTCAAAAACAAAATACGCCCAACTTCCGATCGTCGTGTACCCTTTCAGGTAGCTTGACGCATCATCCCCGGCTTCTTGTTTTCAGCACTGTATACAGTATTTGCTTGAAGCTGCGATGCTGCCACTACGCGGACAGTCACGTACATGTCACCTGGATTGTCTATAACAGTACAGAAAGCTCTGTGCAGTTTTTAACCCACTGGCGGTGCTAGTTTACTCACTCGGGAGCCGAAAAACGAGTCGCCGTTGTGAAGCCGCTATTTTGTCGCGGCGACAGTCGGTTATTTCAGAGTGACGCTGCTCATTTGAACTCAGGAGGGTTTGTGTGCAAGGTGTCCGCTTTTCTGCGACACAAAAGCGGTTGGCGGAGCAGTCTAGGGACACATACACGTTTTTGTTTTTTTTTTCCGTGGTGTGCGTATACTGTCTGGCCCCCAGCACGGTTGTCCTCATATGGCCGTTCATCTCATAGGCAACTGACGGCCGTGACGCAGAGGCACGTGCAGCACGAACGAGGACGTGAACACTCATCCGCGCGAACCTGCTATCTATTTTTTAATGTAGTCTTGCATAGTATTAAAAACAGCGCTAGCAAAAGCAAAGACGGGGTGGAGTTTCCTCCATCGCTAGCAAAATAAGTGAGTTGGACGCTGAGGAGCATAAAAAAACTAGTCTGGGCCCTGTCTCCTTTGCAGTACCTTGTTTGATTTGGACACTTAATCAAAGCTTTCTCATCTTTGATCGGTTTGTTTAAAATATAGACTGCAACAAAGGAGCCTGCGTGTTAAAGGAAGTGTAAATAAAGTGGGTCATATTTTTCAGGGGGATAAACAAGTAGTCTGCTACTGATTGTGTTTGGAGACTTCGTATTTCACTGAAAGCAAGGATGCTACTGACCCAAGCCTGTCCCAAAAAGCACTCACCCCTCCCATCCCCACACCCCTTATTGGTTGTTCTCTGTTGCTATGGTACCAGACATCGGATGCTGAAGCTTCATGTGCGACATCTGTGTTGGTGCAGCAGGAAGTGGTGGAGTGGAGTGATGGAGAGTGTAACTTGGTGACTAATGAGGCTGACTTTCACTCAGTGTGAGTGTTTGTGTTCATGACTCATGTTTTGGGGAACATAAATCTGTTTACAGTCACATTGTGCGGACCTTCTTCTCTTGTGTGTAAATCAACTATGACTGTGTGTGCGTGCATGAGTGTAATGGAAAAAAAGCCCAGAAAAGATCCTCCTCCAAATCATCAAAGGAACTAAGTTTCCTAATGAGAAACATTCATAAGAAAGTGTGTTCATCTGAGCAGTCCTTATTCACAAGTAAGGTCAAAAATATGCAAAGTAGCTTTCTATAAACGTACACCTGCACTTATTTAAAGGTTCATTAAGTACACTGAAACACATGCAACACATGTTGCCTCTGATTAGCCACCTACATTTTTTCTCTCAAGTAATCTCAACATTGGGGTAGAGCAGGCAGTCTATTAATCAGAAGGTCAGTAGTTCAATTCCCAGCTACTCCAGTCTGCATGTTGAAGTATTCTTGGGGATGATATTTAAATCTAGTGCATCCACTGGAGTGTGCAAATGTTAGACAGGGCGTGCTTAGGTGTAGAAAAAAGCACTTGTAAGAATTTGTGTGTTATTGGGAGAATGAGGCTTCTAGTAAAATGCATTTTGAGTGCTCAGAGTAGAAAAGCACTATATACAGCCATCATCCAGTGGTTTCTGATGGGTTTCACATGCTGATTATTAGAAGAAATATTCCTCATTGAGGGAAAAGATTATCATCCTGTATGTATTTCCATGTAACCCTTAACCAGACCCAATTTGTAAACCGACAGAGGGACGTCTTCAGTACAAAGTTTCTTTATGTAACTCCACACTCAAAAATAAAAAGGGACAAACATTTTATTCTCTTGCAAGTCTTCCTCTTTTTTTTCTAAAAACAAACCATCCATCAAATATTGCACAGTAAAAACAATGAAAAAAAGTACATCATTACAACCCTCATTAGCAAAAGATGCAAACAAGTTCTCTAGTTGTAGGTCTTTTTTTTTTTTTTAAGGATATTCTCCTGCTTTGGCCCCTTGAGAAAAAGTCAGCTAGATTAACGATTACTTCCAAAGTATGAAAAAGGCTTTCCGGGTGAATTTGAACATACATGTGAATCCTCCAAGGTCCGAGGGACATTTGGCAAATGGTTAAGAGGCTCATTTAATGTGCACACAGTAAGGAAGCGTATGCACCAAAACATACTGTGGGGGTTATTAGGCTCTGTGGGAGTTCATCCATCTCAGTGCTCTCCAGAGTTTTACCTCCTCTACCGTCAATGAGATCCAGTGGGCAGGTTATAGTGAATCCTTTCTAAGTTAGTTGAGTTTGGCACTAATGCGTATCCACTGAAGGGCCTGCCTGGTGTACTGGACAGCGTGAGCGATGCTACTGTGAAGAGTCAATGGCCCAGACAAAGTATTCAAGTAGTTGAAGAACTCTGATGAGGAAGAAAAAAAAGATATTGGTCTTAAAACATCTGAAAACCAAAATGCATTTGACATATTTTCATGGTAATCTCTCCCCTTTTTATTTCCCATTTAAATCACCACTACCTTTATTCTCCTTTGCAAGGTTGTCTGCCACCTCCCAGTACTCATAGCTGTACAGCACACTGTTGGTAATGTTCAGGTGAGTTGCTGCCATCTGGTGGATACGGTGGGGAATGCTTATGAGGGAGGCAGAGCTGCTGCCCTCGTGGGAAACCCGTGCGAGGTGTTTGGTATTAGGCGAGAGTGAAGAGGGGGGTCCTCCTGTACCCCTAAGAGTGAAAACACACATACACAACAGAGTGATGGGCAATCAGCGGTGGTTTCAGTGGACTAAATGGGCTGAAGAAAAGGCCGATCATTCAAAGTTATCATCCACCTACTTCCCAGAGTCACTCCAACCGGGTGGGGTAGTAGGCACTTTAGGAGAGCTCTGTAACAACATGCAAACAAGGCTTATTGACGTGTCATCCACACATAAAAGTTGACTTGTTTTGAAGTAAATGACTTGTTTTTAGATGTACCTTAAAGTAATCCAGCAGCACTTTGGAGTATTTCAGCGCGTGATCCTTCTTCAAGCGAAACATCTGCCAGTAAAGGAGGGCCAGGCATCGGAAACTGTGGGTAAGAGTCGGACATGGCGCAAAATTATCCTCAAAATGCACGTCCTTCAGTATGATGATAGATGTGGCTTAAACAGATGAGATGAAGAAATATGTACCACAGAACCGCCAGCTGTTTGTCTTCCTGTCTCGCCCCGGGGCCAGAGTGGCTCTTCAGCTTCATTGCGTACCTTAAGAAACAGGCTTTTTAACACCAGAGCCACAATTTGTGTTTATGCACATATCCAAATCCAAATGACTTGTGACCGCTTTAGCATTGAAATGTCATTCACCTAATGAGCTCCACTGTTTCCGAATACATGGTATAAGGAGACTTTGCTTCGAGCGGCCCTTCCTCCATTGCCTTCCCACATTCCATGAACGAGAGAGCAGCATCAACATAGTTCACAGCCTTCCCTAGCTTGTCGACCTGGAAAGAAATAATCAAAAGAGGCAAAATATTATTTTATTTGTTAATTTTTTTTGGGAAGCCCAGTGATACATGTTTAGCACTGTCACAGAAAAAAAGTTCTGGGTTTGAATCCAGTAGCTTGCTTCCTCCCACAGTTGGAGAGGCAAAAGAAGCCAAAATGTTAGGTTATTTAGTGATTCTAAACTGGCTGTACGTATGGCTGGCACCCCAATCGCCCTGATATAAACCAATTTATACCAGAAGATGGTGTCAGTGTAATCTTTATTGTAAGGGTATGCTTCAAAGTGCTGTAAATGTTTCATTTCAGATGGTTCTTGCAATTCCTGGATTGGCCACTTAAAAAAAAAAAGTCAATCCACAAAGACCCCAATGTTAAAATGTCTAACTTGATAGGCATATTTACACTATAGCACTTAAAGCCTGGCACAAAAAAAGTTTTGGTCTCTAATTTGTTTGGGATGATCAGCTGCTCCTGAGGTTTCTAAACGAGAAAAAGAAGAAACTGAGAGTCTGTGTTCATTCGATTCCCAGGAAAAGGCAGCAGCATGGAGAATTTCAGGAGGTGAAGCTGTATCGCGGCCGCTGTCGTGCATATTTCAGGATGTCAGTGGGGCAGTTTGAGCTCATGTTGGCAGAGTTGGGAACACATCTTAGGAGGGAGAGAAATCATTTTAGAGAGCCGACTGACCCAGAGCAGTGTCTGTGTCTGAGGTAAAATTGGATTATTTCACTATTTGTATATTCAGTATTGGTGCACGTTTATTGCTGAATGCAGTGGTCTGATTGGTCGGAAAAATCTGAAAACTCAAGCTCAGTTTGAAAAAACAAATGAATCCATCACGCAGTCGTTGTGAACGCCTGCATTAAGAGTAGTTGTTTTTTAATTTTTACTTCTATTATCCGACAAATAACAAGTAATAATGTGAGCTACAAACTGTCGAATAGTTTTGCGCTGTTTCACTGAGTGAAATTTTGGATTGTGTATTTTATTTATATGTAACACTGATTTTGCAGTGCACCCACAAAGTTTTTGGGTGCTGCATCCAAACCAAGCCTGTTAACATTAGCTGATAAATTAGCATTCCCTACTCTCATCCAAGTATGGTCACTTTGTTAACAAGGGTCTTCCATGTTCATAATCCAGATGGGTGATGTCACAGTAGCTATGCCCATCTTTTAAATGCAGTCTGTGATTTCGGAGACACTGTAAGCGAGGAGCTACATCACAGTCCAGAAATGCACAAAGAAGGATTATTTTGAACTGTGAATCATGCAAAGCTACACAGAGACAAAGAACTGCATGCTTAATGAACACAGATTTTAAAAAATAAATAAATAAGCTCCAAACTTCTTCCACGTTATCTGCAATAACTATAATTTCAATATTAAGAATTTATATTCAAGCAAAGATCAAAGACTCACCATGGCATCAGCACGGTGCTTCATCCTTTTGGCTTCATGTAAGTAGTACTCAGCATGGTGAGGACTAGGAAAAAAAAAGACAAACACACAATAACGTTGATTACAGACTGTAAAGAGTATTTTATGAGATCATGCAGAGCATTCGTGATATAAGGGAAAATGTAATGGTCTCAAAATGAAAGTACTGAATGTTGGTGATGTTTTTCAATTAAAAAGTGTATTAGCAAAGCAAATTAAATGTATTTTGAATATTCAGCACTTACACTTGGGTAAATCAAATGACCTTATCTACTGTGAAACATGGGGTTTTGTGTTTATCGCAAAGGTTTCCTAATTTTAAAGTATAGTTCAAAATTTTAAAAGACATGAACAAAATGTAATCACGTGACCCCTGACAACTTCATTATGATCTAATTACACATTGTCTGAAATGCAATCTGGGTTAATTATAGTGATTTTTGTGGAATCTTTTTACATAATCCTGTTTACATATCATCATTAAGATTACATAGACTGTCAGTCTGTGTTTTTATATGACAGAAAGGCAGTGTGGGCTGTGCAGGAATGGACTGTGAGGACTACGCGGGATCGCTCACGTTTCGTGGTTTGGCACAGTCCCCCTTTGTGCTGCAGTGCTCCAGGACTCAGGTGGTGGCTGGGGCTGCTTCGACACTTTCACACACTCCACTTCCATCTTGGGCTGAGTGCACGAAAGGAGACGAGGATGAGCAAAAATGGTTGGAATAAGTGGAGTTGGCATTATTTAGAGTAGCTGTTTATGCTACCTTTATCGCAGAATCTCTGTTCTTGTCTTTGTTCTTGTGGGTGTGATGCTGTTCTGCAGCTTTTGTTTTGGAGTTAGACTTGGGGATCTCGGGGCTCTGGGGCCGGGGAGACAAGGGAGACAGCGGAGACAGCGGCCTCTTACTGTCCAAATCGTCCTCCACACACCTGATTGATACAAATGCCACATAATATGGGATTAAATTGCATCGGTGCAACTGGGTGTGCATGCCACGTGGCTGTATGTGCAAACTGAAGTGTGTCGTCATAGTTTTTCTTACCCACTGTCCACGGTATCAGTCGTTACGGTCTCAGCTGTGAAAGATGACGACTCTGTGTGGCCTGAGGTTTTGTCTGCATAACTCCTCTTGTTTTCTCTGTGTGACACACCATTCTCCAGCTGGTCACACACAAACACACATGTACATCATGAGACCATACAAAAGTATTCAAATGACATTTTTCCTGCAGAACACAATGATTTAGTCCATTTCTGTGGACATGCACGTCACATTTGGCAAAGAATGAAAGGAAACACTGTCTACCTTGCGCTTTCTTGTGCTGTCTTTAGTCTGTGTCTCAGGGACGTGCAGGTGTTTCATAGTCTCAATTTGCTTGTCCTTGGCTGATAAGGATGAGGAGGAAGAGGAGGTTTTTTTAGGAGTGGATTGAGTAGCAGTGTCTGGGACCCTCTTGAGAAGACAGAGGTCTATGTGCACCACCAGATTTCGGAGCCCTCGCTGGGAGTGGGGTGCAGCCTTGTTCCCTCGTCCAAAGGGGACGAGGGTGTAGAGTTTTTGCTTCCCTGCACTTTGCTGGTCCTCACTCGGGTTACCTGAGCTCGGTTGTCTCTGCTGCACCACCTTAGGCCTGCTGGCGTCAGGCCTTCCTGGGCCCTGTTGCCCTGGCTTGGCGAGTTTCCTCTGAGAGGTGGAGTCTGCTGGGACTTTGGTAATCGGAGCTTGAAATTCAGATTCAGAATCTGAACTCGATGAGGACGAAGAAGAGGATGAGGAGGATGTTCTCTGAGGAGTTGGGGACCGTGAAGATGAAGGAGGCGACGGGTCTGGCTGGAACTGTCTCTCCTCCTCACTTCTTCCCCGCTTTTTTGTCCCCCCTTGCTGATGTGAGTGGTTGGTAGGGACTTTATGTTTGGCCTCCCATTTATGTCGCTGTTGTTGCGCCTCCCTCTTCCTCCGACTTTCCTCTCTTGCCGTCTCCTCTCTCCTCCTGTCCTGTTCCGTCACTCCTTCCTCCTCTTCCCCCTCCTCTTCTTCAGCCGAACTCTGGATCCAGGACCGTCTCAATAGCTGCTCCTCCGCCAGCCTCCTGTCTTCCTTTTGCTCCCGTTTCCCTTGCTGTTTTTCCTTTTGTCTATCTTCCTTTCTCTCGTGTTTTCTCCCCTCTCCTGTGGTCAGATGATCTCTTCTGCGTTCCACCTCCTGTTTCTTAGTTTGAGGTTTTTTCGGTGTTGTTTTCGCGTGATTAACATTCACAGTGGTGGGGGCAGTGGCCTCCCAAGACTTGGACCTGTGTTTTTTGAGGCCAGGGATGGACTGAGAGTTTGGCCCACAACCAGGATTACTAGCAGCTCTGGAGGTAGATTGAGAATTATGAAGAGGATTGATTTCACGAGCAGTAGGGACTAAATGCTTTGCTCTTGTGGGGCTATGTTGAGAATTTGGTTGAAATGGAGGTCGGGGCTTGTGACTGGACCTGCTTCCCTGGATTTGCGCAAGCTGTGATGTGTTTCTAGTTTGGGACACATCAGCCAGCTGTTTAGAGCTTGGATAAAAGTTAGGCTTGGGTCTAGATGTGTGGCTTTGATTCTGACTAGAGGTTAAAATGACAGAAGCCTTTGATTTAGTCTGACTTTGGCCTTGGTCCTGTGGTGGTCGAGTCTTGGGTCTGTGTTTGTGAGATGGCTGAAGATGAGTATTACTCGTGGACTTGATATTTGTATTAGTGTCAGACACCGGGGCGATCCATGGCCTAATTTTTATCCTGTGGGAATTGGTTGATTGACTGGGTTGAGGTTGATTCTGACTCTGAAACTCAGGGTAGTGACAAACCCTGGAAGGAGCAGGTATACTGGGACTCGGGCTTCTTGGAGGATCTCTAGCTATAGGGCTAGGACTACGGCTGTCTCTTAGTGTCCCACATGGACTGGGGCAAATACTTAGAACTGGACTTGGAATTGGGCTGTGCCTTGGACTAGGGCTGGGACTTTGACAAGTGCTGGTAAATGGGCTCGGACTTGGACAGTAGCTGTAACCAGGGCTTGGAAGGGGGCTGTTGTTGTTGCTGTAACTGAACTGTGGGCTGGGAATAGGGCTTTGGCTAGGGCTGTATTCCTGATTGCTGTCAAATGACCTTGCTGGGGATGGGGCTCGGTGGGTGTGGGGAGAGTGCAGGCGTCCTGGAATAGTCTGGGAGGGATTTTGCTCAGTGCTGGCACATTTTTTCCGCGACTTCTTCAGCCATTTATCTAACTGCCACTGGGCAGCAGGGGGGTGATCAGGCTTAAGAAAACACAGAAACAGAGAGAGATAAAAAGACAAATTAATCATAAAATATTGATGACAGTCGGGGATTGTGAGGATTTCAACATACAGAAATAGGCTGGAACAACATAATAAAAATGCTATTATGCAGCTATATCCACTGTAGATCTGAATTATTATTACTGACATAGCCATATGCACACAGCATTTTATCACTGCCACTGGCTGAATTAATTATAATTCTATTTTATGTACTTTTTTCAACTACTTCCAACATAAAAAGGCAATGCTGGCTAAAGAGGTCCTTAAAAGTTGTCATCAACCTATTCTTATTTACATCAACCTGATCTGAATGTGTCTAGAAAGCAGACACAAAAGGATATAAAAAGTGAGTGAACAATTCAATCATAAAAAAATAATTTTATAGAACAGAGTGTGGAATGATTTCAGTAGTTTGAGGAAAGAAACAGCTCGATGCTAAAGCAGTGGAGACTTGCCAGATTGCAGGGGCTTCTAATAAAGCAAGAGGTTAGGACTTAATTATGCAGTAAATTTTTTGCAGGCTACACGTGCAATCGAAAGGTCAAACATTAAATCATGAAATACTACTAAAAAAAAAACCAAGATATTACACTACTACTATAAGTAGGAGAGTAATTAAACCTCCTGACCTATTTTGCATCATTATGGGCTAATTTTGTGATAATCCAGGGCGAACAGACGATTCCGGATCACTTAATCTTACATTCAACCATCGTAAGGAATGATACAAGCCTCACCCAAATGTGTTTATATCACACTATCTGCACATTCTAATAGAAACATGTAAAACTGTAATACTTTCACAGCACATGAGAAAATACCTCACCGGCTCAGCTGTTGTGAAACTATTTAAAGTCCAAATGACAAATCTGGATTATGACTCATAAATAAATTCCAACATTAGAACCTTTCAACAGCATACTTTCCAACGCATGCTCAGTGGACTCGGACTGAGGTTACAGTAGCTCAACCCCTCATCCACTTATACCAAATGACTCACTTAATGTTTGCTCAACAACTGGCTTGCTAACCATAAGAATCAGAAGGAAAGTAGGAGCTTTTTACTCACGTAAAAAAACAACAACAACAAAGAGTTTACTCACAGCTGGAGCGCAAACGTCTCTCTCTCTTACGTGCTCACTTCTTTTCTGTCTTCGCTGACCAGGAGCTAAATTAAA
Source organism: Maylandia zebra (assembly GCF_041146795.1). Lineage (NCBI taxonomy): Eukaryota > Metazoa > Chordata > Actinopteri > Cichliformes > Cichlidae > Maylandia > Maylandia zebra. The sequence goes on along the minus strand of NC_135182.1, from coordinate 15,543,809 downwards.
CCTCCACTCCTCAAGCCAAACAGTGACCCCTCTGCCCTCCTACCCTCATCCCTCGCTCCCTTTCCAGAGAAGACACTGCATCTCTTGTGCCCTCTTGACTGCCTCCCCTCCTACTTTTCTGTCCCTCCCTTTTTTTTCTCACTACCTGGAACTCTGGATTTGCTGCTTCCACAACTCCAACCCCCCATCTGTTCCTTGGGAGACACTCAAATACTTGACGTAAATGAAAAACACATGGTTTACACCCCCCCTCCCTCCCCACAAACACACTCCCTTCCTCTATATAGGGGCCCAATGTTGTGCATGTTCAGTAATACAGTCTATGCTATGTCATACAGGGCCTTGCATTCATAGAAGAGAAGCTGGTTTCCCCTTCATTTCCCACACAACACACATCTACAATGCCCCCCACCTCCAACAGCCCATACCCTGGCCTACACCCTATCTGTATTTATTTGAGATAATAACAAACAAGCAGTCCACATTATTTTTACTGTAATATCTATTTTTTGAAAAAGGTCTAGTTGTAACTGTCAACCCGAATTCAGGTTTTGATGACTTCCACATCCCGAGGGCTTCTCTCTTTAAGAGTCACACTTTTAAAATGACACCTACGCACTAGTTCTCCGAGCTACCTCTGCCCCTCAACCCCCAAGTCCTCTTCCTCTCCCACTTGCATGCATTCCTCATTGCTCTGTCCCTCTCCACACCTGCTGTCAACTGCCTTAAAGCCCACAACTCCCTGCAGAGAAATCACCCTCAGGCTCATAAACAGAGAAGGAGAGAAACAAGTGAGACATGGGCAGAGAAGACGGAGAACGCAGACGGGGAGGCTGTGGCTTCAGCATTTGGTACCTCCTTGTTGTTGCACAGTGGCTGGATGTTGGCAGGCGACTCGGGATCAGGGTGAACTTCTGGACTCCGGCTTGGGCTCCGGGAATGAAAGCTACTGCTGCCTGACTCATTGGTGGAGTCTGAGCCTGAGGAGTCTGAGCTGGAATGTCTCACCCGCCTGCCATGTGTGTGCGCTCGCTGTGCTGACAGGCTGTCAGTCAACACACACACAAACATCAGAGAGGGGTCAGAGGGGGTACGCAGGCATATATACTGTTGTTATTCACAATATTTAACTCATATTTACAGGTATACAGAAGAAAAAGGAAAAGGAAGTGAAGGATTTGTAAGCAGGTACCTGTGTCTGTCCCAGGAAGCTGACTCATGAATCACCTGTGGGACACAAAACAAACACAGTAATTTGTTATTATACACATTAGAAAAAGTGTCATTCAAGAGGAGAAGCCAGGCACTTTTTCTTTCCCTTTGGCTTTCTCTGTCCTCACACACTCTCCCGCATAGTCTCTCTGTCTCCTCAAGGATTCTCAATATCTTCTAATCAGGCCAAGACTACTGACAAAGAAATGATCAACAATATGGGAAGATGAGTGTTACCTACCGTGGGAGTTTCCTCATCATCACTGCTCAGCTTCAAGTCATCGGCGAGCATGCTGTAAACCAACAAATACACAGTCACAAAGCCAAGAACCAACTGAAACCTAATCTCTCCTGCCAGACAACCACCTTTCACAGCCCATACTTGATTCGATCTGATACATTTTTTTTTAATCAGTCTATCAGAATGATGCATTTCAAATTTTCAGCACTTCCAAACGTTTGTGTTCTTCTTTATTGAAATGATAAGTTTGAACACAGCCCACAGATCTTCAGACATATATTCATTAGTGGAAACTACATGAGGGTGCAACCAGGACATGGTTTAAATCCACTCACTTATCTGGATGGTTATCTGCAGTGTTCTCAAATGGGCTCAATTTGACATTATAAGGTAAACACTTCAACGGTGTTTAAAGTCTGACATTTGCATTTCCATGAACAGCTCCGTCTATTAATGTCTTCAAAAATTAAGAGCTGCAGTGCAGTGAAAAAGAGTGTGAAAGTCTTCAGCCACCCCTCATTATTTTTCATCTGAAAATTCTACACTCAGGACCCCATATAGACAAAATGAAACGTTTGTGTAAAATTCTGGCAAATTTATTAAAAAAAACAAAACAAAAGTATAACATGTATCAAGTACATGTTGCCATGACACTCATAATTGAGCTCAGGTGGATCCTGCTTCCCTTGATCATCTGTCAGATGTTTCTCCAACTTGTATTGGAGTAAATTCAGCTGACTGGACATAATTTGGAAAGACACACGGCAGTCTATATAAGATGCCATCGCTGACTGTACCTCTCAGAGTATAAACCAAGCCAAGAAGTCTAAGAATTGTCTGCAGACCTGTAGAATTGTATCAAGGATCAGACCTGGGGAATGATACTGAAAAATTTCTGCAGCTTTAAAAGGCCCCAGTGAGCACAGAGGCCTCCATCATCCGTAACTGGAAGAAGTTTGGAACCAGCAGGAGTCTTCAAGATCTAGCCACCCTGCCAATCTGAGCGATTGGGGTAGAAAGGTCTTAATAAGAGATGTAACCAAGAACCTGATGGTCACATTGACAGAGCTCCAGCATTGCTCTGTGGAGAGAGGAGAAGCTTCCACCAGCCAGCCCTGTGATGTAGAGTGGCCAGATGAAGACACTCCTCAGTAAAATCACATGACAGCTCAACTGGAGTTTGCCAAAGGACACCATAAAAAGCAAAATTCTCTGGTCTGAGCAAAAACAAAAAATTGGTGTGGCTTTTTGGTGTGAATGCCATCATCACCTGAAAATATCATCCCTAAAGTGGTGGCAGCATCATGCTATGGGGATGTTTTCAGAAGGAGGACTGAATCCGGACACTAATCAGGGTATAGAGACATTCTTGATGATAACCTGCTCCTGAGCCCTTTGGACCTGGGGCAATGGTTAATTTTCCAACAAGACAACGAACCTAAGCACACAGCCAAGATAACAAAGGACTGACTTTGAGACCACTAGCCTAGTGTTTTTTGCAAAACCAAACAAAATATTCCTCTGAAAATGGTCAGGTACAAGGACTAAATAAAAAAAATCAACCAAAGTCCAAAGAAAAACATTGCAAGACTTTCAAAATGACAAGAAAGTCTGGCTCCTTGGAAATAAAATATAAAGAGTTGAGTGGTGGTTTAAGTCTTTTGTACAGTACTTTAAGTTTCTTTTGATTTCAAAATTAAATTTCAATGCAGTTATTTTTCTCCCCAAAACAAATAAAACTCAGTTTCAAAACCACATAAATTAAGCACCTTTGGCTCTTAAACTATACAAAGATAACTAAGTCAGATTAACCAATCACTGCTAAACCCTTTACTCAATATTGTCTTCAGTAAAGATGACTGGTTATGTATTGGTTATATTATGTAACTGCACAAGCTTTATTTACATTGCAGAAACATGTTCAAATGTTTAAAAAGAACTTTCTATAAATATTTTAGTAAAGTCACCCCCCCCCCCCCCTCAAAAAAAAAAAAAAATTCTGTCTTACATAACAAAGGTTGTGAAATTGTATAGTTGGCTTACACCACTCAACATGTGTTTCACGTTAAAAGGAGGATGTAAAAAGTTAACAAACAGCAGCACATCGGTCTCCACTGACAGCTTTCAGGAATGTTCAGTAACCTTTAACCCGACTTGTAGCCTGGAACACCGTTAGCTGATTGACCTGAGATGTCTACATCTCTCGCCCCTCTTTCGCTATCACTCGTGTTTTTCCTCGCAGCTACTGACACGATGAGGTTGATGAATACAGTTTACAGAAGTTCTCGTGACACGCACGAGTATTTGTGATGTGTTTCATCACTCTGTGTGTGTGTGTATGTGTGCGCGCTACAGAAGCAGCTCAAGCTTGAGGAACATCAGAGGATCGTGTTTCCTTAGGCCACACTTACGATTTGTGGGGGGCCACATGAGGGTGACGGGCCATTCGCAGCGGAACATCCCCTCGGTCTGACAGAGAGAAAGAAACCAGATTACAACACTAATAACAGGGAGCTGCTTGTAAATGATGACAAATGTCAGATATTCAAATTTGACAGAAAAATCGGCAAAAACATACTTTGCCTTTGTTGTGTAATTGGCTGTTTGGTATCCTTTGGAAAGACAGACAACAAAACAACTGTAAGTAAATCTCATTTTTAACAGTTAAAAATGTGTCGTCCCTATAGATAAACATTGACTCATAATATGCAGGAAAATCACCAGAAGTGATTGAGGTTTGGTTTTTTTCCACACATTTGTTTTTCCTTGTCAACCACAGACACGCTGATTCAGAAACAGCAAGCGTAATCTCAGTCCTTCAACCTCAAACACAGATGAGAACCAGGAGGTGAAAGTCTGAGCAGTTGAACAAAATTTTAAAACCTGCAGATCTTCCCAGGAATTTCCATCCCAACAGCTTCACCTCCAGGTCAGATCGTGCAAACCTCTAGAAAAATAGTAACAAACCAAAGAGCAATATCTACAGGCCTTAGTTAACATGTTAAATGTTAAAGTTTGTGACACTACAAGTAGAACCGGAGAAAGCCTCTTCTCTCTAAAAACAACATGTTACATCTGGAAAAAACCACAAGACGTCTGTAACACAGTGCTTTGGACAGAGGAGATCTAAGTATTTGGATGTTTGGACATAACACAGAGTGCCACGTTTGGAGAAAACCAAACAGCAAATCAGCACAAATATCTCATATCAACTGTCAGCACGGTGGTGGATGGGTGACGATTTGGGCTGGTTTTGCAGCCCCACAACATGGACATCTTGCTGTAACTGAGTCAACTATGAACTCTGTATATCACATTATTCTAGAGTCAAATAGGAGGCCATCTGTCCAACAGCTGAAGTCTGAGTAAAACTGGGTCATGCAACAGGACAAAGATCCCAAGCACAGCAGCAAATCTACAACAGAATAGAATCAAGGTTCAAACGTCAACCGGATCGAAATGCTGTCACAGACATACCTTAGAGTTGTACAGGATTCGTTGTGCTGGGTCACGCCTCAAGGAGTCCCCAAAGTCCCTCCAGGACTGGGTCATGTCCTGTTTAGCAGAAATGCAGAGTTGGGGTCAAAGGCCAATGGTGAAATGCCACTGTGATGGATGAATCTTCCTGAATACTAAATCAGCAGAACTTTCTTCATTTCTCTACAGTCCTGAGCACCATGTTTAACAGCTGACTCTAATTATGAACACTGTTCCTCCCCACCAGGGGGAGCGTGTCTGGCTGTGAATATGGGTTAGCGTCCCTGTCTACTGTAAGTTGAGAGATGTGAATTGCACGCTTGAAACATCTGTGATCAGTGTGCAGTGAATTAAAACCCCCGGCTCACCAGAGCTGTCGGTGTACAAAAACAGGTGCATGTAACAGCGGCTCACTAGCTTTGAATGTGAACAAAACGGAACATTTTGGGCTCAAAGTGTGATCTAATAAAATTAGAAATAGACATGATTTTGCAGTTTTCAGGAGGACTGCACCATAGAGCTGTTGCATTTTTCATTCTGCATTTTCAAAGGTATTCAATACGTGAGTCAGAACACACACAAAAAGCTCATCACAACATTTGTTGTGGAAGGAAGCCCTGGGGAGAAGAGCATGAAAGACATCTGGAAGCGAACCGCAACGAGTGCTCATCAGTACTGAGTGCGCCGGTACAATCACCAATTGTAGAACATGCAATAAAAGTGAAAACGTAGCTTTGCTGGATTGATCTGTTTTAAATATCTCCTCAAAGATCTTAGAAGGAAGTAAGTAAAAGAATCATCAACCCACCCGTCACGGACTGCTACAGGAAACACTGCTTTACTTACAAAGTGCAGGGTCTTCGGTTCACTCCTGTGGCATGCAGTGTTTCAGCTATTACCACAGATTAAATGTGCTCCCACAGTGTGTGTGTGTGTGTGTGTGTGTGTGGGGGGGGGGGGGGGGGGGTTGTGCTATTCAGGTTACTAACTGTTCACCTGATAACTCATTTATACAGAAAGAGAGATCAGCATTCGCTTTTGATTTCCTGTACACTGAGACAGTTGTACTAGTTTTAGACACAACTTCATATTCGAGGAACTTGTGATGGACATTTTCTAAACTTCTCAGACTTTAAGATTACATGCATTACATTTTAAAAAATAAATCTTGGTCGACCACAGTTGAAGCAGTTTTAATGGGGATGTCTCATAAAATCTGTATATTTCTTGGTTAGTATAACAGATGTCAGGCCTGTCAGTCTGATGAGTACCTGTGCATTATGTTGTTTGTTCTAATAATAGCTTCCATGCAGACATTAGATGCATGACACATTATAGTATATTTCAAATGATTAACTGTGTTACTACTTACAGATTAGACTGTGATGGTGTGTGCGCGTTTGCGTGTGTGTGTGTGTGTGTTGCAGCTCGCCCTGAGGTGACATGTGAAAGTCTGTGGTAAATACACACTATTATACACCTGGACTATTACGAGAATGTGCGCCATTTCTTATTTGTTCTCTCTGCACAGCACTTGAGAGGAAACCAGGCACACGCAGGAGGCAGTGCATCCACAGAACACCGCCTTTGCTCCAGCTCTGATCATAATCTCTTCTGATTAGATTGCCCGCAGTCAGACTAACCAGAGCTCATAGATGCTAACAAAACGTCTTGATTTTGTACCATTCATCCCCCATTTTAGCTCATGTGATTCCTCAGATGTGTCCCAATGTGGAAGCATGGCAGCTCTGGCTCTAATATATACGTGCATGCAGCAATCGTTGGGTAAAGAACAAAAGCAGAGGGTTTCTTGGCTGCTGAAGCGGTGAGCGTGCTCTGGAAAAGGTCATGCTTTATCAGATCTGATGTCAGAAGATCTGCGTGAGTGTGTTTTTGTGTGTGCGCGGCAGAGAGTTGGTGGAGCTGATCTTAAAGGATTCAGCTAACATTTTGGTTAATTTGCTGCACTTACTCTGTTTAAGAGTTCAGGTAAGTAAATTATCAGCACTCTTATTATCTGTGTGTTTAATAAAACCCACATCCAGTTAGCTTAGCTTGGCATAAAATCAGGAATTCGGGGTAAACAGTCTAGTCTGGCTCTTTCCAAAGAAGAAAAAACAAAAGATAGAGAGAAGACAAAAAATAATAATGTATACACACACACACACACACACACACACACACACACACACACACACATATATATGTACATTAAATTACTTTTTTTTTCTCTCCCTCTTCTCCTCCTCCCTCTTCCCACCCTCAGCATTAAGCCTTGGAGGGTGTGTGTTTCCTCTCTCCGCTCATCCTTTCACTTCATTATCTCTTCTCCTTTAGTCACCAAGGACACAGCACCAGCCCTCACTCCCTTTTCTCCATTAAAAACAACAGTATCTCCCAGGTGGAGTATTATGTGTTGCTATCTTCCTCCCACCTTTCCCCAACAGGTCCTCTGTAACTCTATTCTTCTTCTTTGCCCTGCTCTTCAGTCTACACTAGTGACCGTCCACAGGGTAGCAACTTAGACCAGTGGGCCGCTCGGCACACACTCAGATCTGGTTAATTATGGTCAGAATGATTAGGTGGTATCAGTCAACAGTAAACATTTAGTAACTTTAAATAAAAGAAAAATCTGTGTATGTTTTTGTAATTAAAATGCTTCTTGTTTTTGCACTACGAGGAGTTTCTGTTTAATTTATCATATAACTTCCTAATTGTTAAAGGTGAGAGGTGTGGAAAACAATTGTAACTGTAGAAAAAAGGTGCACAAGAGAAGAGTTACAGCTACTGGGTGGTGATAAGGCAACCAGATGAACTGATACACAAGCACAAACTTCTGGTATCAACCTCGAGGTGCAATAATAACCACAATCTACTACACACTAGTGTCGACCAGATAGCATCTGATACTGGATTATTAACCATGTTATCACATGTGTTCTATTAAAATATATCAATAATAATCATCAATGCTACTGTATCCTGAGATCCCAAAGTCAAAGACAAAATGACATCTAAATGTTAGTGTAGATTGTGGAAAAAAGCTGGATATCTTCCACTGTTTCCTGACATTTATGACAGAAGTGTTCAGCAAATGCAGATGAACTGATAATGCATATATATGCATATATGCACAGGCTGCAGTCCACAAATGAGCTGCTGCTGGCATTTTCTCCTCTTAAGCATTAATGTAATTGTAATCAGCCTTCTGAGTCTAAAGACAGACTGAAATGACTCTGCAAAAACATGCAATCAAATGAAAGAGCTGTAAGAAGTGCAAGACACATCTCAAATATGAGGTGGCAAATTTAATAAGGCAGTTGTAATACGTGCTAATGCTTTAAAAACAAACCAACTGAAATCAAACTTGAGCTATTTCTTACCTCAAATATATCTTTGGCACAGCTGTTGTGTTGGCTTCCTCTTTCCTGAGGAAAAAGAAGGACAGATGTTTGGTAATTGAGGAGAACGTGACTAAGGGTTAGGACTGACAGATATTCCCTGACAGAGGGATTTTTTTTAAACACTTCAAAGCAAAAGATGCAGGTTTAGTTACCAATTAGACAATGAATAAAGAGCTATTGTTGACTGTGCACACAAATCATATTTGAGCATCTTAGTTTCAGTTAAGTGAGGCGTGGGTGTATTCATTTAAATTTCAAATACTGCACACTTAGGCGCGCTGATTAGCAAACATGGCGATGCACATGCAGTCAGCGCACACACAGTAAATACACGGGCTAGTTCATTTCTCGCTCTGGGCGTTGATCACGGGTTTTACGTTTCAGCCTCCATCACAAGGATGCAAACAGGCTTAAAAAATGAAAAAAGAAAAAAAAAATCACCTTCTGCATTCTGCTTCCCGCCTTTTTGCTGCAGCTGCATTCATACCTTAGCGTAGCACTTTACTGTAAACCTGAGAGTCTCTCACATGCACAGTAACTGTGAGAGTTGGGATGACTCTGAAGCTTCTTGATGACTCATATCTTAGAAATCACAGCTGCAGATAATCAGCCGGATGCTGATTCTTTTGCAAGCAACTTTCTGTTTCCATCCACATTAGGCAACCCCACCGTCTCTAACTCTCACACACATACATTTATCCTTTTAAACACTTGAGCTCACAATTTAAATTCACACTCACTTGTATGAAAAACCCAGAACCACGCAGCTCAAGCATTAAGACGAAGAATAAATGCTTCACGCTACTTTCACTTCCCCATCTGTGTAACCGTGTGTGTCGTGGGAGTGGGTTTCGTCTTGACTGTGAGTTTTGGTTTTCTTCGTTTGTTTTTTCGTGTCTGCCACAGATGACAGTGCTGCACCAAGTATCAGCAGAAATACTGAGTTCAGATGTTTCGAATCAACCCCGACCTGCAGAACAATGATCTGACTCTATTTCACAATTTGCTTTTAGACAATTACACATTTAACTTTTCCTTTGCACTTTATAATTCATTTCAGTGCATGTGTGTAGCGCAGCAAAAGCATTCATGTGTGTGTGTGTGTGTGTGTCTCTGCTCGCATGCATGACTCACTATGGTGTCTGAGTGGCTGAAGTGTAAGCCTGCAGAAGGAAAATAGTGTGTGTGTGAAGAGCTGTCTCATTGCTACACCCACAAGATAGTTATGAGGCCTTAGGTCTAAATGAAAAACAAACACAGAAGGATAGTATTTTAGTACCTGTGGCGGTGCACAGGAAAAAGTCTGCCCTGCTTCATCAGCTAACACTTACAGTCACACAGTGCTACTTTACGTGTGCAATGTGTTTAACAAGTTCATGCCTACTAACATCACAGGCTCCAGCTCTGGTGCAATACCCAGATGAGTAAACCCCCTCTGGACCAAACAAACCACAACCCGTCACAATACCTGCAGCAAACAGCATGCAAGCCTACAAGGCTGCAAACCACCTGTTACATTCTTAAAGTATCTTCAATTACTGAAGCTATGCTCAATTTCAAGGTATTTTTAGCCTTTTTCTATCTGAGCTTTAAACGGAAATTTTACAGATGCTATATATATTTTTTTAAAGGAGTACAAAAAGCACGATTCTGCACACAGTGATAAATATTAACTACACAGTTGATGTAGATGAACCTGTTATTATTCACATAATATTTTCGAACTACTTCAGGAACAAATCTGTGACATTTTAAATGCGAGGACGAAGCGCAGCATTTACATCCATGACATTTATAAAATAAGCACAGTGACATAAAGCTGTCTACTCCTGTTTTCTAAGTAGGACCTAGTCCCTGCTCTTTGCCCTCTCACCTGAGAATATGCGCATCGGAGCAGAAAGCAGACAATGGAAAGTTTCCCTTTGCCAGCGAGGACAGTAGGCATGGTTCCTGGATAGTCAGTGCTCTCCTCCGGCGTCCATACCAGTGAGGACTGGTGTTAGCAGATCCGATCCTTCCCTCACTACCATCACCACCATCATCACGCTGGCATCGGTCCCGGCTCGTAGGTCCACCGTACAGCAGCAGCAGCGGCAGCGGAGTCTCACCGGAGAGGCAGACCGAGGGCGAGGTAGGCGGTCCGGCGACGTCACGGATGACACGCGTAGCTCACACCAGAGAGATCACGACTCAGTGGACCTGTGGATGTGCGAAAAGTTTGAAGTGCGTAAACGGGAGATCATAGCCGTCAGCTGTCGAGTGCACCACTGACGACACACTCGATGATGTAGAATTAGAAAACGTTTTGGGACATCCAGTCTAGGGTGAAGGTATGAGTAGCCTTATTTATCATTTCAGTTACTTGGGGCATTGCAGCGAGCACAAAATAATAGCATGACATGATACGGGAAGTTGATAACAGCTAAAGAGTAAGAACTTGGTTTCTGCATACACGCTTTATCAGGCACACCATGCTAGTATCAGGTTGGACCCTCTTTTACGGTCAGAAATGCCTTAATTCTTCATGGCATAGATTCAGTAAGGCTCTCAAAACAGAACCTTGTTGAGATTTTTGTCCATACTGACAGATTAGCATCACACAGTCATCATAATGTGAATCTACTGCTCTACTACATCCCCCGGGTGCTCTACTGGACTGAAATTTGATGACATTTGAGAACTCATTGTCATGTTCAAGAATCCAGGTTCAAGATGATCTGAGCTTTGTGAGACTGTGCTTTATTCTGCTGGAAGTAGTTATTGGAAGATAGGTGTGTTGTGGTCATAAAGGGATGGACATTATCAGCAACAATACACAGGTAGGTTATGGCGCTAAGGTGCCTGAAGTCTGTCAAAAAATACATTACCTCCCCAACATTATATCTCAATATCTTTGAAACATTGATTTGAAAAAATAAAATAAAATAAAATAAAATAAATGTGCCACACCATTGGTGTGTTGCATCAGAAACCAGGACTCATAAGATCAAGTAATGTTGTTCCAGTCTTCGATTATCCAATTTCTGGCGATCCTGTGAGAACCGTAGCCTCAGTTTTCTGTTCTCAGCTGACAGGAGTGGCACCTGGTGTGGTCTTCTGCTGCTGTAGTGTAAATGCTTCAAAGTTCAATGTGTTGTGTGTTTCAATGTGTTTTAGAGATGCTCCTATGCATACCTTGGTTGTAATGAGTTTAAATCAATTTGATTTATATAGGCAAGGCAAGGCAAGTTTATTTGTATAGCACAATTCAACAACAAGGTGATTCAAAGTGCTTTACAGAGACATTAGAAACAAAAACAAATAAAAAGCATGATTTAAAATTGATTTAGCACCAAATTACAACAACAGTTGCCTCAAGGCACTTTATATTTTAAGGTGAAAACCTTAGAGTAATAGAGAGAAAACCACAAGAATGAAACAACCCCCTTTGAGCAAGCACTTGGTGACAGTGGGAAGGAAAAACGCCCTTTTAACAGGAAGAAGCCTCCAGCTGAATCAGGCTCAGGGAAGGGCAGACATCTGCAGAGACCGGTTGGGGATCAGGGTAGCGAGACAAGATTTGAAGACAGTTGATTTAAGCTTTGCAACACTCCATCCTGTTGGAAGCAGCCATCAGAAGACAGGCACACTGTGATCATAAGGGGATGGACATATTCAGCAACAATAATCAGTGACTCAGCTTCACTGTCCTGCATTTAGCTGACAGAGCTAGCACCTGGTGTGGTCTTCTGCTCCTGTAGCCCATCTGCTTCAGGGTGCAATATTTTATGTGCTCTTCTGCATTCACAGGTTGCAATGAGTGGTTATTTAAGTTATCCGTTACTTTCCTATCAGCTTTAAACAGTCTCATAGATTCACACATATTATAGCTCATAGAAAATCAGCACACATATAGTTGTCTATGCAAGCATGTTCGACAAAGTAAACATGCATCACTTTTATATATTAGTAGTAAAGTTTGGCAAAAAGGGAGCCAAATCAAGCACATTGTGTACATTGTTTCACACGCCTCTTATGGCCATAAAGGGACATTCATGTTGCACCTGATTTACGCTCCTGTGTCTTGTTTTGATTTTACTCTTGCTATAAGATCAGGTAAACATGATTATTAGTTTTGCAGCAGGCAGTTCTACATGCAAAGCTTTACCTCACATGGAAAAAAAATCTTTGGCTGAAAGCATGTTGTGAGGAAAATTGAATTTGTCATGTCCTGCTGTAGGCTTCAACCCCTCCACAGAAAATGTACTGTATGTCTGATCATCTCTCTTTCTGACATTTTGGCACTGTGTGTTTGTCTAGCCCATCCATTATTCTGCTTAATGCATTCTGGCCTGTGAAGTAACTCTGGCTCTTGGATGGACTTTGCCTTGTCACAATAAAATATGAGCTGTCTCTCTAGCTCAGATGGCTTTCGGGGGATGCCGGAAGAAGAATGAGATATGGACACAAAAAGGCTGATACGTTAGAGTTCTGACTTCATTGATTTAAAGAAGCACAGGTGACACCATGATCATTCAAACCAGCTATTTCCCTGTAACAGCAGCATATTCTTTATAAAGAGGGACAGGGGGAACATTTTAACTGATTAAATGTGGAGTTTGGTTTGGGCTGCACACACTTCAGAGAACACAGTGTTCCTGGTTTTGTTTATGGCAGCTGTCAAAGACCGAACACGGGAGCAGTCACAGATAACTCTGCGACTCTGTCACACGCTTCAGTTTTGCTTGTTTATGAGCCCACATGAAGAAACTCATTTGATCTGCCAAATGCTGAAGACATCAAAAACTTCGTGCACATGAGAAGACTGCGCTTGTTTGTGAGTTCATGTGTGCTGTTCTTTTGTTTAGATTTGACATGAGATGGACTTGACTTTACAGACTGATTGTGAGCCTTTGACTTTAGCTCGTTCAATGGGACTTGCTCTCTGTATGGTTTCTTTGATTTCAGATAGTATAGTAGTACAGGTGGCATGTGTTTGTGTGAGCATACTCATTTTTATTTACATGGTATGCTCCGTTCATTTCTTGTGCACTGATATACTTATAATGAACTCTGTACTTCCTTACTATCATGTGTAATGGATGAGCTTTTAAGAAGTTTTTGAGACTTCTACATCATGAGTATGATCCCCCCAAACCCCTCCCCAAACAAACAAACAAGCAAAATAAATAAATACTTTGTAAAATGCATATTTAAGTGATAAGTTACAAAAAAAAGTTAAATGTAGCAAATATGATAACTAATATGCTTCCAGGCTACTTTTCCAGTAGCCTTGAAACATGTACATAGAAAGAATAGTTTGGCTGACCTGAGAAGGTTTGAACACTGGACTTCCTTTAAAGTGATGGATAGGCTGTGAGGCACAAATCCAAAGCAATGCATAAATACATAAAATGAATAAGTCATCATCAAAATGAAAACTGCATTTCAAGCTTCTAGAAAAGTGTATGGATAAACCAATGAAATATCTCCTCAGTAGCCAAAAAAGTGAGTGAATTGCTAAGATGCTAATAATAACTCAACAGCTGAGTGTAATTAGTGGGAGTAAATGTTCCTATCTATAAATAAATATCTAATAAATAAGCAAACAAATAAATAAACAAACAGTTCGTTTCCAAGTTTATTTGTAATAATTTCCATTTTTCAAATAATGTGAGCAAAATTCTGTGTAAAGTGAGTCCAAATGAACCCAGTGGTTTTAGCAATGAGCTATTTAAGTCCATCTGAGAAGTCTGTGGGAGTACCTCTCTGAGAATCTGACTGGTTTATTCTAATATTACATAAACTATTCCTGGTTCCTTCTGCATGCACACAAAGGCAAAGAGAATGAAAGTACAGAATCTGCCTGTGGAACAGAGTGGAAACTGTACAGATGAACTGGGAATGGAGGGATATGAAATGCCTGGAGCTAGTCTCCACAGCCACACAGTGGCACCCTTGGTTACAGGCCCATGGTGACAGGACCTCAAAGGTACAGCGGTATCCCTCAACGGCTGCCTGTTTAGAACACAGCTTGCCTCAAGAGTCACCCTTCCTGACAACACATGTGTGCGCGCACATGCAGGCATGCATGTACACATTTTCACCCACACACACTCCTTTTCTGCAAAATAAGGGAGATGGAGAAGGTGTGAGGAGAACAGAAGCGGGGTGAGCTACACTGTTAGTGCATTTTTGTACAGTGCTCATATTTCTCTAAAATACAATATCTAATTGATTTAACAGTCCAGCCTCCCTTTCCCCCTCCTTTGTAGTTAATAAATGATCTACTGCTGCTTTATAACAATAAAAACTTCACTGGAGTAAAGACTCTGAAACATCCCTCCGACTGTTAGAAACTGTGGCAGGAATCACAGAATATATAGAAAACGATCATGACACATTGCTTATGGTAATGATGATATAATGATACAGTCATTAAAAGATAGTTGATACATTTTAACACTGTCATGCTTAAATATCTGTACAGCTATAAAAGAACCCCAAAACACCCCAAATAGGCAAAAAAAGAAGGAATTATGTATTTATTCACTGTAATGCATCAGTGAATAAATACACAACTCCTTATTTACTCTAACTTGTCAGAGTAAGTAAAGAGTTACTCTGTGTCCCACAGTTTCAACTGTTTTTTTTTCTTTGGTCCTCACTGTTAACATCCCTCCACTTCATAAACTTGACAAATGCCACCGCCAGGAGTCATAAAGTCTGCGCTCTGATCAGTCAGACTGGCGAGGGAGTCCATTTAGAGTGCCTACATGTATTATTAAAAATAATGGATACCCATGTATCAGTAATGCATTGCAGATGGAAGCGATAGGCTATATTGCCATATCAATATTTTGGCCCACGCTTACTTAGAAGTGTTGACAGTTATTAATAAAGTTTTGATGAAAATAACTTTTTTTTCCAGATGTTGCGCAATTTTTTTAAAAAAATCTATTTTAAAAAAAATTTATTTTAAAAAAGTCTAATTAAGAAGCACTTGTACCCATGCTGCCTCAAATTTATACACTGAAGACAAAGCAGGAGTTGTATTCATATTTTTGTGGGTTATTATTAATTGGCTGCTTGCTTACCTTGTTCACGCCGTGTTAGTGTAGCATGCAGCATATAAGCCACCAAGAGGTGTCTCGTAACTTAAGCCAGAAGGCATTCATGCGACGCTGAGAAGATTAGAACAGATCAGTGAATAGAGGGCGCCGCCTCGTGGCCAAAGTGGAAACTTATGCACTCCTCTGCTACAGTGCAGGGTGCAGTGGAAATATGAGAGCTCCCCTAAACGTTTTCCCTGTTGCCTTTGCAGGACAAAAGAAGTGAGAGAGCTAAATAATATTCTCTTGTTCAATAGCACCTTATTTACACATTATTTAATCACATTTCAATGTTCTTCCTGGTCAGTTTGATGCCATATTTGGCTCATTTTCTTCAACCCCCCTCACGGCCAGTTTAATGGCTAACCTAATATTAACATGGTTGCATGATAATGTTTCGGTCTGAGTTCTTTGTAGTTTCAATGTTTTTTAAGATCAGGTGGTTTTCCTTCATCTAATGAGTCTAATTATATGTTTTGAATGTGTGGACGGTTTAGGCAAGTCTTTAAAATGAGACACATAAGTCAGCGTTTATTTAGATTCTCAGTAAAAACGGGATCATCTGGTGGATTATATTTGTTGACAAATCACTCAGTGTGTGCATTTCTCTAAAGGCGTAGAATGAATAGCTGCCTGAGGGCATCTACTGAATCTATCACCTGTTGAGGCAGATGACAAACTCTTTTCGGTAGCTCTTCCATTAAACTCTTCTCAAAGCTTCAAAAGTGCAGGAAAAATAACTGGAATGTCCCCACCAACCTCTCTTTGGGAGATATTTTAGGACTATGTGAGGAGCTGGTGAGGAGGCAGAGCCTTAATGACACCTGTAACCCAAACCACGTTCTGTAAATACAAAGAGTATGAGCTGATGCCCTCAGGGTAAAATTCACAGTGTGCTGTTTACACTGAACCAAACTGTAAACAGAACAGGGCTATTTTTTTCTTTACCGGTAACACTGTTTAAAAGTAGAAGATTAGTGTGTGTGTGTGTGTGTGTGTGTGTGTGTGTGTGTGTGTGTGTGTGTGTGTGTGTGTGTGTGTGAAGCTAGCGTTTTACAGTGAATATAAAAGTTATGTAAAAAAAAAACATTTTTTTAAGTAGAACGACTTTTTATTTATTAATTTATTTGGTTGTTTTTTTTTTTTTTATGTTACCTCCAATATATATTATCCTGACCCCATAATTGAGGGCTACACCATAATAGTCCATGCAGCAGCTTGGCAGCATGTCTTTATGGATACATAGATCGGTGTTATGAAGGAGCTTCGGTGAAAATATATTTTATGTTACCTTTCTTCAGAGCTTGTCTTTTAAAGGACATCAGTAAGCCGATTTGTCTGCTCAGCTGCTTCCCATTTTTTTTCCAACTGAGGCCTGTCCAAAAAAAAAAACCCTCCAAAAAACACACAGCTTACAGCAGATAACAACGGATAGCCTGTGGCGTGGTTATAATAAAAACGGATGAAAGGGCAGGATATGCAAAGCCACGCAGTAAAAGCCTATTCATGACACGATAAAAGTGCCCCAACAACTGGTTGGACAGGCTTGTCCCTCTCCTGTGATGTCATCCAATAGACAAGCGGCTGGCGGCTGCGATGCGCACGTATGCAGTCCACTGCCTCGACGCATTACAACGAACCGCACTTGACAGCTTTCCAGGTTAGAGGGGGGGAAACAGACTTGCTGAATTTCCACAAGCCAGCCGTCATCCGCATCCACCCGAGGTACAGTTCCCCCCCCCCCCCCCCCCCCCCCCCTTTCTTCCCACAGCACACCCTACACACACACTCTCTCTCATATCATGCATCATATGGTTGGATTAACGCTGTTCCTGTTCTAACGCACAGATGACAGCGTAACCAGGGCGCTGAGCTGCTGAGATACCAAAACACAGCCGCTTTGTTGAATCGGATCTGCTGTGACTGGACATGAATTCGGCGGAACAGACGGTTACATGGTTGATTACGCTCGGGGTGCTGGAATCGCCAAAGAAGACCATCTCAGATCCCGAGGCATTTCTGCAGACCTCCCTGAAGGATGGGGTGGTCTTGTGTAGACTCCTGGAGCGGCTCAGCCCGGGGTCCACGGAGAAGGTAGGGAAATAGCCGACACTCACTCCCCGCTCTCCTCCGCATCCCCAACCGCCCGCCCGCGTCGGCGTGTCTCCGCGTTGCCCAGCACAGGGAAACCGACGCGGTTTGTTGTCTGGCCTCTCTTTCTGCCCACTGATCCATGAGGAAATTTCTTTTGTAGGTCACGGCAGCCCGTGTTATTGTCTGCGATGGAAGTACTATGGTTGCGCGTATGTCAGCGTGTAAAAAGAGGAGAAAAAGGGAGGGGGAAAATACAGGTCGATGTCTGTACCACCCAATAATAATCTGCTCTCAATAACGTAACACTACAGCAAAATGAAGACTGATCATTCTTTGGGAGCTGTTAGATGCTTTAGAGGCTTTCAAATAAAGGCCTCGACATATGCTTTTAATGCAGCTCTAACCACTCAGCAGATCTTTGCTATCGTTGAAAGAACCCGTTTTATTTTCTCTTTAATCCCGGCGGATGCGGCTTGTATGTCAGTGTATTTTGATAGTGCACGCCGATTGATCCGCCGGGGATGAGGGGCTTTATGTACACAGACCATTGCTATAAGAGTGGGCCGCCATTGACTGCAAAGGCGCATAGACAGCGATAGACCCTCTCCCTTTTTAAAGAAACAGCGCAGTGTTTGTGTCTGTCAGCTTACCAGCAGCGTCTGCTGGTTTCAGCAACAACCTGAAGGAGGCCATTTGTTTTCCTCAAAAGAGGATGTGCTGCCGGAGGCTATACCTGCACCCTCACAACAACAAATTTGCCTGCCAATGCCCAAACGGGTTTTTCCATTTTCCTCCCTTAAAATGACAAATATCACTCTGGGGTGGAGGTTATGTTTGATCATCAAGCATGCAGGAGAACATCTGAGGGTGGCTAAAAGACAGCCTCCCCCTTTTCTTTTCTTTTCTTTTTTTTTATTTATAGGCTACCTATCCTTATATGGTGATGGGTGGAATCCTGTGTGGGCAAATAATGTCTCAATAATGTTAAATCTACTTCTGTCACAATAATAATGTTCTTTATTTTCATTTAAGTTTTTTTTTTTGTGTGTGTGTAAAGGCTTGCAGTGATAAAGTAATCACTTATGTGGCCACAGGTATGCCAGCATATGAATAATGTGCAAGCACCACATAGAGTAATGAGCTTTATTCATATTAATAGAAGGAAAACAAAAAACAAAACCAGATAAAAATATGTATTTTCTCTCTCTCGGGCTAATTCTTAACTGCTTTCAGATCCAATGAGCCGAAACTGTAAATGAATAGAAATATTATTATTATTATTATCATTATTGTTATTACGTTTTTTTTTTAACTAAAACATGCACCAACCAAATAATGACATATTAGCCAAGTGTGATGAAGGAATTTTTAATACAGTGTGTCTGCTAAATTATTATGATTAATATACACTATCCAAGGAACAATTTTTATTTGAAAAACAACTAAAACTATGAAATGAAGATACTTTATCTATCTACCTATCTGTCTTGACATGTTTACATTTTTTTAATAAGTAGGGTGTCTCTCTGTGACCACAAATTCAGGCTGACCAATCACTATCATTCTGGGCTGCACTGTACAGTATGGCCATGCCAAAATCGGAAGATGTGTGGCACAGCTGGACCATATGTCAGTCGTGATAGCTACCTAAAAAGCCGAAGATGTGAACAGGAGATAGCCCTTTCCATGTGTTGCAGCCCGTGCTAACATTTTACGAGGCCCAAGAGAAAAACAAGATACATTTTGCTCATTAACAGTTCAAGTCACACTAGCTGCACAGAACAAAGGCATGGGGGGCACCATAGTGGATTTAAACTTAATTTAAATTCATGCAGTGACTCCCCATTGATACACCTGTTTCCTTATTTTATGCTTGTGACCAGGTGTGTCTGCATTGCTCTGCCATCACAAGTGAAATTTCCATTTGGTGCTAATAAATCTTGAAGCGTGGCCAAGAGAGAAAAGTTACTACACTCACAGGCCGTTTATAGGAACCCCTTGCTAGAGTCATATTGGCCTCCCGTTCACCTTCAGAACTGGCTTAATTCTTCTTGGTACAGATTCATCAAGGTGCTGGAAACATTCCTCAGAGATTTTTGTCCATATTGACATGAACTCGAGACATATTTGCAACAGATCCGTGCATATGTTGTGACCCTACCATCTGAACGTCACAACAAACGCCGAGCCTCATCAGACCAAACGTTCTATATTTAGTGAGCTCATGTGAACTGGCACCTGAAGTGGTTTTCTGCTCCTGTGGCCCATTTACCTGAAGGTACACTGTCTGGTGCATTCAGAGATGCTGTTCTGCATACCTTGGTTGTAACAAGCAGTTATTTGTGTTACTGTTGTCTTCCCAACAGTTTGAAGCAGTCTGTGCATTCTCCTCTGACCTCTGGCACCAACATGATATTTTCTCCCAGAGAACTGCCACTCACTGGATATTTTCTCTGTTTTTCTGTCCTTTCTCTGTAAACGTTAGAGATGGTTGTGTGGGAAAATCCCAGTAGATCAACAGTTTGTGAAATACTCCGAATAGACCAGCTCCTCTGGCACCAGCTAGTGTTCCCCATTTAAAGTTGCTTAGATCATCTTTCTTTCCCATTCTCATATACAGATTAAACTTCGGCAGGTCCTCCTGACTATGTTTACACCCTTAAGGCACTAAATTGCTGCCATGTGATTGGCTAATTAAATATTTGCAAAACAACCAGTGGACTTAATAAAGTGGCCAGATGTGCCACTAGATACACGCTAGATACAGCTGCAGCCTATTACAGTATGTTTCACAGAGGGATTTCCCTCCTTAGTCTACTGTGTTTTTACAGCACATATCAGGGCTTTATACTAGTACCAACCATCAAGCATTAACTGCCCCCACAAAACAGCTGATTTGGAAAAAAAAAGTCACCTCAGAAAATTACAGTTTCCAACATAAACAAGCGTCCTGTGAAGAAGCATATTACTAAACTAATGAGAAGTGTTTGATGTTGTGAGTTTTTTCGTGTGGAACCTTCACTCATATACCAGATCCTTGAACTGGTACTCACCTTGAATACTCTGTCATTTTACATTTGACATTTTTACATATATTGATAAACTTAGCAGAAAGGTAAAATATAAAGTTTGGTCAATGATTTATTTGTTGTAACAATGCTCCTTAGCAATAAGTCTTACACCTCTGGAAGGCCTGTTTATTTCCCCTTAAATGGTGCGAAATTTATAAGAAAAATGCTTTTGTGAGTTGAGAGGCAGAGTTGAGTATGTAGCGTATTTTGCTACTGACTCTTGTTTTGAGCTTCTGGCATTGCAGGTACCGACAATCAGGTGCCTGATTGTCAGTACCTGTGAGCATGGACCCTGCTACAGCGGTCAGTTGCCGTCTCCTCCAAGCATACCACATTTGACTGATCTTGATAGGGCCTGTGCCAAAGGGCAACTTCAACCTAATGTTTCACCAAACCAAGGTGCAGCATTATTTGGAGTGAATCTTACTACCATTTCCAAACTGACTTCCATATAACAGGGGATGTCAGAGACAGGCTACCAAATGGGTATCCCAAGAAGATGACACCACACGAAGACCGTTTTCTCAACCTGTCAGCACCTAGGAACCACAGGCAGTCTTCTACAGATTTGAAGTCTAGGTTTGCAGGACAATATGGCCGACGACTCGCTATCTAGACAATTTCTGGTCTCATAGAGCTGCTGGGAAGCCTGCCTTTCACTGTCAGGCTCATTTACGCTTTTGTTTGCAACATGTGCACTGGAACCTGGATGCCGAAGAACGTTATGTTCATCGATGTGTTCATATTCTGCTTTCAGCATTTGGATTATTGGCTCAAAATGTGGAGAAGATATGGAGAACGCTATGCTGATTGATGCACCAATAGGGTAACAGCTTTTGGTGTATGCAGTGTGATTGTGAAGGCGGGCATCTCCCTCACTGGAAAAACAAGGTTTCCTTTGAAATTGCCTCCAGGTCACTGGAGAGAGCTTGAGATGAGATTCTGCAACCAGTAGCAATCCCACATCCCCACAGTCTGAGGCCAAACTCTATCCTCCAAGATGACATTGCTCACTCCCACAGAGTGATGTATATCAGACACTACTTCAAGAATTTGCGAGTGGAGAGGATGGAATAGCCCCTGTGGGATCAGCCTGGATGTGCTGCTCCTGCCAGAGTGACCAACACAACCACACTGGCTGACTTGTGACAAATGCTGGTCGAAGGCTGGGACGCCATTCCACAGCAGTTCTTCCACATGCTACTGGAGCTCCTGTTTGTTAAATGAATAAATTGTTAAACTGCCAACACGTGTTGTTTTTATTAGACTTCAATCATCCAGACCAATAAACAACACCAAACAAGATCCAATAGCAGAATAAGCTGTTTGGCACTGGCAGAGGGGATCTGGCGAGGGCAACAACACACTCAACTCTGCTGCTCAAACCGCAAATACATTTTCCCCACAATTATGGCAACATTTAAGCAAAATAAACAAGCAAATGTCCTTAATTTTTGTGCTAAGTTCATTCATATTTCTCTGCAAGTCAAATAAAAAGAAACGGCAGTACAGGAATGCTGCAGATATGTTTGACCAAGAACGACTGCTAAGCTTGATTTCATCTATAAAATGTACTAATCAGTAGGCTAAAATAGAATTTATTTTATTAATTCTATGTATTTTTTTGTTAGTAGATTGAACTTTATCATCATGAAGATGATCATGTTTTGAATATTTTACTGATTCAACATAATTTTGCAGTCCTTTGGATAAAATCATATTTTTGCTTACCGACACCGCCCACTATTTTTGCCTTATTTTATTCTTCTTCTTTACGAATTTAAATGGGACAGGAATAAAAACCAGTGCACTCACATGCTAAAGCAACATCAGAAGTTGGTGGGGTGGGGAAGACGGGGAAGGGGGGCATCCCTATTTGTCTACGTCATTTCCCTCGACCCAGCGCTGCACTCTCTTCCACTTCCCCGCTGAGAGGGGGGGTTGTGTTCAGCCTCCCGGAGTGTCAGGCCCGGTCAGTGCTCACACACGGGAGACAGTAGAATGCGCGTCGTAGAAGAAGAAGGAGAAGAAGATAGATTTTTAAGGCAATGAAAGCCGCACGCAACCGCAGTGAGAGAGGCGAGCGTGAACTGGAAGTTTAACTCCTGACCAGCGTTTCCGTTTTTTCAGGTTTACCAAGAACCGAAGAACGACGGCGAGTGCCTGAGCAACATAAAAGAGTTTCTGAAGGGCTGCACGGCTTTCCGCGTCGAGGTGAGTACCCTCTCGGATTTATTTTAGGTGTGCGTAGAGGGGATTGCAATCACTTAACCACGTAGAGAAGCTGTATGAAACGTAGAGTTTGCATGTTCAGGAGGAGACAATGGACAATGCGTCCATGGAGTGGAGGGACGGAGCCCCTGACAGAGAGGGAGGAGGAGTGAATTAGCAAGCGAGAACAATCACCCATCGCTCGGCTGAGAGCTTTGTTTTTTGTTTTTTTGTTTACCGTAAGGTGGATGCATGTGCAGTATTTTAGCCACTTCGGTGGGCTCTGATTGATACTGTGGAAATATCCACGTTCCTCACGCGCAGTCTCAGGAACGTGTTGTGTTTACGCTGTCTGATTAATCCAGATAGCTTTGTCCTCGGGCTCATGCGTGGCTTTACCCTCACCACCATTTCACACTGGCCACCCTATAAACATGTCTCTGAGAACAAGTCACTGAGGCTGGGGATGGTTATGTAAGCCAGTCTTGTCCCAACATGGTTATTAACGCGTTATAATAATAACAATAATAAGGTGTAAAGTCTTAACATGTCCCCGGATTAAGCACCTCACTCCTGGGCCCGTGTAGAAATATCTGGATAATTTTGTATAATTTCCAACCCCACTCTTCTGCAAATTAAGGACAGAGTGCTGTTTATGGCTGAGTATCAGCTGGGGCATAGAGGGGTCATTGAACCGTCCCACTCTGACAATGCAAGTCAGTGTTCCTCAGCATTGCTTCTCCCTGGTGAGTCTTCCAGCTACAGAACAAGAGGAGGAGCTGGGGGAAAAGCACTGTCAATTTGAGTGTGTGAAACATGCCATTTTAGTAGTAACAGACGAATGAAATGCAAGTAAAGCAAGCTGAGTGCATGCATGGCTTTATTGGTAAAGACCTTTGCTTTGGCTGACTGCAGGGACAGGTCCTGACAGCAGTGCTGAGCAAGGATCTGTGTTTCTTTCTCGTATAGTCCTCATCCTATCTCCTCTTTTGTGTCAGGCTGTTACTTTACCTGAGGATGAACCACTCACAAATACCACTTTTTTCTTTCTTTTTTTTAAAGGATGTTCAATCCTCGTGTGCACATGTGTGATCAGCTGTTTGCAAACTGTTTTTGAGTGAACTGTAGAGAGCAGGATTACAGTAATTTGGGACATGGGAGTCCTACTGCTCACCAGCTGCAGGGCAAAGATGGATGTTATCCAGAGCACTGCTGGCTCGGACCCCGGGTAACTGGTCCGATGGTAGATTAGAGCAGTGGGCGCTTGCATGTTAAAGACGGGGGGGGGGGGAGGCACTGTGCTTTTGCAGTTCTGGCCGACCTCTTTTAAATAGAGTTAAGCTGGACACTTGGCTGAGTGGGGACATCCCAGATTTGCTGCGGTCCCATGTGTGGTTGAAATATCTCACCAGGAACGATGTCGTTTCGATCTGATTTTTAATAATTCTGCTTAGATGCTTGCGACCACGTCTGATATTTGGACGCCTGCTGTTACTTATCCATCAACATTAATGCCTTTGACCACAGGAAGAGGAATCATCGGAGTTCCCATAACCCCTGTGGTCCCTCAGAAAGAGCAAACTTATCCCATCTAGCTACCCCGATAAAACTTAAAGTTCCATATTCCTAGAGAAGTGATGATATCCCAAATAGAATCTGGAAAAGGCAAAGCGTTTAGGATTTAGCGTTTTATGTATCTGTGCCATCAAACTGCAATCTTGGTACCAGCTTTTTGAGTGCTTGCCACAGAGATGAGCTCAAGATGCAGCTTTCCTGGAGTCCAGCATGGTTTATTTAAGGTTTCCAGAATATCAGTGTGCTTCGGCTTCAGCTTTGTTCTGTTTAATGTCACTTGGTTGAAAGCTGAAGAGACAAATGTTTTTTATTTTAATTCGTCTTGTTCTTGTGCCACATTAAAGAAAATCAATAGGTTTTTGTCTTTTTAAGCAAGAAATTGTAAAGCAAACGCTGAAAATCAGACTTGTTAGCCTGGTCTTTATTTTCAGTGGATTTCTGTGTTGTGTCAGCTGTCTGAGGGTCTAAGCAGAACCTTGGCAATACGGCCCTTTAATGATGCTATAGAGGAGGAAATACAGTTAGTACAGCTCTCATTACCCCTCTGGCCCCACTGGAATAGTAACACTATGCCAACCCGGAGACTAATAACAAATCCACCTGTCTACACCAAGTGGCAACCCCCTGGGCTGAAAAATGAAACCGGTGAAGTGGCAAAAATTCCTCAAATGACCACTGAAGGGTGTTGAAAAAAGAAAGTTATAGACTCCCATGTTGAGACACCCATTTATAGCAGAAATAAACATGTTTAAGACCAGCTACAAAAAACGTTTTATGTCCCTATAACTGATGTCTTAAAAGCTTGCATTAATAGGGGTGTTACAGCTGCTACCTGTCTGCTAGGATTTGCCAAAACCAATTCATATCAGTGAACTGAACTTAATTGTATTTGTGTTGTTGGTGGCATTAGGAGTAAATGCTACCATTTTATAATAGTTACTCAGCACCAGGTATCTCTCAAACAGTCTATGGTTGCTAGTGTTGGCCACAGACTGAATATAAGTGATGGACACAGTGTTTGGGTCTGAAACATGAAGACAAAGCGTGAGGGCTTTAAACCTGGATCCTCTGCAGTGGCCGACTGGGTGACTCTGGTTAGTTCTACAGTTAAACAACCCTTAGATCCATTGATCTGCGATCTCTGCAAACACTTTCCTGATGACATCATGGGTTCGATTGCTAATCTTACTTCTTAGGACAAACGTGATGATGATTTCGTAAACTGTTGTTCCCATTAGAGTCAGAATTGATCATGCAGTCTTACTCAGACTGGGCAGGGATAGCTCAGTAGGTAGAGTGGTGGCCCCATGATTGGAAGGTCGGGGGTTCGACTCCACTGAACGGCTACCCTGAGGTACCCCTGAGCAAGGTACCCCTGAGCAAGGTACCGTCCCTACACACTGCTCCCTGGGCGCTGCACTGGTGGCTGCCCACTGGGTGAATGGGTTAAATGCAGAGGAACTATTTCCCTATGGGGACTAACACGCACACTTTACACTTTACTTTTTTTTTTTTACTTTTACTCAGACAGCTCCACTCCTCGTTTGTGATGTCTGGTTTCAAAACACCAATTGGGTAACACTCTCCAGTCAAGGCATCAAAATGGGTGAAGTTACAGTGGCTTTGCTCATCTTTTATATACAGTCTGTAGGCTACGCTGATCTGATAAGTTGATTTCGGTTTTATTGTTAAAAATTATCTAACAGTTTTAAGGCACTAAAAGTGAGTGAGATCTTTAAAAAAGGCATGTATCGTGCTATTTAAAGCCTTCAATTTGCTGTAAGCACCATGAATCTGCAAGGCTAAAGTAGCTAATAAGATTTTAAAAACTCTTGTTGGTCTGTAAGCTTGACTTTTTTGTCAGGGGCCTTTTGTCCTGAGTACAGTCTTCATGAACTCAAACACATGATCAGCTGGATTGAGATCAGCTGACTGACTTGGCCAGTGAAGAGTTGTTTGTTGCTGTTTTGCCAAACAGGAAACTGCTTAGCTGCCTTGCCTGTAAGTTTACAGCATCTCTAACGCTGTCCGCCTAATATGAGCGCTTTTGTTTCAGAGTTTTGTTTCGGTGTTGATTTGTTTTCAGTATAATCTACTCGACTCATCCTTCAGTCTCATATTACCCGTAGTATATATGGACCAGGTTGTTCTATCATCCTGTGCAGATAACTGCTCATTTCCTCAGCTGTGACGGTGTGAGAGCAAGTGTATCACTGCTGTAGCGTGCTGAGTCACAGAAGGGTGTTGGACCATTGTTTCAGCCTGCGGGGATCATTACCTGGCTATGATGCTGAGGCTCAGCAGACAAGTCGGAGCTCGTCACGTTAGTCATGTTAATGATCGCCGTGCAAAAATCTTTAATATACATAACTCGTCATGTTTCACCGTGAAGCAAAAGCTGTTGTTTAAACTGAAGAAGAAATCTTAAGGGTCTAAAACTGAATCTTAAGATGTTAGAGAAGTGGCAGCGAGTCTTGTAGCTTTTAATCACAAGCACACAAACACCTACATACTCTATGTTCCACACCACTCACTCAAACATCCATCCACATTTTCCCTGAGGACATGTCTACAATCAGAGCGGAAGATGAAAGAGACTTGTATCTCACAGTCGCTCATCCTCTGTGCTACCAAAGCGAGAGTAACTAATCACTTAAGATAAGATAAGATAAGATAAGATAAGATAGAACTTTATTAATCCCTCGGGTGGGTTCCTCTGGGAAATTCGACTTCCAAAAAGCACAGCAACGACCGAAGTTACAGTTACAGAATTGTTATATATATATATATATATATATATATATATATATATATACACACACACACACACACACACACACACACACACACACACACACACACACACACACACACACACACACACACACACACATATATAAATACAGAGACAAATATAAATAAAATATACAAAGGGGATAAATAGAATAAATAGGAATAAAAAATAAAAATACAAGTGAATTGCACATTTCAAGTATTGAGGTCTATTGCACTGTTGACTATTTACAAAAAGTATTGCACAAGGTATTGTACAGTGAGGTGAAGAGGCACTACAGCTTAGTTGTTCCCCCCTCCTTTGTCCTCCTGTTTCCCCTCCCTCTCCCCTCCAGGGAGGAGTTAAACAGTCTGATGGCGTGTGGGACAAAGGAGTTTTTAAGTCTGTTAGTTCTTGTCTTGGGGAGAAGCAACCTGTCACTGAACAGACTCTTCTGGTTGTTAATGGCCGTGTGCAGAGGATGTCCAGCATTGTTCATAATGTCCATCAGTTTCTTTAATGTCCTTTTCTCTGCCACTGTCACCAGAGTGTCCAGCTTCATGCCGACCACAGAGCTAGCCTTCCTGATCAGTTTCTCCAGCCTGGATGAGTCCCTCTTTGCTGTGCTGCTCCCCCAGCACACCACAGCATAGAAAAGTACTCCAGCAACCACTGACTGGTAAAACATCCTCAGGAGCTTCCTGCAGATGTTAAAAGACCTCAGCCTCCTGAGGAAGTACAGTCGGCTTTGGGCTTTTTTATACAGGTGCTCTGTGTTGCATGACCAGTCCAGTTTATTGTCCACCCACAGCCCGAGGTACTTGTACTTGTTGACCACCTCCACCTCCTCCCCCTCTATCTGAACCGGCAGTGGACCTTCTCTAGACCTCCCGAAGTCCACAACCAGTTCCTTAGTCTTTGAGGTGTTGAGTTGCAGGTGGTTTGTGTGACTCCATGCGACAAAGTTCCTCACCAGACTTCTGTACTCCTCTTCCTGATCATCCCAGATACACCCCATGATGGCTGTGTCGTCTGCAAACTTCTGAATATGGCATAATTCAGAGTTGTAGCAGAAGTCAGAGGTGTACAGGGTGAAGAGAAGAGGGGACAGCACAGTTCCCTGTGGTGCTCCTGTGCTGCTGACCACTGTGTCAGACGTGATGTCCTTCAGCCTGACGTACTGTGGTCTGTCGGTGAGGTAGTCGGAGATCCAAGCCACCAGGCAGGGGTCCACCTCCATCCTGTTCAGTTTTTCCTGAAGCATACAGGGCCGGATGGTATTAAAGGCACTGGAAAAGTCAAGAAACAGTATCCTGACCGTGCCTTTTCCCCCATCCAGGTGTGAGTGGGCTCTGTGTAGGAGGTACAGGATGGCATCCTCCACTCCGACACCCGCCTTGTATGCAAACTGTAGTGGGTCCTGGGCATGTTGTACCTGTGGTCGGAGGAGGTTGAGGAAGAGCCGCTCTAGAGTCTTCATAAGATGTGACGTCAGTGCCACCGGTCGGAAGTCATTCAGCTCATTGGGCCGGTTCTTTTTGGGGACCGGGACGATGCAGGATGTCTTCCATAGGGCGGGCACTCTCCCCAGTCGCAGACTGAGGTTGAAGACTCGTTGTAGCGGCTCCCCAAGTTCAGCAGCACACGCCTTTAGCATCCTAGGACACACCTTGTCTGGGCCTGCTGCCTTTCTGGGGCGAAGCTTCCTCAGTTGCCTCCTGACCTGATCCACTGTGACACTGGGAGATGTTTGGGAGGAGGGGAGGGGGGGAGATGTCTTGCTGCTGAGAGAGGGATTGGAGGAGGGGGGTGTCATGGTGTCAGGAAGGGGGGGAAGCGAGGGAGGCAGGAGAGTGGGGAGAGGACTCTGTAGTGAAGGTGAGGGTGGGGGGGTTGTGGGCTGGTCAAACCTGTTGAACTTGGAGGCACTGCACAGGAAGAGATAGCCTAAGTCATCAACAGAGATACAGTCACTGCCATTCATACTAGAGAGGCCAGTGTCAGGGTGGTGGTGGGACAGACAGTGCTTTTTGTTGTTGTTGTCACGAAATTCCATGAAAAGAGCCAAATAAGGGATACTTATCACATCAGTCTTCTGATTCTTCTGCTCACGTTCATTCTGTTTCATTTACATCTGTATTTCCTTGAAATTACCAGATTGAATAAAGGATGTATTACAAAAGAGGTCAAAGACGTATTCAGTTCATGTCATTTTCCAAAACGGTTAGATGCTCTAGTTTTTTAGTAAACGTCACTCACACAGTAGACTTCACACTAGCCTGAGGAATTCTGATTGAAAATGTTGTAAACAACATTATGTTCCCTGCGTATGTATATTAAATGCAAGGTCTGCAGTTTCTGTCACTTAAGGCGTTTTCACAAATGTACTGCAGCCCACACATTAAGGAGTTGATGTACGAAAACGCACTGATCAAAATGAAAGGATGTGACACTGCAGCGGTTAGCATCATATCCTCACAGAGACGGTTGTGGGTTCAAATCCCCCAGCTGACTGAAGCCTTGCTCGGTGGAGTTTGCGTTTTCTCTCAGCCTACCTGAGTTCTCTCTGGGTACTCAGGCTTCCTCCCGAAGGTTAAAGACAAGCAAAGTAGGTTAACTGGTGATTCTAAATAGGCCATAGATGTGAATGTCAATGGCTGTCTGTCTCTATGTGTTCGCCCTGTGACGAACTAGCAGCCTCTCCTGGCTCTTAGCCACTGAGCTGGGAGAGCTTCCAGCCCACCCGTGACCCTGAAGGGAAACAACAGTTAAGAATAATGATGGCTGGAATGGATGAAAATGAAAAAAATAATTCTATATAAAGAAAATTATTATTATCTTTTTGTGATTTTTGCTAACAATAATAAAAATACACATATTAGCTATTTGGCGATGTTGGTGTCTGCATTTATAACAGCTGATAAGATAATAATTACACCTCATACACTCCCCTTCTGGTTGTCTGTCTATGTATGATCCCCTGGCACTACAGCTTGTTTGTTCTCGTTTTTCTGTCCCACCCAGCTTCCCTTTTTCAATTCATTGACTTCTCATTACGGTTAGTAGATGGGGATCTGCTCAGGAGCCACCACCAGTCCCCAAATTGCGGCTTCAATTCATGCTTACGCCATCTGCCATTATCTACTAGGAATGCTGTCCAACCTAATTGAGGATGTGGTCCCAGCTAGTGAAATGACAATCTAAAAAAAAGTAAAGAGATGTGAGAAACACCCTTCAGCTATGTAATGAGTGCTGTCGTTGCATAGTTTATCCACCAGAGGGCACTCTGCTAAAACGAGCCGAGTTAGGCAGAACTGTTTTAACAGTAGAACAAGTTTATTGTTTATACAGCATTGATATATCATCTTACTAAGGACTCATAACTAGTCATGTTAGGGAAATATGCTTTATCTCTTTTAAGATAAAAAAGTTTTAACTCGCCAAATAATGGCCTCTGTGTTACTCTGTATCCTGTATGGTTTGGCTTCTAATAATGAAAAATCATCAATATTTGAGTTTTATCCTCTCTGTGTTTTGCAATAGTGTTTGTTATGTACATTATTCAGCTGACTGTTACTGACTGATTGCTCGGTGTTGTCATCGCTGCGGCCGACTGTCAGGCTCATGTTCTTTTGTCTCTCACCCGTAGCCATTCGAGGCCAGTGACCTGCTGCTGGGACTGAACTTCTCCAAAGTGCTCAGCAGTTTGGTTACTCTGAATAAAGTGACTGCAGGTCAGTTAAAAATGTGCAGTGTGTGTGTGTGAGAGTGTCATTATGGACGTGGGAGTAGTCATGAGGCTGATTTATATTTCCCCGCTCTTGCGCAGATATCGGTGTGGGCAGCGATTCGGTGTGCGCCCGACACTCTTCAGCCCACCGCATCAAGTCGTTCGAGTCGCTGTCCTCTCAGGCTTCACTGGCCCGATCCTCCAAGCTGCTGCAGAACCAGTTTCGCAGCCTGGTAAGGTCAACACGTGCTTCTGACCCGTATTGACGCAGATTTGGTGGATATGTGTCAAAGGCATATGTTATTTATCATTACAGCTCTAACACTCTAGAGAACATAAATAAAACACTTAACATTGAACTTCTGATGTGTCACAAACAGTCTGTTCTTATTCTTTTTTTCTGCTCACTGGTTTCTGGTCCAGACACATGACTCCAGTATTACATGCTGCCATTTTGAAAAGTGCTTTTATAGTGCCTGAGCAGAGTTTGCTGCAGGCAAATGACTCAGGGGTAGATGGAGGCAGCAGCAAATTTGCATGTCATCCTCATACACGGAAAGAGGCGTACAGTTACACCTAAGCCATTTTAAAGCATAAAGGGAACATAGTCCTGGAAGAAAAATCTAGTCTAAAAAGTATTTGATGATGATAATGATGATGATGAATAGAGAAGTTTTTGGGGATTTGATCTAGGGCTGTGCAATATGACCAAAATCTCATATCCCGATATAAGACATCTATTGTCCGATAGCGATATAAATCACAAAAATTTAACATTTTCTGTAAATTCTGTGAATCTCAGGCAGTTCGACTTGCGTGAAGTGTTTCCAGCTGCGCGTCATGTACCTGGAGTCGAGTGTTTTAACTGATTCATGAAACTATACATTTTTAGACATAAGTTGTAACGGCCGCCGTTTTCTTTGTGAGTATTTATTACACGGCGTGCTGCGGGGAAAAGCCTGTTCTAACGTTTGAGTCTAAGGTTTATTTTTTAGCACCTGGCGGCTTTTTTTTGCTTCTCATCCGTAAAGACTCTGCATCCTCTTTCACGTGATTCAGTTTATTTTGAAAAGTCTCAACAGGATCTTGAGCTTTATGGTGAAAGGTTTGTGTGGAACATAAACAAGCGGACACGAGATGGTTTTAACATCGTTGTTGCTAACGACGATGCATAAAAACAGGTGCTTGTCTCTTAAATATAAGAGAAAGAGAGAACTTTAAGAAATTAATATAGCTACTACAGTGACAATCAAAACCATGAAAAAATATTGCCGTAAACAGTTTATTTTGCGACACCACGAAACAAACGGTACTGTAAAATGAAACGATAGACGTTTTTATATCGTCATCCGAAATATATCGTTATATCGAACAGCCCTAATTTGATCAGTGCCAGGAGAGTAGCCTTTATAATGAAGCTCATCATCCGAGGTATGGCAAATCACAGAAGCTTTCTTTTTTTAGACACTTGTTCAGCAAGTGTCTAAATTTTATGTCAGAAATTTCTAAGAAGTAGGAAACTTAATGAACAGAAATTATCACCAGAACTGTAGAAGTTTCAGGTTTCTACTGCAGGAACTGTCTCTTACTGAAATCCATCATTTTGCACCAGTTCAGGTCAGCCTGTCTGTCACAACATATTAATAGCAATAATCAGTTTATCACATTTTAGTTAAATCAGAGCAAAGACTTCAATAGTTATAGATGGTAAGATTTGCTGTATAGTAGTGGTTACAAATGCTATTTCCATTTCCGTTGGCTTCTCCTCCTCCTTGCTGACGCTCCCGCCTGTTTCACCAGGACATGTCAGAGAACAGCGGACAGCAGCTGCTGGTCAAGGCACGTTTCAACTTCCAGCAGACCAACGAGGATGAGCTCACCTTTGCTAAGGGCGATTTCATCAGCGTGACTCGTCAGGAGGAGGGCGGCTGGTGGGAAGGGATGCTTAATGGCAAGACTGGCTGGTTTCCTAGCAACTATGTGCGTGAGGTCAAGGGCTCCGGTAAGTACCTCGGCTAACCTGATGAGTGATTAACAGGGTCTGATTAAGAATTTATGGGAGACGCAGAACTTCCTGATGTGCTTTTAATAACTAACTGGTTGAATTTCTGAAACAAATTTCACATTTAGAGACACTCATGCTATTTCCAAAATTGGACTCACTAGACCAAGATATTAATACCTTAGTGTAGTGATTCATCACACTGTGTTTGTTGCAACATAAAAAATTGGCAGTTGCATCCTTCAGTCCACATATTTCTAAATAAATCTCCTGCCCCTGCATACCTTTGTGGAAAATAGTATACTAAAGAGAAATCTCTGTCACGCTAACCATTTGCACGGCTTCACAGCTGCCTTTGTCACCATCTTTCCACCCGATGCCGTGACAGTAATGTAGTGCCACATCTGCTGCAGTCTTTTGTTTTTCCCGCTTGTGTCGAGACGCCAGTGACACAGCGCTGCCACTGTGAAGATGTTTTCGAGTAACACAAGATGTGCTTTCTCTGCATGAAGGGTTCATTTTAACAAGCTAAAACTGTGGTTCGGAAACTTGAGGCCAAGAGAAGTGCACCGTGTCTCGTATTTCGAATATTTTAACCTTGGTGGGAGTTTAAATGACTCTGCTTGCACTGTGACCCAAAACATGGCGGTTAATTGGCTTGGGTTGTTTTCTTTATTTACGTAAGGAATAAATAAATGTATGCCCAATGGTTTCTGTATAAACAATTTATATTTTTAGTGGTATCCAGATGGCCTGGTCAGAGTATTTCAAAAACTGCTGATCTACTGGGATTTTCCCACACAACCATCTCTTGGGTTTACAGAGAATGGTTTGTAAAAGAAAATGTCCAGTCAGCGACAGTTCTTTCGGAGAAAATGTCTTGTTGATGCCACACTTTAGAGGAGCATCTTTCAAGCTGATACCAAGGCAACAATAACTCAAATAACCACATGTTACAACCGAGGATAACGGTAACATTTCACAACATATCAAACATTATAGCAAATGGGCTACAGCAGCAGAAGACCACATTGGGTGCCACTATTGTCAGCTACGAACAGGAAACTGAGGCTACAATTCACACATGCTGAAAACTGCAACATAAGATTAGAGAAATGTTGCGTGGTCAGATGAGTCTCGATTTCTGCTGCTAAATTCAGATGATGAGGACAAAAAAAAGCATGAAACCATAGATCCATCCTGCCTTGTATCAATGTTTCAGGCTGCTGATGGTGTAGCGATGGGGGCAATTTTTCCTAGGCACGGTTAGTTGAGTGTAATTTAATTTAAACACTACAGGCTAACCGACTATTGTTGCTGACAGTATGCATCCTGGCAGCACGGTGGCACGGTGGTTAGCACTGTTACTGCACAGCAAGAAGGTCCTGAGTTCAATTCCACCATCAGGCCGGGATCTTTCTGTGTGGAGTTTGCATGTTCTCCCCGTGTTTGCGTGGGTTCTCTCCGGGTACTCCGGCTTCCTCCCACCGTCCAAAGACATGCAGTTTGTGGGGATAGGTTAATTGGATAATCCAAATTGCCACTAGGTGTGAATGTGAGTGTGAATGGTTGTTTGTCCCTGTGTGTTGGCCCTGCGACAGACTGGCGACCTGTCCAGGGTGTACCCTGCCTTTCGCCCTATGACAGCTGGGATAGGCTCCAGCGCCCCCCGCGACCCTGAAAAGGATAAGCGAATGGATGGAATGGATGGAAGTATGCATCCATCCTTGTATGATTATGATGTGCACATCTCCTCGTGGCTGCTTTTCAGCAGGATAACGTGCCATATGGCGAGGCTCAAATCAGCTTAAACTGGTTTCTTAAATATAACGGTGAGTTCACTGTACTTAAAGGCTACAGTTAGAATCTACAGCAACTGTGATGATTCCAGCACTTTGAATCTGAGCCACGAAGAATTAAGGCACTTCTGAATGGATAAGGGGGTCCAACCTAGTGCTGTGACGGTGTACTTAATAAAGTGTGCAGTGATTTATAAACTGTGGGTAGACAAACTGGCTTGTTGATGTGGTTTGTGTAATATTGAATTCAAAATAGCTTGAGGGTCAGTGTATACTTGCATCAATCACATCATTTGTTTCCCTTCTGATCGCAGACAAACAAGTGTCCCCCAAGTCTGGCACCCTTAAGAGCCCACCTAAAGGCTTTGACACATCTGCAATCAGCAAGACGTACTATAATTTGGTAAGCAAGCAACTTAACAGTTTTTTTTTTGCTTTCTCCTGTTAGTATTATTTTCCTCCATGCACCTCTGTGGTTACTATCTTTGGCTTTTCTTGTTTCACGTCTTCCTGTTTTTGTGTGGGTCTTTGCTTTTTTTCCTTCTGTTAATGACCTTCACTGAAAGAAGCTGTCCTCTCAGTTATTTTGCCTTACATGATGGGCAAAATTGTTTTATCACACTGCATCTTTATCACATAGTAGCTACTCTGTGTATGGTTATCTGTAGATGTGGGTCTTTTGGCTGATTATGTACAACCGACTGCATTAAATGACTATTTAAAAAAAAAATACTGATTTTATTAAAAAAAAAAACTGCCCCTTATTGGAGTTATAAATATTTTGCATTGTAATCCATTTTTAAATGTAATGCTGGAGGTCAGCACTGAACCCAAAGCTATGTTTTTATTCATTTATTTATTGTTGAAGATCAAATTATGTATGCATCTTCTGTTCTTGTGTTATTAATTACCTTGACAGAAATTGTGAAAATAATTGATACACTGTGTATTTACATCCACATTTTAATCTTGTATTTTGGTGTGCACTAGAAAGCAATCAAATAAATATTTAACAGAATGAGTGTTATAGCCGTTCTGAATGACTATAACAAGTCTGTTATTATAGATAATAATTTAATTTCTCTCCTTTATTTTTAGGTGTTACAGAACATTTTAGAAACAGAGACTGAATATTCCAAGGACCTTCAGAGTCTCCTGATGAACTACCTGCGACCTCTTCAGAATATTGAAAAGTATGACTCACTTAGACATAATGCGACATAACATGCAGTTCTT
The DNA here is from genome assembly GCF_041146795.1 of Maylandia zebra. Taxonomy (NCBI): domain Eukaryota; kingdom Metazoa; phylum Chordata; class Actinopteri; order Cichliformes; family Cichlidae; genus Maylandia; species Maylandia zebra. The sequence goes on along the minus strand of NC_135182.1, from coordinate 15,507,893 downwards.
TTGAAATGTATAAAATTCACGTGAATTGTTTGTTTTTGTTTTTTTGCATAATCTAAAGGACTAAGTGGGCAGAAGTCCTTGGCTTACTTGTACGTGTTACTGAATAATTTTTTTTTACCAATCTCCGTACTTCATCACTTTTTCTTCCAGACTGAGCAGCTCAGATGTGGCTCTGATTCTGGGAAACCTGGAAGAGATCAGCACCTTCCAGCAGATGCTCGTCCAATCACTGGAGGAGTGCACCAAGTTAGTCCCTCCCAGCACACACAGCCCCACTGCAGCAGCATCTTCACTGTTTCTCAAGACACAGAAGGACATCTAGTGTTGGGCTGCATGTACTACAGGGATATTGGGCTAGACTGTACTTAGACTATGGAAATTTACGGAATTACACTGCATATGTGCATATTGCCTCTTCTTAGTGTGGGAGAGTTAATATAGGTGTATTTTGACCTTCTGCGATCCTATTTTTTATTTTTGTTTTTTATCTGTTTAGGCTTCCAGAAAGCCAACAAAGGGTGGGCAGCTTCTTCCTCAAGCACATGCCACAGATGAAGGCTCTTTATGTTGGTTACTGCTCGAACCATCCCTCTGCAGTTAATGTACTCACCCAATACAGGTATGCTCATATCAGCTGTATTTAGTATCATTAAACAGTGATGTCGGCCTTTCCCACACGTGGCACAGCAGGTCGTACAAATGACCGTGTTAACAAATCTTGTTGACGTTAAATTTGGTCTTAGCTTCCTCTTGTTTAGGCTTGTCACTGTCATCATCACTGTCCAGTCGATATTCCATTGTTACACACACTGCTGTTGAGGTGTTTTTTTTTTAATTTAATGTATTTGCAGTAGTAAATTACAGACGGGACATCGTAAGAGGCTTAAGGTGGGGCACACTGAACCATTAAGTTTGTGAGATGGCTTAATTTCACCTGATGCATGTCAGCTAGTTATTAAAACAAGTGACCAGAAGATAGCCATTAGCAAAGTAAGTAGATCCAAGAACAACAAGAATGACCACACAGGTAACAGTTTAATGCTCCATCAGTGTTTGGACAGATTGTGCTTTAACAGAAGAGGAAGTGCAGTATTCTCTTTCACTCATGTGTCTGACGCATTAGCACAAACTCTATCTGGAGGTGATAGGCTGAATGTAAATTTTGCTCAGCAGTCTTAGTAACATGAAATTTAAAGGAGCTGCAAGGACCTCTAGAGGACAGAAAATTGAGAGAGATTATCTCGAGTGAGCTGTAGAAGCTCACCTGAGTCGCATCTGAAATATGAAGTTTGTCAGCCTTGTAGATACTTATTGAATTATCCGTCATTCTAAACGTGTCCATAGGCTTTCTAACGTTACTGCCTGGATGGATTGTAACAAATGTTGTCCATATGGAGGTGCTGAAAAGGCAGTGTGTTATTTATCATTTTACCCCTCAGCCTGAGAGCCTGATGGATGTAATGTCGTTACATGAACACAATAACTCGAATGAGGCGATATAGGATATCAAATTGATATCATAGGTGCGTCTATTAAAAAACCCTTGAACAAATTTGAAACTCAGTGACTTCGACCTCAAAGTGTAGGTAAGAGGTCAGGTTTTCTAAAAACAAATCTTGTGAATGTGATAACTCACTAAGGATTTTCAAATTTATACCATATGAGACAAATGGGTAGCAATTTAAAAAACAAAATACGGACTTTATAAAGTGGGCAGCACTGTTGCCTCACTGCAAGAAGGTTCTGAGTTTGACTCCACCATCTGGTCGGGGCTTTCAGGGTATAGCTTGCATGTTCTCCCTGTGTCCGTGTCTGGGAGGGGTTCTCTCTGGGTGGGTTCTCGTAGTCATTCAGGTAGTGGGGTTAGGTTAATTGATGAATCTTATTTTGCCTGTGAGTGCAAGTGATTGTCTGTATATGGTCTCTCTGTGTTAGCCCTGTGTCAGCTTGGCAACCTGTCCAGGGTGTACAGGTAGCTATGAGAGGTGGGTTTTTTAAAACTGGGTTTTCAATTTTTTTATAAAAATGTGTTTTTAGCCTTTTGAAAGTGGAGGACTGTGTATAAAAAAAGCTAAAAGCAATTCACATATTGACACATTGTTTTATGTTTGATGAAGTCCTCTGTGGTAGTGAACAGAGGCAATATTACCAAAAAAGTATCTTTGTTCAACAAATTATGGCTCTAAGTGAACATCTCACGTTGGGCTTTAAGTCACAGTGAGAGGAATAGTCAAGATTTTCTGACATTCTTACAGAGCATTGATGAATTCATTTCAATTTAATTTTATTTATACAGCGCCAAATCACAACAACAGTCGCCTCAAGGCGCTTTATATTGTAAGGTAGACTCTACAATAATACACACAGAGAAAAACCCAACAATCATATGACCCCCTATGAGCAAGCACTTTGGCGACAGTGGGAAGGAAAAACTCCCTTTTAACAGGAAGAAACCAGAACCAGACTCAGGGAGGGGCGGCCATCTGCTGTGACCGGTTGGGGTGAGAGAAGGAAGACGGAATAAAAGACAAGCTGTGGAAGTAAGCCAGAGATTAATAGTCAGTCAAATTAGTCAGATTTTTAAAAAAACAATGTGCAGATTGATTGAAATAATAGGTCTAGCTGCCTCCATAAGCCTCCTTATGAAGGTAACAGGAGTGAGCAGCACAATCAGAATGCCAATTAGGATGGTTTGACCTTCAGTGGTTCTTAAAACTATTAAATAACTAACAAAGCCAACTTATGTGTTGCGTGCAGACCCTGTGATGATGCTGTTTGTGGTGTAGCTTAAATGTTTTGTTTGTCTTTGGTTCTCTTGCAGTGATGTATTGGGAGATTTTATGGAAGGGCGCGGTGCTGTCAGTCCCGGGATCCTCACCCTGACCACAGGCCTCAGTAAACCCTTTATGAGGCTGGACAAATACCCCACACTACTTAAAGAGCTCGAGAGACACATGGAGGTGTGTGTGTCACTGGATAGCCATTTTTCTTCAGCTCCTGTGTTTAGCTTTTTTTGTTAAATGTACAACGTGCCTGCCCTTTTTAGGAGAATCACCCAGACAGACCAGACATCCAGAAGTGCATGTCGTCTTTCAAAAGTCTGTCGGTAAGCTGAACTCTCTTCCTCTCCAGACAGACACAACACGTAACCAGACTTTCTATGAAATGAAGTGGTTTAAGAAAAGATTTTGAAACAGCCGTCTGTCTCTTTCACGCCAGGCTCAGTGCCAGGAGGTGCGGAAACGAAAGGAGCTGGAGCTGCAGATTCTTACAGAATCCATCCGGCTGTGGGAGGGGGATGACATCAAAACCTTAGGCTCTGTGATCTACATGAGCCAGGTCTTGGTCCAGAGTCAGCTGTCAGAGGTATTTATTTGGCTCCTTCATCTATACTTCGCTCTGCTATAAACTGCTGCAATATTCGCTTCCTGTAAATATAATATTAAAGTGCATAAATTGTAGTCTTTTGTACACATAGTACAAATAGTTAGTTCAATGCAAAGAGTCAAAATAATTACTGTTAAAGTTCAAGTTAGTGGTAAAGAAATGTGTCCCAAAACTCGCAAAATTTAAATTAAAGCTAAAAACAGTTACTGTTTATACCTGCCTAACCTTTGCTGCTGCAGCCATTTGTTCATCTGTAGACTTTGAAGTGGGCTATACAAGCTAAAGGCATCCTATTTGTACAAAGAAATGCTTACTCATACTCTCTACACTTTCTGCTTTAGGAGAAAAATGAGCGTTACCTCATGCTCTTCCCCCACATCCTCCTCATGCTGTCTGCCAGCCCCAGGATGAGTGGCTTCATATTCCAGGTCAGTAGTCTCATTTATTTATATATATATAAAATAAATTTAAAAAAAAATTATTTGTTTGTTTTATTTTTTCTTGCATGTCATGTGTATGATGTGGTTATTTCACTCTCCAGGGAAAACTGCCCCTGGCAGGCATGACAGTAACCAAACTAGAAGATTGCGAAGCCCATAGAAATGCTTTCGAGCTCAATGGTAAGGGCACGTTTTACAAGCAAGATGTTGACTCATTCCTGTGGATTTTTATTAACACTTTAAACAATACTGTCCCTGTTCCTGCAGGCACAATGTTTGACCGTCTCCTGGTGATATGCACCAACCAGCAGGACCTGCAGGACTGGGTGGAACACCTGACCAGACAAATCAAACACACTGCAGCCACAGCGCCCAGCCACAAACCACTCACTGTTCCCTGCCACACGGTCAGAACTCAGTGATTAACATACCCACATGTAGATCATTTTCTTTCTATTCATTGAAACCCAGAATATATTGATTTCTCACTGACTGTGACCCTTTAATTACAGTGCATTATACATATAATCACCTCAAATGATGATGCAAACCCACGTGAAGTGGCTGATTACTTTTACTGGAATTGACCACAATACACAATTGCATTTACTGAAATTAACTTTAAAAATGCAATATGGAAGCGTGATATACCATATCTGGTTCAAATATGAATATGAAGCTGCCAAACAGGAGGGAAAGAACTTTCTACACACTTTCTGCAGAGAAGCTTTGTGGATGTAGTAAAGGAGAGGACATGCAGAGGGTTGTTGTGACAGAAGAGGATGCTAGGGATAAGGTGAGGTGAATGCAGGTGATGAACTGTGGTGACCCCTCACAAAATAAGACGCTGCAAACATTTAGTTTTCTTGAAGGAGGCATTTTGTGTCTTAAGTTTGTGCCCACAATCAACCGAACATTTATTCGTGACATTTTTCAGTCCGCAGTGCTCAGTCCAGTATGAATTACACATTTCCTGCTCAGTTGTTTGGTGTCATGATTATTTAATTGTGACCGCAGTAACCATGTTTATGCCCACCCCTCTTTAGTTAATTTCTCCAGGTTCCTAAGGTTTGAGGGGTTCCTTCCCATGACCTGTAACTCTGTCAACAAACTCTCAGTAGTGTTCAGGCCGAAGCTCTGGGTGTGTCACTCCAAATCCATTTTTTTGTCATTTCTTGAATAATTTGGCTCTGTGTTTTGAATCGTTATCTTATTGGAAGGTTCATTGCTGCTCAAGTCCAAGTTTTTCGGTAGCCTGGCTTATGCTTTCATTGAGAATCTAGATATAATAGTCCTATTTCATGACTCCACCAACTTTTACAAGGTTTCCAGGCCCATTTGCTGAAAAACAAAGACCAGTGCATTATACTCACACCTCAGCGTTTGACTGCTGGGAATGTATTTTTGGGTTGAACGCTTCACCTTTCTTTCACCACTCCTCTGCTCCCGAAGAGCAGTGTCTGTTTTGAAATCGGTTTTCTGTAGGTTCGCCTTGGTTGCGACATGTGGGTTACTGTTGGCCTCACGTAACACTTTTCTTGTGAGAAGGGGCATCATCTTGGGTTTACTATTTCTTTGGACCTTGACTGTGTGGAATTGTACCTATTACTGATCTTTTTAGGCTGTAAACAATTGTCTTGATAGATACTGAGGCATGTGAAGATAATTTGGAACAGGGGTAAAAATTAAACATTAGTATTTTTATTGCTTTTTGTTGTGACGCTTGTTTGCTATTCTCATGTATGAAACAGCAAAAACACCTTTTTGTAAGCGCCAAACAAATGAAGAGTAAATCCGTACAGTTATTGTTCTTCTTTGCAAGCTACATATTCATTGTATAATTCACTCACTTTGTTGCTTCTCGTCCCCCTCAGCTCCCATCTCACCCTCTCACCCCATCCCGACATGGTGAGAACAGGGCCTTGACAGTGGCTCCTACCTACCACACCCTGCCTCACCCATCCTCCCATGGGGCACCTCACAACACCATGATGTGGGGCCCACTGGAACCACCAAATACCCCCAAACCATGGAGCCTGAGCTGCCTGCGACCTGCACCCCCACTACGGCCCTCTGCCGCCCTCTGTTACAAGGAGGTAAACCTGATTTATGTTGCTTATGTTAAAACTATATAATCCTAATGCTAAGAAACTGTATGTGCTAGTGAAATGAATAATGATCCTTTTTTAAAAATTAATATAGCCTGTTTATAAAGTATTCTACCGTTTGCCCTTCATGTGCAGGATCTTAGTAAAAGTCCTAAGAGTGTGAAGAAACTTCTTCCCAAGCGCAAACCCGAGCGGAAACAGTCTGAAGAGGAATTTGCCTTGAGGAAGAGTATGTGTAAAGTCTTTTATTTTCATATGCTTAGTCTTTTTTGCCTCCATAAAAAGTAATAGTATGACATTTAAGAAATGGCTGAATTGCTGCCTGACTCTACGGAAAACTGCATATTGTTGTGTATACCTCCTTTTCCTTATAGATTAAACAGTGCTGCTAAACTAATAGCTTGTTCTCTCCCTACATTTTACTCACTAGACGGCTAAGAAAGCGGTATCAGTCTTCCTATTTCTTTCATAGTGAGAGAACAAAGACATTAGCATGTGAATTAAATGTGCTTTTTCCTGGCACCGTCTCTTTCTCAGGCACAGCTGCTCTGGAAGAAGACGCCCAAATCCTGAAAGTTATCGAGGCATACTGCACCAGCGCCAAAACCAGGCAGACTCTTAACTCTAGTAAGAAAAAAAACAAACTCTTACCCGTCCAGATATACAAACGAAAGAAGAGAGATTCATACTGGATCTTGCTCTCTTTGTAGCAGCTGCATCTGTATTCTGTACTCAGTGCCTTTCTTTAACTTTATTCTGTACTGACCCCTCTAACAGTATCTCTTCTTCTTCCTGTTTCTCCTCCATTCCTTTACTTTTGGCATTATTTTCCTTGAGTTTATCCTTTCCTCATCTTTTATTTGATGCTTTTCTATAATTTTATCCATCGTCTCATCCTGCATCTTCCATTGGTTTTATGATTTGCCATTTGTTGCGTGTTTGCGTATGCTTCCTCCTTCCTCCCTCCCTCCCTGTGCCGTCACTCGTCTTTCCTCGACCACCATTTCCTCCTCCTGCATTCGCAACATCACTCTCAACCCCGCCCACTCCACCCAGCCTGGCAGGGCACCGACCTGATGCACAACCACGTGCTGGCCGACGTGGACCAGTCCTGCGTGGATTCGCCGGGCCGCCGTAGCAGCGTGTCCCGGCCAGAACTGACCTCTGACCTTTCAGAGGACTCAGACTATGACTCCATCTGGACCACGCACAGTTACAGAATGGGCTCAGTGCCACGCAAGAGCTGCATCTCTCACCAGAACTGAAGACCGTACAGTACTGCCAAGCTGTGCTGTGAAGTGAAGTACAGCCTGCTTACCTCTTTTCTCTTCAATGTGTTTGAAAAAAAAAGATTTTTTTAATTTATCTATTTATTTTCTATTATGATTTTTCAATTTTTTTGTTAATTTATTTGTTTTATTTATTTTTCGACAGTTTGTTTGAAGATGTTTCAGGCATCTCCCTGTTGCCTTTGCCATTTCCCCTTTTATGTGCCTCCTCTCTTTCTGTAGTTGTCATGCAGTAGGTGTTTGATAATTTATTGTTAATTTATCTTGAATGTGACCACTCCCCTGGTTTGAACATAAATGGGGTAAGCTCTCAGGAGAGAGTACAGGGATTTCAGAGTGGAATATGTGGGAGGGAGACCCAGGGGTGGGAGAAGTGGGGACTGAGCTTTTCCTGTCTGATATTCAGATGTATTTCAGGAACGACTGTATTCTATTTACCATGTACTACTCCTCTCCAGTATGTGTTTCTAGAGTATGTATGCTGAAACATAGCACAGATGCTACACAGGTACAGGCACATATCCCCCTGCTGTCTGAAAATATAACGGAATGCAAATGCAATATCCAAATTATCGACGTTTAATAGAATTTTCAGAACATGAAGTTATACCCGTGTTGCAAACCCGTGACAGCATGAAATTTAACATTCCAGATAGCTTTTGTGTGTTCAGTCCAAACTGAATATTCAGTGGTTTAATTAAATATTCAGCGCCTAATAGTTTGTCAAATTCAGTCCAATTTTTTTGTCCTTTGTCCATAGCTGCTACAGAAAGAGAAGATTATCACTTCACTCTCTGAGTAAGGTGTTACTAATTTGATTAAAGTCGTTCTACCAAGACTGATAAATAATAAGGTTCTGACCGTCTAAATGACCAAAAAACTCAATTTCAGACTTGCCTATAGTAGTATGCAGATGTACAGATAGTTTTAGTACGTCTCTTGTGACCATTGCAAATATAATTCTAGCTCTTTGGTATCAGGTGGGGGGGACAGACTATCTGCAGGACTACATACCACCGCTGGCATTAAGTAATTGGACATAATTTGTTTTCCTTTGATTTTTTTTTTTAAGCGAAGAAGTGACTTTTATTACTATTCCTTTTGATAGTTTACTCCTAGTGTAGTCTCTAAGGCATGATCCTCAGTCTGATCTTAAAGTGGATCCATTATGCTTTTCCCAGTTTTCTCTTAAATATACAGTTTCAACTTTGAAATACAAGTCAAAATCTCAGCCTTCAGGATTCAGTGCTCTAAAAGCTTAGTTTGACATTCATTTGTTCTTTTTTCGGGATACATAACAACACGTCGAGATGTATGACGATAAAGAGAGGGGTCTTCTTGATACATCTTCTGTTTGTAAAGACAGCCAATAAGGAGAAATTTGGTGGCTTAAAAGGGAGAGGAGCTAAAATAACTTGGATTAAAGTCAAGACCACACAAAGGACCAGTATAAGCTAAATAAGGATTATTATGAGCAATAATCATGCAAAGACACTCTAGTAGAGTCAAGGAATAAGAATAGGATTTTAATTGGTCCCCTTTAATGTCTAGTTATGTTTCTGTCCGTATCACAGGGTTGCATTTATATAATGGTTTAATACTCAAGTTAATGAATTATTTAAATAAAAGGTTTCATATAAAACAAGCAAAGGGTGTCAGTCTGTGAGCTACAAGCTAAAACGGTTACAATCCTATAGTAGAAATTGAACGCCTTCGTTTGATGGGGGATATGTGTCCCATACGTTAAAGAAACAACTTACCATTTGGGGAAATGCACTCACTACATTTCTTGCCAAGTTCTGTGTGAAGAGTGATAACACCCACGTTCAGTATGACTCTGAAGCTTAGCATAAAGAACGAGAAGAGCTAGTCTGCCTCTGTCTAACGGTAATAAATCCAACAGCTAGGACCTTTTTAAATGTCACCGTTTTAATAAACAAAATTAAGCAGGTTAATTTTAGCCAACTAACTGGTGCTTGTTGACTGACAGCCCCCCCTTTTTTTTAAGTTGTGCTAGGTTTTTATGCTAGTTTTGGCTAAACATGTTGCAGCTCCAGCTCTAACCCTGCAAGCATGAATTGATATCAGTTTTCTTATCTCACTCATTCATGGGAAGAAGCATTTACTTGCGTCCAACTTTGAGTCATGAAGTCGCGTTATGTTCCAGGAGAACAGCTTGTCAGCCATGTTTACTAGCTTTCAACGTCAACTAGCTTGACAGGCTTCTCAGACAGGAGAGGATGGTTATAAAATCACAGATGAAACTAATAACTCTGGGTGTAGCTCTTGTTGTATGCTCTGACAATTTCAACCACACAAAGATGTTCAATGCCATTTGAAAACATCACCCCTTTTCTTTCTTTTTTCCTTTCTTTTTCTTTTTTTGTTGTTGCAACAAACTAGCACCTATGCTGTGGCCTCATTACCGAGACTTGCCTTCGTGTTGTCCGGCTTGTGAGGCTTCCCATACTATCTAGCGTTAATGACTATTTTTATGAAGAAGTATTTTTCCAGTCTTGGATATTAAAAGTACAGGCTGACATCCTCTTACAGTAAGCAATGTAAGTGACATAGAATATATTGGTCCATGTTACAGTTTGAACTGCTCTTTTTTTTCTTCTTCTTCTTGTATTTATTATTTGGTATAAATGCTCCTTTTTAAAAAATTTATTTATATTTTATTCTGTATGCCGATGTTTACAAAATGATCCCTGGAAGAATCGTTTGTTTTCTTTTTGAAATTTTCTCGGTCTGTATCAACGTTTACACAGAATTTATGACATGAAGTGTTTGAGTTCTTTTGCACAATCATGTAACAGGCCAGTGGGTGGGTTGAGGGATAGAATCTGTTAAAATTCTGTACTTTTTGTCGTCTGCCTAGAGTGTGTATGATATAATCCTAAAGGTAGACTTAAGTATTCAGTGTTACTGTAAAGTAAATGCTCATTTGTGGTGTAAATGCTCACCCTCTGTGTTTTGATAGCATTGAGGGGTTTAAAAAGAAAAACAAGCAAGAGAGAGAGAGATCATGATTATACAGGAACATTTCTATGTGAACTACTTGTTCAGCTCAGAATACTGTCAGAGTGGACTTGAAATCTAAAGAGCACATAATGACCCTTTCTGTAAATACTAGTCATCTTGGAGCAAGGAAAAAAACCCATTCAATCTTCTATGAGTATTTGAGCTAAGAATATCACTGTCCTTATATCATGTGCTATATTTTGTGACAGGTGTATTCTGTGGTTTAAGAAACTAAGTCGAACTGTGGGACAGGCAGGGTGACGAGACTAACTGTCTTTAGCCAACATTGTCCTCTGTGTGCTCAAATGTTGTATTCAGTTCACACATGTAGCCATGTCTTATCTGCAAACAGCGCCTTCAGTGTATTTGTTCTACACTGCTGAAGTGTTCAAGTCCCAAACGCTGTATTATGAGTTTTGAATAAATCTGTCATTTGGTAGACGTTGGCATTCATGTGACTTTGTTTTTGCAGAACAAGTATGTGGTTTCATTTGGGAGAGATGGTGAAGTCTTTGCTAGTTTCAAATTACCAAGGTGTATGACGAATGGTCACATGACTCTGTTTTTGTGTCTCCCATTTGCTTTCACTATCCTCTGTGTCTTCTGTCTGAAAACTGGTCTGTGCATGACTAACACACAACTACAACCAGCTGTGCGTGTTTGTGTCTCTTGGATGCTGTGTGTCATTCCAATAAAATTCGGATTTTGGTCTTAAAAAAGGAAAAGTCATTTACCAAAGATGACTGCACTGGCTTACTGCGTTCGGAAGTATCATCTGTTGAAGAGCTGTTCTGTGTTGAAACAGGGCCACAAAGGGAAACAGGGCTCCATGTGATCATCCCCGGTGAGGAGAAAGTACTTTTGGAGGATCCCAGTCGCAATGGACAAAGTACTTTGGAAGAAAAGTAAGATGACTCTCTTTTCCATGCTTCTATCCTGGTTTATGCCTAATGTCTTTAAATCCTGTAATACTCAGCTTAGTCCTTGCTGTATTCTGTATGCGGTGCTTATAGAGCTGTGGAAAAAGTATTTGCCCCCTTCCTGTTTTTTTTTTTTATTATTATTTATTTTATCTTTTTGCATATTTGACACACCTACCTGTTTCAGATAATCAAATTTTACCTACCTGACCCTGTGTGGAAAAGGCTAATAACTGCTTGTGCTACGCGCGGGCAGCAAGAACTGCTTTCAAGCAAGGGATTTAGGCCCAGTCTTCTTTGAAGAATGGTTTTGATTCAGACAGATTGGAGGGTTTGTTTATTAAAGCATGAACAGCCTGTTTAAGGTCATGCCAAAGCATTTCAATCAGGTTTAAGGCTGGACTTTTGGTCAGCAGCGGTTTTCTCCTTAGAGACATCCAAGGGAGAGCTCCTTATTGTTGAATCATGAACTCTGACCTGAACAGAAACGAGGGAGACCTGCAGTTCTTTAGATGTTGTTCTGGGTTGTTTTGTGACTTCCTGGATGAGTCGTTGATGCACTTGTGGAGTACTTTTGGTAGGCTGGCTCCCTCTGGGAAGGTTGCCCCAGTGTTCCAAGTTTTCTCCATTGGTAGATAATGGCTCTCACCGTGGTTCACTGGAGTCCCAAAAATGGCCTTGTAGCAATTTCAACACTGATAGATGTCAATGACTTTGTTTCTCATCTGTTTTTCTTTAAATAATGGTGTGAAGTGTTGCTTTTAGACCACTTTTTCTGACAAGTTCTATTTTAAGTGATTTCTTGATTCACAGTTGATTCATACTAATATAGAAAACTGTTGTTGGAACCCTGCGTCATTACTGCGAGCTAGCTGAAGGCTCTCCTCACCATTTGAGGTCTGTGTTGAAATGACAGTTGTGTTACAGTTTTTTTTTATATAACCGTAGTCTAGTGAGGAGTAAAATAAGTTGTATAAGGGTATGTGTCAGTAGGGGTGGGCGGTATAAACAGTATACCGTAGAAACTATGAATTTGGCGAAAGGTAGAGATTTTGACTATACCGCTCTGCCGCAATAGCGCATGTTGATGGTGTCATCAAGCTGCGCCTGTTTTGGTCGAAAGCATCGCACCGTCTGCAAGCAATATTGTCTGCAAGCAATATCGTCTGCAAGCAATATCGTCTGCAAATTGGGCGACAGTAATAGTGAAGAGACGAAGCACGTTTTGGAATATGAGGAAAGCGAAAAACTGCGCTTCCTCCACTTCCGTACCATTGATTGATTCATGCTGAATTCTCTCGCAGCTGCTCTATTCCCATGTTGTTGCAGTATATTAATGACTAACCTCGTATTGTGGATGGATTATCTCAGTTGTTGTCCTGACTAGGGATGGGTATCGTTTAGGTTTTATCCGATACCGGTGCCAAACCGGTACTTTTGAAATGGTGCCGGTGCTTAACCCTTTAAAACCGGTCGGAGCGGGCACGCTCCATTTTGCGCAACTATTTTTAAATTCCTGTAGAACTGCAACCACGTAAGCTAGCGCAATAATTTTTTTTGCATATGAAACCGGAGGAGTTGTACTTACATCTTATGCCATCAGCTTGTCCTAGGTCACGGTTTCCTTCCACATATAGCTTTGCAAAAACTGCATAAAAAACGCTTGCAGCAACAAAAACATAATATCCCAGAAACACGCTTTGCCGATCCGATCAGCTGTTCGTAACACTTCCTACGTTGGAATAGACGTCAGCGCGAACTATCGCATGTCCGCCATTACCTGCCCGAAACCGGAAGTAACGTCATTTTTGCGGAAATGTAGTTTTTTACCATCAGGGCCTCATAAGCATATACTGGTGTTTTTAAAACTGTTTCGTTTCTGGGATTCTTAGAACTCAAATTGCACTGCTGGAAATAGTTTATTTTGATGCATATGCTGCTTTTTTGCAAATTTGCACTATAATTTTTATTTTCATTTTTCCTGCAGTATATAAAAATTGGTGTATTATAAAAATAAAACTATGAAGACACTCAAAATAAATTTCCTGTGGTGGGAAACTATTTTGTGCAACTTTTTTGAATTTACAGTTTTGATAAGCCCCTTAAATTTTTCTAATTAGAAATATATGTTAAAGAAACAAAAACAATTTTCAATTTTTTTTGTAGTTTATTGCACTTTTTTTGCAATTTATGTAATTGCTATCCACTTAATGCATACCTATTATTAAAATTTGGGCTATAATGGTTGTATTGATGTATAGCAACTTGAAATGTTCCCAAAAATGGCATTACAGCATGTAAAAATATAATATAAGCTCTGGTTCTATTCTAGGTCTTAAAGGGTTAAACGGTGCTTGAACCGGTGCTTAAAGAATGGAAAACACAAACTTTGTCCAAAAACCTCTTGTGTTTTTATTTTTAGCAGTTTCTTTTTTCTGCAAAATGATAACCAAGTTAGCCTTTTCTGTTGATACACCATACCTCCTTTGGTTGGAACCGGTGCTTAAACAATGGAAAACACAAACATTGTCCTAAAACCTCTCATGTTTAGCTGTTTTTTTTTATTTTATAAAAAGATAATAATGTTAGCCTTTTCTGCAGCTATGGGGTATATATGGTATCACTCTATCAAACAAGAAGACAGACAACATGTAACTATGATGGTGTTTGCTAGTTCACCTTACGTGCATTAATTTAATAACGTTAAGTTACTCAACCAGAGAAGAACGGCTGCTGCTGCCATAATCAACCGTCATCATTTCTGCTACACTGGCAGGGCTAGGGGCCAGGACTCTACTCTTCGTCTGTGAAGGTTCTCAGTCATCCAGGTCATTGTAGTCAAAGGAGCTTGCAAAGAAAAGCGTCTGGACTTCTTTAAGTTAATTGAAGACGTTTCACCTCTCATCCGAGAAGCTTCTTCAGTTCTAAGGTCAAATGGTGGAGAGTCCCAGATATAAACCTAGTGGGATATGTCTGTGAAGGTTCTCAGTCATCCAGGTCATCGTAGTCAAAGGAGCTTGCAAAGAAAAGCGTCTGGACTTGCAAAGAAAAGCGTCTGGATGAGAGGTGAAACGTCTTCAAGTAACTTAAAGAAGTCCAGACGCTTTTCTTTGCAAGCTCCCTAAACCTAGTGGGAGTATCCCCCCACAGAGGGACAAAAGGACCCCCTAATGATCCTCTAATCATTGGTGTCGTAAACCACCGCCTCTGTTCAAAGATGGTCGCTCACAGTGGACATAGATGGCACTGTGAGCGACCATCTTTGAACAGAGGCGGTGGTTTACGACACCAACTCTCTGCCATCTATAATCCAGCTTTGAGTTCCCTCCCCAGATGCCTTAACGCCCACTCACATCCTGGGCCATCTGACCTCAGGAATTCGCATGATAAGGTGGGGCCAGGTTTCACAATGAAGTCACCCGAAACTCTGGCTGATTGGGACCCACACCCAGTTTCACACCTTGGCTCAGGCGATTAGAGGATCATCAGGGGGTCCTTTTGTCCCTCTGTGGGGGGATACTCCCACTAGGTTTATATCTGGGACTCCCCACCATTTGACCTTAGAACTGAAGAAGCTTCTCGGATGAGAGGTGAAACGTCTTCAATTAACTTAAAGAAGTCCAGATGCTTTTCTTTGCAAGCTCCTTTGACGACTCTACTCTTCGGTTTCTTGGGGGATGTTGCTAACTCCAGGTCTGATAACAGGCACCACACCAGCAGTAGATGTGCTCGGTGTGAGGTCTTGCAGCAAGCTATTAAATACTGTGCATTTCTCGGCTTTTAAAAAAACGCTATGCATTGCCAGGTGTTTCATCAGATTCGAGGTGTTACCTCCTTTGCACAGTATTACCGTAAAGCACTTGTTGCAGGCTGCTGAGTTTGCATCTTTTGCTGTGAAGTACAGCCAAACTTTTGACCGCTTTGCCTTGGGCATTTTTAATCTGTAGCTCTGCTCTAAAAGAACGTACGTACCTGGGCCCACCTATTATCCTTGGAAAGGTAAAATTATTGGCTAGAATCCAAAGTGTATGACATCTCAAGAAAAAAAAGCACCGAAATGTGCGCTGCTTTTCGGTCTGGTTGCTACCGTTTATGTCAGAACCTATCGGTATCCATCCCTAGTCCTGACTGAAATTTGGTCCGTTTACAGCATTATGCCATGCGATTGCATTTGTCCCTAGCCATCAGACCCTCACGTTAACTTTTATTGAGTGGAAAAAAGCTAGCGTTCATCCTCCAGCTTCACTGTTTATGTTATGCTAACATAGCTCGCTAGCAATCATATAGCACTTCATTAAATACCAGCTAGTCCAACTTCAGTAACCCTACAAACGTCACTGCTGTTTAGTTTTCTGTCTTCGTTAATGTTGGAAGTGATAGCAGAGCCATATGTTTGTTTGTTTTTTCCAGAAACCTCCCTGTCAGAACTCTGCTATATCATGTTTAGGTGGAAACTAGCGAGCTAACTTCCTGCTAATTCATAGCTCTGCTCGGTTTTCATGGATGCCTAAATGTTAAACTTAATTGTTACACCTGGTAAAGCAGCAACGCTGATCATTTTATTAAAGATAAAAGAATTTAGACAGTTTTTAATGCTCAGTGATGCCGCAGTGTTCGTTTGACTTTGGGACCTGAAGCGGACAGAGTTTTGGACCCAGATTACTCTGCGAGGCTCCTGACTATGGTAGCCGTAATTAGTGATGTGCAAATCATGAACGAATCGTTCAATACTTGAGAATCACTTTACTGACTCGTGAATCATGATTCACAAGCCCAACTGTCTCATTCACTGACTCATCCCTGTTGCTGTTAGCAAACTAATTTCACTAGCAGAAATTTATCTACCTTATAATTACAATTATGGGGGAAGAAACAACAGCCAGTTTCTTAACTGAACTGCTCTGCTCTGAACTGGGAAAAAAAGCCCTGAGTAGAAAGCTCACATCAAGACAATAGCTCCTCAGTTCACAGTAGCATCGCTCTGCTAACATGCCAACAGCACATTTGAGTTACTCACCCTGACCCTTCCTGTGCGGAATCATAGCGTAAGCGAATCACTCACTCACCCCCTCTTTTCCTGTGCTGAATCGTAGCATGAACGAATCACTCACCCCCTCCCTTGCTGTGCTGAATTGTAGCATAAAGGAATCATTCACTCACCCCCTCCCTCCTGGCTCACAGCTTCTTCTTCTTCTTCTTGGTTGGAAACCAATGTTAAGGCACATTACCGCCCTCTGGCTTGCAGCTCAGTGGACATTTAGATGAGAAAATATATATTTGACACATTTGAGCAAAATACTAATAAAATAAAATAACAATAAATAAAATGAATTTTCCCTTTAGAAATCGTAATTTTTTTGCTCTTTTTTGCTCTATAAAAATAGTTGTTTTTCTTTTTTAATCACTCATCTTAGTCGTAGGATATACATGAAAAGAGAAACAAAGTAAGTTTGAGTGAAAATGTAAATTTTTTGCACTCTCTGGGCAACTGACTTAGTGACTCAAATGACTCAAAAAACCCGATTCATTTTGGTGAGTGACTCATTCAAACTCGATTCAGTAAAAATCATCGAATTTACCATCACTAGCCGTAATGCTCTGACAATCACACCAAGCGGTGCGGCTTCATAGCTTACCAAAGTCGTACTAAAACATTTTGACAGATTTTTGAGCGCCGTGTTCCACATAAAATCGGTTCGAGGTCATTAAGCACAACCAGAATTCATACATAAGGCACACTGGATTATAAGGCGCACTGTCAATTTTTGAGAAAATTAAAGGATTTTAAGTGCTAAAATACGGAAGAAAAGAATATATCGTGATATATACTGTGATATGGATTTTACGCCATATCGCCCAGCCCTATGTGTCAGCCTTCCTTGTAGGAAAAATAAACTGTTGGTGTTGTTTTGTCTTTTTTTTTGACTGTTTGTTAGCAGTTTTAGAGATATCATTTTCAAATTTTGTGTGATGGTAGATAACAACAATAGCTTGAGTTGATTTAATTTGGGTGAAAATTTTGTCAAGGTCAGACAAAATGTGAAAATCAGTAATGCTTCATCTTAAAACTACAATACAATTGTCTATGACTCATTGTTAGCACCATTGTTTTTTTGCTTTGTTTTTTTTTCAAGTACTTCGCCCTACCACCTCACAATGATGCCTTAGCAGGCCTTCCACATCTAAAAAAAAAAATAAAAAAATCACAAAACATCAAAGTCTCTTGCACTTTGGGGGAAGTTGCGCTCTCTAAGTGCGTTTGTTGTAAATATTTTTATTAATTTCTATAATTATTTTTAAAATTTTATTTATTTATTTTTAAATAGGAGCCTGGTGGACGTGGTATATGCCCTGAGGGATGAGGTTCAAGAGCTGAAACAGGTGATGTTGGATGTTTGTTGGGTAACTCATGATACTGTGTTTATAAAATTATAGATGTCAAAACTGGATAATTTTAAAGGCTGAGTGACTAAATGTCATCTTCAGATTTGTTTTAAAATGTATTTCATGATTGTTTTCCAACACAGGATAACAAGAAGATGAAGAGGTCACTGGAGGAAGAGCAGCGAGCACGGAAGGATCTAGAAAAAGTTGTTAGAAACGTTCTGAAGAGCATTAATGACCCAGCGTGGGATGAGACAAACCTGTGAGGCTCAAGTTAACACCCATGTGAAGCTTGTAGAAAGAAAGAACTTGTACAGTACCTGTGGACTTGATTGCACTGTTTGAAAGACATGAATTAAGCTCAGTTGCGTGAAGGTAAATGTCCATCTTAAGGCAAGTAAATGTGGGCTTGTTTGAGATGGATCCACCAGTGCACTTTAAGTGCCATTCAGCTTAATAGACAGGCCTTATTGAGATGACTTGTTAAACTTCCTCAACCATCTGTCCCAAAATAACATTCCTTGATCACTAAGCAAGCATGACTGTACTGAACCATCCAGCATCAATGTCTGTGGCTGTGTTCACGAAGCTGGAGGATAACTGGAGAGAGTTCCTCTCCGTCTGTTTACAATCATTTAACGGCACAACTATCCACTGTACAGAATGGTACTTTAATGGTGTTAATGGTCCAAAGGCTTTGACAAGTCTTAACTTGAACAAAGCCATTTCATAACCTCTTTATTTAATTTTTTATGAAATGATTTTTTTGCAGGGTATCCTCCTCAGACTCAGGCTAAGCCTGATGTTTTTAACCTTTAGCAAAGCTTGTGCCAGGAAACTCCTTTATGTCTGTTTTTAATCCATTTTTTTCTTTTGTTTTTGTTTGACAACTTTACTTTTTCATTTTTCCTAAGGGAACTGTACAGATATTAATGTTGTACTGTATATTGTAAATACTGCTAAAAGATGAGCCTTTGCCCGTTGGGATAAATAAATGTGTTTTTTGAGGTATGCTTTTGAATGCCGCTACTAAATCTGCACCATCCCCATTTAGTATTATGGAAGGAATATATACACACACGCGCTCGCACTTGTGTGCCCGCTGGGATTAATACATGTCTGTCAGGAAACCTAATAAGAATACCAATATTTAAATTCAAAATTTTACTATTAAACTTTTAGTTTTTATTTAACTTGCCTGAAAGCTTTAGGTGACATAGAAAACCACAAAATCAGCTTATACGCCTTTGTGTGACTACTTCATTATTTCTTTTCAGCACCTATGCACAGAGGCTGTGGATAGGTGCTGGTTTGAAGCCTTTTTGGGAATCTCGCCATATTTCAACAGGTTTGAGAACCAATAATTACATGATGCTACGAGCAGAACTTATTTCTATCCCAAGAAAATCACAACAAGTTAAGTCAAAAAATGACTCTCACCAAAGAGTATACCTGTCTAAAAACTTTTTCCAGTGGTAGATGAAGTAATTTATATATAAATAATTTTTCAAAAGTCCACAGACTTAACAAGTTATTATTTTAAGCTCTACTTTGGTTAAATGTTGTTTAGTTTCTGATAAAACATCTTCACCTGAAAATGTGAAGTAAATAATTCTAGTGTTTAAAAGAACAGTGGTTTCCACTGAAATTTAGTAGACTGAATGAAACAGTATGTTTTCTATAGTATATCGTTACTAAAATATGGGCTTGTGAGATTTAACAGTGACTGTAGCTGAGTAATATTAGATTGAAATGTATCTAATTGGCTAATAACAGGCCAAACACTAATATCATGAACACAAATATGTGCCTAAACCATTATAAACCACTATATTCTTTCCTTTTGTGCTTTAGTATATTAGGTACTAAACAATAACATGTAATTAAACAACATTACATTTTATAACAACAACCACAACCCTGTTACTGTTCTTCTTACAAGTCAGTATATAAACATTTTAATGCAGAGATTTTTATGGATTTATTACAAGCAGTTTATCAGTAGAGTGTATACAATATACTATGCTATTACTGTAACTGGTTTTGTCTCATAGGATTAGTTAATACTTTGGTAATACTGTAGTAATAACTTGAAATTTCCATATTATCACCACTTTATTACCACTATTACCACAATATTACTGAGCTGTAATAAGCACCGATGAAATATTTGGCTCTCTGTGTTTACCTTTGATGACAGTAGAAAAAGCTCGCTGACTTGTCTACCTCTCATTTATATGTCAAATATCTGGACCGGGGTTAAATTCAACTTGCTCAATATATAGATCTGGTTTCTGAAGTTTCTCCACAGGGAAACATCTGGATTTTGCTGTTTTTGTTTTGTTTTGCTGTTTAGTGCTGAGAATAAAGACTCTGGGCTAAACTGGGTTCCATTGGAGCTGGAGATGAAGCCAACGGGAATGAAAATAACCAAAAGCAGCCAAAACTGTGAAGTAAGGGGCAATAAAGCCATACGCCCGGTCCTGCTGCTACACATGAGTGAATTAATTCATCTTATTCAGATGTCATTCTTCACTTGGCCGGAGGGTGCCTAACAATGGCTGCTAGGCCTTATTAGTTATTTATTTATTTGTAAGTTTTCAATTTTCACAACAGAGCACAAGCTAAGACCTACTGAAAATATTTTCAGTGTAGGCAATTAGAGAAAAGAAATCACAAACACTGGCAGCGAGACAATGTGAAACAATAAAAACAAAAATACGTAAGGGGTTTTACAGAACTTTGTGGAGTCAGAAATGGGAAAGGATCGAAAAGGCATCTTTCTTGTATGTGCTTTATATATTTCATGAAGTCAGACCACACTTCCTGGAACTCTCCAGCAGTTATGAAGCCCGCCAATGCTCGACAACATTGTTACTTGGATATACCCGTGGGTAAAATAGTGCTCCTAATAGACACAGCCGAGGAGGTTCTGAAGGAGGCCTGTGTAGCCACTCACCAATACACTGGATTGCTTATTGAATGAAAGAGCAGCACCACAATAACTGAAGGTAAGTAACGATCACTGATTCGCATTTTCAACACAAATTGTTAGGTACCAAGCCCATTCTATGAACTTTGACACCAGTTTTGTGTATCCCCCCATGTTTTGGGAGAACTTTGCGAGTGAATGATATTCCAAACAGATCCACGAGGTAGAAGGAGGAGGGTTAGCTGAGAAAGAAAGCAAGGTAGGAGAGATATCAACTCTGCCATTGCTTTTTGGAAGCAATGCAATATTAAATTGAAAAAATAGGCCTTATACCAGCCTATATCTATTTTTCTCCCCCAGCCTTTCACTGTTTATTGCACACATTAAAAAGTGCCCTATCACCTTAACCTCTTGCCTTGTTTAACACAGTAAAGGTAAGTTTGGCATGAAAAACTGATGGCCAAAGTGCTTGACTATTTACATGCAATACCATGATATCATAGTGGTCTGTGTGTATTCTAGCTCTTTTTAAAAAATCCAGTCTATTGAATTCTATTGTGCACTCTGGTAATCGCGACAAGCTTTGTAGGGTGGAGAAGATCTCATCCGGCTGTTGTTGGATGAATAAGCGCAGATGTCAACCTTTTCACTGTGACTCTCACCTTGTCCACTCTGTTGTAATGAAAACGGCAGCCTTTTGTTTCATGTTGAATATTCCTTCATAGGAACAAAGGCACAATTCGCATTCATCCTGTGAGGCAGATCTCGGCAGATAAAGCCAGGCCAGCACTGCCACACTCTGACCTTGCTGGCATGACTCCCTGAAAGTGTTTGGCTGCCTCTCTATCCTAAATAATGAACTGGCTCATGAAAAGAGCCATTGCCTTACTGCTGGGAAGTTTACCTGGCACTCTGAGCATGATGTTGCCCATAAAGGTACATAAGTACACATTGCAGCTAACATTTGGTCTCCAGCTTGCTTTTATTTGTCCTTCAACTTTCCCGGGGAACACTTGAGAGCCTTCTTCTTCCTGTCAAGTGTCTGGTGGGTGAGAAACTTTAGAAATAAGGAGGCAGACGCATATTATCGGGGTTCTGACCTGCCCCAGCCCCTCTTCACTCTCTGACTCTTTCTTCCAACCAGGATGGAGTGACAGCTTGTCACTGTGGCTGCTCCACAATACAGCTCAGACCCCCCGACTATTGTGGAGCTCAGGAAAAAAAAAGCACCAAGGTCTTCCTCTCTCTTTCCTTCACTCTTTTTTCTCCCTCTTTTCAAAGCAGAGAATCAATCAGCTGTACACACACACATACATACACACGACTCATTTCTTTTCCCTTCCCTCTGTCTATTCAGCAGCCAGTGATCATTTAGACTTGACATGTATTGTGAAAAACTGAGCTGCTTTGCCTCTTTCTTCTTCTCTTTCTTTCACTCCCTTTCTCTTTCAACTGTCTGTCATTAATGTCCAGGTCTTACAATATACGAACAGAGGAGAAGAAGAAAGCGAAGAGTGAGGGATGAATTGATGGATGGGAGGATAAGCGCTCAGTGTCCTTTCTTTAAAGATTTGTTATTGTACAGTACTGTCTCCCAGTCATTTTTGGTTGGTGTTTCAGTCTGAAAGCCCATCCACGTGCTCTTTTGTATGGGAAAGCAATAAGGCCCCATTGAATGAAGCTGAATGGACCTGCCATCCTTAGGGGCTGAGGCCTGAGGACTCCTATTCTTTAGCCCCCAATCTAATTGGAGCTGAAATGAAATGGAGGTTTCTTATGAAAATAGGCTTTGTTTGGCCGCAAGGCTGGTAATTCATAAACAATAAGCAGGGCCCCATTGTGTAGATAATAATATATTCATGCCGCTGGAGATGGGGAGAAAGCAAAGCGAAGGCTGAGGATATATAAGGAGGATAGGCAGAGACAGCGATGGAGAGTGAAGGGATAAGAAGAAGGGGAGGAGGAAGACGAGGGGCTAATAGCAAATAGTGGGTCAGAGAAAATTTGTAATAGTTGGGTAGAGGCAGAGGATTTATTAGAGGAAGGGAAAGGACTGAAAGTGGGTAGGAGTGAAAAGTGAGTGGGAGTGAGGAAGGTGAAAATAGGAGTAGGAGAGATAGACAAGATAAGAATGAGGCGAGGAGGGCGGGAGATTGGGAAATGGTTTTGAGTACCTCTGAGTCTACAGGTGACTGGTTTGGCAGCAGTGGGGGGAGAAGGCAAGTGAGTGAAAGTATCATAGAAAATGGAAAAGGTTGCACAGTGCAAATCTGTGTGGTGTTGAGAGTGGTGGAGCTGATAGAGTGGATTGGTCAAGTGCAGAGACAGAGCAGTGGAAAAAGAAAAAAACCCCCACAGTCAATGTCTGACAAGAGAGAGGAGAGAGGAGACCGGTGTGCCTGCGCTGGTGTAAACATGACAGGAGGGCTTTTACCGCCCGGAGACAGGAGTGTGGCTGAGGAGAGCAGGTGAGCTTTCTTGACACTCTGATGCATCAGTCCACGCAGATTATTGCTCTCTGTCATCATCTGTAATCGCACAGGTCAAAGCTGCGTCTGTGCGATGATCTCCAGCTTAGGCTGCACATCCCTAAAGAAGTGTCATCTCAAACAGCAGGACCAAAAAAAAGAGAAAAAAAGTGCTGGACTTAGTGCGAGTGGAGTGACAGGCTGACTGAAGGGACCCTGCTTCCTGTATGTGATCTGAGCAGCTGCTTGGTTCATGTAAACGGGCTTGTTACCATTGATGGAGTGATTTTTACAAAGTGACTGGAAACATCCATTCCTCTGGAAGCTTTGGGAAACAAAAAGTGCTGCCAGCTGTGCTTCTAATTTTCTTTTTTCCCTCCTCCTCCTCCTCCTTCTTCTTCTTCTAAAGTGGTATATGCTGGACAGAGTTTCGTGGAAGTGGAGGGAGAGGATTTTGAGGACCCAAATTCAAAACCCAAACTGTGAACACCGAGAGCGAGAGCTTTGAATTAACAGTGAGTAAATCTCAAATGGTACTAAATAGGTTGACTGAGTTTGCGTGTGTGTGTGTGTGTGGGGGAGTCAGGGCTGTTTGCATGCTCTTACACTTTTTTGTGCAACAAGTGCAGTGTCACCTGTGAGGTGTAACCCACATACAGGAGTTGTGGTCCACGCAAAAAAAAGTTTTTGTGGACACACTGTGCAAAAACTTGTCCACAGGTGTAAATATCAAATGGACAGAGCGATGAGCTTTTTACATTTTAACGGAATGTTTGTGTTTTTACTTTTAGTGTGCAAGTTTGCACATAACTGCACATCAAGAGGACTTGATGTGTGCATGTAAGTGTGTGTGTGTCCGAGTGTGAAGCCCTCTGTCTCACTGATGGATGGATTCTTTCATTGGAAAGCAAAATGTTAAATAACGAGCCATGGTGTTAGGTAAATACTGTTGTTAGTCATAATTACCAAGAAGGCTCTGCTCTGTTTAGGTGCATGCAAACACCTCTACCTGCTATTTCACGCCAAACGAGTGCTGTGGAAATAACTCAAGGAATTTAAAATATTAGTGAGGGGAAAATGATTTGCATGAAATATCTGGATAATTGCTGTAATTGCTTAAATATATTAGGCTTTCTTCTTGTTTTGGTTATGCAGGTGTATTAGCCAAGAGGTGGTGATATTTCATTTGACCAACACGTGCAATTCAATCCCTAAGGCACCTAAGTTTTTGCTTGGAGCCACTAGATGTCAGTATTTAACAAGCTATACACCAGCACTGTAGCCCTCCTGCAGAAGACATCCAGCATAAGCCTCCTGAGGTTCTGTGCTCAAAGCTTTTCTCTGTTATTTGCCTCAGTGTGTGTGTATTTACGCAAAAATGTTATAGATTTATAAAACCATAAATGTGACATTATGTGCAACAGTAAACAGGTGCTCGTATACCTTGTTTTTTTTAAAGGTTTTAAATCATAACACTTCTTTAAGATAGATTTCAGCAGGTGCTTTTTGCCTTTCAGTGCAAAATGAGAAGACATAACGCTGATCATTTAATTGCATGTCACAGTGAAGATCATGTGCTGCATTTATTTTTAATCATATGGTTACTCCTGCCACGAGATGGCAATCACACCTAATGAAAAACCTCTCGGCCGTATGTGTGCATATGTTCTCCTATTTGTGAGTGTGTGTGTGTCTCTGTGTGCGTGAGTGTGTCGGTGCTGGATTTGCTCTCAACACGCATGCTTTTGCATATAACAAGATGTCTTCACATTGTTGTGTTTTTTGGTTTGTTTGCCCTGTCTTTCGTGTGTATGAGTGTGTGTATGCAAATGTGTGTGTATGTGTGCTTGTGATAACCTGCAGTGTTTGTTGAATATCTGTGCAAGCCGAGCTGGATGTTTCCCTGCTGGAGGTCCTTGTTTGTTTTGTTTATTTGCATGCATCAGAGTGGTTGTTGGCGGTGTTGGTCACTACAAGTGGCTGGCATTTGGTGCCTGGTAATCAGGCAACGGGCAAACTGGGTGGCACCGCTGCGAATGGTTTGCTGGAGATTATCCCAAAATTATCCATGAATTATCCCAGAGAATTACACAATTCCAGTCAGGCCTTGTCCATTGATGGAACTGGAAAGAGGAGAGTGTTGGACCAAGTGTGTGTGTGTGTGCATATTGTTAGGGGGACCTTTGGATGGAGCAATGTTGGTGTCTATATTACGTATTGCAGCTCTGTGTGTATGTGTGTGTTTAATGATTCTGGCAGTGTTGGTGCATTGGGGTAATGGAGCATGTTAATCCACATCAAACGGCTATTACCGGCAGATTTTACTCATAAAAATTGCTATGTTCAGTAAGAGGGGCGATAAATTTAAATACTTTGAGCAAACCTGTGTGGTTCATGCATGCTTTGTTTTCCAACACGTGTCAATAAAAAATTCAGTTAAGTAGCAGAAGTTTATCATTTAGCCCTCCAATTAAAATGTTATCTAATCCTTAAAATCTGGCAGAAGCTACAGTGTAAGTGTAAATTTTTATTAGGTTGGGTTTTTTTTTTTTTCCCCCAGAGCTACAGGTTTTCATGCCCGTTGGACCATTGTATTGAACTCATTTCTGTGTTGCTGCTGTCTCTGCACATCGTGCTGTCATTAAAGTCTGGATAGATAGGAGGGGACTAGCTGCTTGCTTGTGTGTGTGGCAGTCGGAGCCCCAAAAGGATGAATAGTGCTGGTGAACCTCTCTGCGATAAGTGTTCGGTAAACGGGTCAGTAGATTGTCCTCTGAGGCTCAATCTGAGCTATTTTCCCTGGCTGAGAACACAAATTATCCTCTGCATTCATTCCATAAACAGACCTCCAGTGGCGCAGACTCCACATAGTTTGTTGTGCTTGCGCGCTCGCTCATTCTGTTTTCTTGTGCTTTGGCTGAATACGCAGGCCCGCTTACACATGTGAACCACATGGGATAACACATGCATGCTTCTCACCCTCTCGACAACAAAGGCCAAACTGACAAGCAGATGAATGCACAACTATAGAGGATGAGAAAACAATTGCATTTAGAGCGGGCGTGAGTAGAGGATCACAGCGAAACACACACTGGCATAGGAAGTAGGAAGAGGATAATGGTAAGAGGCAAAAGAGGGGCAAAAAAGAGGGAAAGGCTGAGGTGGTGAAAGGTTAAGTACTCTCTCTTTTTTTTTTGGATGCTGTACTTCCTGCAGGGCCTTGTTCCTTGACCTGCTGGTTAGAGGAGAGAGTTTGAAAAAAAAAGTGTGAGCAAAGGGGAAAAGAGGGAGAAAAGGCTAAAGCTGCATGTGAGGTTGCAAGGTGAGAGGTGGAAGAGCTAGAATGGGAGGAGTATTTGCCTCCGGCTGATAGGGAACAATTGGGCTCAGAAGACGGCATGCACACACACACACACACACACACACACACACACACACACACACACACACACACACACACACTCAACACCGAAACAAAAATGGACATTCTCACACACACTCACACGCATAGAGCTGCACACACTTCGAACTACAGGCCCAGCAGGCACATGAACTTCAGTGCAGTTGTTGCCATGGCGATACACTGAGTTGCTGACCCCCCGACTTCATTTTTCCTGCCGCTTGGCTATTGAAAGAGATGATTGACAAGTGTCCAAATGTCAGCCGACCCAGCCGGCCACACAGATGGGGTGGGGTGGGGGAGTTGGGGGTGGGCAGCCATTTTATGTTACTTTCACTCACAGGAAGGAAAGCGTGTGTGTGTGTGTGTGTGTGTGTGTGTGTGCTTGTGGATACACGTGCACCGAGTGTCTGTTAAAGCTGAGCAATTACTTAAATTATTAGCAATCACAATAAACTGTATCTACCCTGTGATGCTATGAATAGACCGAACAAACAAAACACCAGAGGTACACACACATAATACAGTAGCTGTATTCACTTGTAAACACACATATCTCAACCGGTGCAAAGAAAGCCTCCAAATAAAGCCATTTAGCATGCAAGACAGGGTCGTATATTTGGTTTGTCTTTTGAGCTGCACTGATAACATGTTCGCTGAAAGGCAGGACTGGCTGGTTGTGGTGGCTATTGAGTGTTTGTATGTGTTTGCATCTTTAGTGTTTTTACTGTGTGCTGTGTGCATATTTATGCACACAAACACTGATGGACCAAATTGACATGAATCCTCTTATTCATACATAAAACGTAATAATTAAAAAAAAAAACCCAAAAATTTTACACTCAACAATGAAACTTATAGAAAACAAGCACACTTTTTTCTTTTTTCTTTGTATTTCTGTAGATATTTTTCCTCCTGTGTTTTTTTTAATCCTCTCTCCCTTTCTCACTGTCTCATTGTCTGCAGGATTGAAGGGATCGGTCTTATCTTGATCACCCACTGCAACACATTAACCTCTCCTCTCTTATCTCTACACTGGTCATTAGTGCCAAAACCCTTAACGTCCTATTGACAAGGAGCACAAAACTCTGCATCTGTGTGTGTGCATGCATGTGTTGAGCTATTGCAGGTGACATGTGGATGAGATCTGCTGAGTTGGTGATCTGAGCCGATAACATTATTAGTTGTGTGTGTGTATGTGTGCCTGTGTGTGTGCAAAATATGACGAGAGAGTGGGAGGAGAAAATATTTCTATATAAAGTATTTGATCGAAAATTGAGCAGCCCATATTTAATACGTATTTATGTGCTTTTATTTTGACACTTTGGCAGTCTGAAGATCTGAAAAGATATGATTAATAAGTCATTGATTATATTTGATATATTTAGTGACTGAATGTAACATAATTTGCATTAAATGTAGCGAGTACATATATTCAAAATAAGGTCTGAATTACACTCCCCTGCCACCTGAAATCGCTGCCGGAGAAATGTAATCATTCAAAACCCAGTCATCCGCTTTGCTGTGAGGCCATTTAGAAGGTATTGAGGGGAAAATAAAAATGCACTTCCTGTTCTCTAATGCGCCAGTATTGGTGCTGAATGGGTTACTCCATTTGATGCTGATGGAGCATTACACTTCAGCTCAGTCAAACAGCTGTCAGCAGCAAGTGTATCACAAATTCAATCAGTTCACGTTATCATGTCATGACACGCAGCAATCAAATCACTTATTGCAGAAATATTTGCACCTCCTTTAAACGCTCCTGGCACATCTGAAGCTGCTTTGAAATAAGGTGAAAAAAAAAGAGTGACAAAATATATGAACGCATAAATCCATCCATTCATCGCTTCATGCTTTTACTGTGTTCGGGGAGGTCACAACACAATTAGAAAATTATATATGTTTTATGTTGGAGGCACACAATCGTCGCTCTGCTGTTTTATTCCAAAGGAAAAACAAAATCACATTTCTGCTAATACGTGTCATCGAGAAATTTGGGGCCTTTTAGCTGTGAGTTAAATGTGTGCCACTGTTTATCGCTAAATGCAGTACTTATCTGTCTCTCTCTCTCTGTCTGTTTTCTATCTTTCCCTGGCCCCGTGTGTTAGTGGGACTGACAATCAAACAGGTTAAAAGAATAATTGCAACTCTATTTACCCCAAACAGCCTCTCCTCTACACATAATTACATCAACACACACACGCACACATGCACGTCACATACTGAGGCGCACTCAGAGAGAAAGAGGGAGAGAGAGGGAGAGAGGGAGAGTCCCTGCACTAATATTTAGGTTGTAGCAGTCATGTGTTTGAGTGAACCCTCCTCTTGTCCCCCTCTTCAACGCAAAGCACTGTTAACCACTGGCACTCACCGAGTGAGGAATACACCCCACATCGACGGTACTCATCACGCCGTGGGTGTCGACGTTTGTCTGTTTGTGCTTGTGTGAGAATAAAAATATATCAGACATTAAGACAGCTTCATCCTCCGAGGTGAGGGATTCTTTACTGAATATAGATGTTTGTTCATCATAACTTAATTAAAACTGGGTATTTTAAACCAAGAAGAAGTTCTTATAGTGACCTTTACTAACTGCTTTTTTCCCCATGAATTACCATTTAAAGCAAATTGAAGTACATTAAAAATAAAACTGTGGAAGTATTTTTAAAAGCACTAGAACTACTGAATATCTCATCTTCTTACCTGACAAGTAACTGAATTGATTGTTTCCTGAGTAATCAATTCGCTTTAAAAAAGCGTCACTAGATAGAAATATGAGTCTCCTTTAATTTAACAAGCACAGTATTTTCTGGTCATGCACAAGGGAACATAACTCTATTTTCTAGTGGCTCTTGTGCTAAAAACAATGTTCAGTAAGTTCTCCAGCATAAACATATGAAAACGTTTAAAAAATCAACGTGAACATCATCCTGTTTGAATGGCGATCAGACAGTTACAGACAGGCTTAAACAGAAGAATGTGTAAGAAAGTGCACAAGAGCAAATTGCAATGATAAGGTAGTGCAATACAGTAGTTACACACTTGCAGCATATGCGGTTCATGTGTGTTACACGCGTGAACCCCACACATCTATGCAGAGCTTTTTTTCTTAAGCTTGCTTGTATTTCTGAGTTGACAGCGATGGATAATGCGCACAAGCCGTATTTTGGAATTCAAGTTCAGCTGAGTCGAAAACTAAGGCGACTGGAAAAAATAATCAAATATAATATTTTGGTGTTTTTGCTTCCAACACAGCTGCAGGTGTACTCCCTGCATCCGTCCTTGCAGTGCCCGTCCTCAGACATTGGTGGTGCTGCTGCTGCATTGTGATTAACGACCGCCGAGGCTATACTGTGGATCCACTCACAGCCCGACATTACATTAGGGGACATTATCTAAATGCTCAACAAAGTGAAATTGAATTTAGGGCTCCTTCTCCAGCCGCCACCCCCCTCCCGGCACCCACCCCGACCCCCACCCACCCATTCTGCTGGTTCAACTGGGCCGCTCTAGGATCCCATTCTCTCCTTATTGTTAGAGGGAGTCAAGCATGATCCTCTGCTTCTCATCCACTTTCAAATTGAATCAGTCTCAATTTGACCTTTTATGCACCAAAATCCGCTACAGATGTACAGTATGTGCATGCAAGTAACATTTGACACGCGTGTGTGTGTATGTGTGTGTGTCCCCATATGTGCCCTCCGTGTCAGCTCGCAGTGCTTACAGTGAAGTGGGGAACAGCATCTTCCTATTTGCTGCAGAATAGACCAATTAGTGTTTAGCAACAGAGCAGGAACCCATGTGAATGTGTCATTGATTAGCAGGATTTGGCTAATCATCACATCTCATAAACTCACCCACTAATGTCAGCTGGATCTCCTAGAATACGCCTCCTTTTCCTTGCTCAATCTATCCCTCTATCTCTTCTCCTTCTCCTTTCAGCTCCCTCTTCCCATCTGTCTTTCCGCACTTGTCTTTTTGCCCATCTGTCTCCGTCTGTCTTCTCTCCTTTTCTTCCTCTTTTTTCTCCCCTCTTCTCAGTTTCTTCCTTCCTCTCTTCCTCTTTCTTCTCCCTTTTTTCAGTGCTGGAGGGTGTACAGTAGAAGGAGCAGAGCAGATGCTGACTTCCCTGCTCATGCATCAAGAAATCAGGACAAGAATCTGCATTGCTGTGGATAAAGCCAATATGCACTTTTAAAAATAATAATTGTCTCCCCTGCATTTATTAATTTGTCAGTGAGCTTTTAATATAGTCTTCATCAGGAGTGGATTTTTTTGTTTTTTCCATTTTCTTTTCAGCTGGTGTTAAAAGTCACGTTCAGCATGAGAAAGAACATCATACTATCACTTTCACTCTCCACCATCCCAAACTTTGCCTAATACTTCAGTAACCTTGTTTAATTGAATCCTTCCTTTTGCATTTTGACATTTTTGGTTAAAACGATAAGGAAAAGAGCCCTTATTAAAAGGAGAAGAAGAAAACAAATAAAAGCTGTAGCTGTATACCAAATCAAAGTATCTGTAATGCCTTGGCTTCCTATTAAACTGGGCAAATTGACAACAGCAAAAATAAAAGCAAAAAATATATTTATTATTATTAATTGATACATACTTAACTAAATGTCATTTGCTTGTAAGTAGTGTTGTTTAATAATTTATTGACTGATATCTGAATACTTTTGTGTACTAAATACTGAAAGGTTGAGGAAAAGGATTTAAGGCATGTATAAACAATTACACATGCTCATGAATACGGGCTCTTATATTAGTCTTCCATAAAATAATCACAATATCTGGTTCACCCAAAACTGTGGACCCAAAGACTCAAAGCTGTGATTTTCAAGTCTCACAGCCGATATTTATTTATAAATACAAGTTTTTACTGAATTACAAAACACACATACTGAAACCTTTAATTGGCTGATTTGGTGGTGAATCTCTAAGTATGTGTATCCTGTTTCATATCTTTGCATTGTTACTAATGTATTTGTGAAAAGTTGTTTGAGACCTAATGTAAAAAAAAACCCCCAAAAAACACCAACCAAAACAAAAAGAAACGATTGGGTAAAGCACTTCTCAGTCAATTGTAAGTTTTGTTCAACCAGCGCTCCGAAATCTAACGATAATCAGTTTACAATAATATTGTACGGACAAGAAAAGCAGCAAATTCTCATAATTTTGAAGCTCAGACAGTAAATTAATTACCAAAATATTGGGAATAGGATTTTTCTGGTGGTTGATTCTTTCATTTCTAGTTAATTGTTGGATTGAGCTTTATCATAAATGTTAATGGTGGACTTTTGTTAAAAGTTGGCCTTTTAATAACTGATAAAACAAAAACCGGTTTTGACTCACTGGCCAATTATTATTGAGCAAACCAGCTTCGAACATCATCTGGATAGCTGGGTTAAAGTTACAAAATACGTAAATAAAACTTTGTAAATAACTAATAAATACAGTCTCCAGCATATGTGAACATTGGGATGGATATGAAATTGCAACCGATGTTTATAATACTTATTTTAAAGAGCAAATAAGTAGTACATCTTATCTGGTTAAAAAAAAGACATAACTTACAACATCACTGATGACTACCTGTTATTATAATTTCAATACGGTTTAACACTAAAATAATTATTTACTAAAGTATAACTACCAGTTTATTACATTTAATAATCTTATAACGTGTCAACAATTGTTTTCATTCACGAGTTAACGCGAATACTATAGTCTGAGAGACTTTTAACTTGCCTTGTTGATTCAAGTCAGCGTGCTGTTACACTTCAAATATAGTAAAACCTAACCGCCTACACTGATATGAACTGCATTAGCTTGCATATAAACAGAGGGCAGAGTTGTTTTACATCCATTTCATCTTTTTTGCTTTGAATAAGAAGAAATTTAATTAGTAGTTTTGGAGCTTTCAGCGTTGTGTAATAAGTATTAGTTATCATATTAATTAACATCTGTTTGACACAGTATGGTGGCCAGCTGGGAGCATGAAGGAGGACATGCGGTGTGCATGTAAGTGTGTGTGCGTGAGCGCATGTGTGTGAAAGGTTGCACAGGGGAAACTCGCAGCGTTTGATTTGTTGTGTTGCTAATGTGACACTGATTATACAGGTCAGAGTAAAACAAAGCGGTGAGACGTTGCGATGCTAATACAGACGCTGTGATAACGGGGTTGTCGTTTCACACACACACACATACACGCACACTGAAACACAGACAGATGTAAATGTATACACATGTATGCATTCTTGTGTCCTTGTGAAAAGCAGGCAAAGATACACCAACACTCTCATAACACAAGCATGTCACCAAAAAACAACAAGAACAAAAAAAACATCTCTCAGTGACTTCAACAAACCACACTAAGCCTTTTTTTTTGTAAGAGGTAGACTGTTGCCATGGAGAGAAGAGGTTAGTGAATTTGACCTATGCTATCATTCTAGCTTTGGTCCCGCAGCTGTAATTTCAAATGAGAGAAAAAAATATGTGTTTCTCACTGAATTGATTTATCCCTATGTTTATGAGTAGATAAGTGCAGTGATGCTTAGATGGAGGGTTATTTTCATGGGGTGACTCTTTTGTGTGTATTGTGTTTATCTAGGCCACTGTTGATGTAGGGAGTACTGTAGCTCTTTTTCTCACAGCGGGGACCCTCTTTTTGTGTTTGTGTGTATGGCTTTTCTGTATGTGTGCGTGCAATTTGTTTGCGCTTGTGTGTGTGTGTGCCAATCTCCACCACAGGTACAGCAAAGGCATGGGATGCATTGTGGTTTATGAAGAGCAGTGCGTGATCAGACTGCCCTGCAACACTAACAAAATCAATCTCAGGAGGATGGAAAAAGTAACAGGGACTAAATAACATACAGTGCATTTGTTCTGGTTTCGTTTCCATGAAATCTGGGAACCGGCAGCTACTCTTCTGACTTAGCCTTTAAGGGCAAAAGCCAGTTTTTGTGGGGCAGATGTCTGTCTTAACCTTATTTGTGTCTTTATGTCTTTATTTATGAATTCAAATCAATTTAAAACAATTAATAAAAAGCAAAAATAATTGTTAAGCAATTGCAGAGATTTTCATGTACACATGTGCTGCTGCTGTTTGGGTCACTATGTGGACAGTTTACCTGCCAACAACCAAAGCCTCCTTATGTCTGGGCAGTATTGCTTAGACTGCAAGTACCTGCAGAAACAAGGAGAGTTCCAGTCACAAAAATCATGCCTACAGATTCTGTACAGTATATACATTTGAAGATATTTGTTTATAGCAATTATTTACCATATAAGCTGTTTATTGATGAGCACATATCTCCTTTTACTGCAATATGAAACCTGCTTTATGTTGACACAGTGGTTCCCAGGACAGAACTGAGTGTGTGTGTGTGTGTGCCTGTGTGTGCTCGTGCACGTGCATGTGTGTGTGTGCGCGCGCAACATATGGAAGATGACAAGAGAGCAAATAGGGAGCCAAGACATGGTCATCTGTCTGGGTTTTGGGATAATTTGCTGGCGCGGGTGTGAATGTTGGTGGAGAAGATGGGCGGGTATGTGTCAGTCATGTGTTTGACAGGGTCTTGTATAGGTTGTCATGTTGCCCAGCAGCCGAAGCAGAGGAGCAACGAACCCCAGGGGCCAAATAGGGGTCAACGTCTGCCCTAAATGGTCCCCTAGACAGCACAGGGTGCAGATAGGCAAGGCATTGCACCAAGAAGGTCACCCTAGGGGTGATCCAATTCTCTGTGTTTGGGCGTTGGGAGATTGTGTGCTCACCTCTGTCAACCCTTCCACATACAGGTCAGCAAAAAAATAAGATGGAGACTCAGAACGGCTTGAAGAAGGGTTGACATAAGAGAGAGTGCGGAGTAACCTGTGTTTATGTGTGTGTGTGTGTCAGAGGGAGGAATGTATGTATAATTCACCAAGCATGGCTGTGTTTCTCTCATCCTTCCTCCAGTCACCTCAACAGGCAATGTAGTAGACACTAATGTGCCTCTTAGTTCTCAGCTGACCCTTAAAGGCCCCAGTGGGGATACCGAGGGGGTGACTTTGCTCCTGTAGCCTGGGAGACTTCCATATTCATTGTTTCCTCCTCTTCTTATACCCGTTATCTCTCCTTCATTGTCTGTTTGTACTTCTCTCTTTTTTACCATGTACTCGATTTCTCTTTCAACTTTTCTCCTCTGGGACGCCTCTCACCTTGCTCCTAAATGCTGAGCATGTTTATGTAGTTTTCTTTCGGGTATTCTTCCGTGACCCATCCTTATTGAGGTATAATATAAATCAATAAAGTTGTGATGCGCTCAGATTTTGCTTTATGTTCAGTAACTGTAGATGGAGGAGGTCAAGGTTTCTGCAGTCGTGATCAGTTTGAGCGCTTGTTAAACATGGTGATGTAGACTGCGTCTTGCAGGAGCAGTAAGTCCTTGAGCCCAGAATATTATGCGAGTAATAATACTACTGAAGACTTATGCACTCTGTAACAAATGTGTATTGGATACACTAATATAAATGTGGCCTACAAATATGTGTGTGATTGTGTGAGGAAAGCCAGTGGGAAATACCATCTGGTCGTGAAGGCCAATAGACCGTTGGAGACTTGCTTCCTACGTGTCAGTGGCAGCTGTGTGTGTGTGTGTCCATGTGTGTGCTCAGTAATTACTGTCATGGGTGTCACAGTACGATCAGACCAGTAACGGCCATCATGTGTTGACACATATAGTTTCTGAACAAATGATTAACCGCTCCTGCCTCCTGTTGTTCTGCAGCAGTGAACCTATGATTGAATTGTACAAGAATAGCTGGAGAGAGTCAATAACTTGATGCTGCGTGTCTCAGTTATGGGAAACACGCCAGTGGTTTTTATTTATTTATTTATCCTCATTAATAAAGTTTTCATCATCATTACTGACTAATATTGTAAGCCCTTCCATATAATTTGGCCTAAATAAATGCCAGAATGGTTAAAAAAATCTCCATCATAAATTTAGCAATGGGTGGATTAGAGCTAAAATAGTTAGTTAATAAATTGGTAAGAACCTGAATAATTGTTTCAGAAGGTTTTTGTTGTTGTTGTTGTTTTTGGGGGAGAAGTACAAACAGACAATGAAAGAGAGATAACGGGTATAAGAAGAGGAGGAAATTACAATATTACAATATTCCAAATAATCGCTTGCTACAGTTTCTCCAGTGTGAGCCTTTTCCTGGTTTTTATAAAACTATAAAAACAAATATTTCGAATATTTGGGTAATTTGAATTTTAAAAATACATTTTATTTTACAAAACAATTAGTGAAAATGTGTTTGTTAGTGGTGGTGATGGCAAGGTAAACCCTTTCTCTCAAGGTGCAAAAATTACTAAATCAAGGATCATTATTTTATTTTATTTTATTTTATTTCTTTTTTTTTTTTTTAAATTGTCATGTCTGAAGCTTCAATGGCTATTTAAATTTGAAAATATACAGTATGATTGTTTAAGCAGTTGTAAAATGTATTATTATAATAACAATCCTTCAACCAGCTGTAATCCTTCCTTATAGCACGGTTCTAGTCTTAGATTCTTTTAAACTAAAACAGCACCCATCATCTATTCTTTCTTGTCTTCTTCATTTTCAGTTTAAGACCTACTATGCCACTCTGCCCCCCACCCACCCCGATAGCCGTCTTCTATCCCATGGGCAAGCTAAAGACTGACAGCTTTGTTTGTGTTCTCCACTAAGTGAATTTTCATCAACTAGTCTGCATGAATCCTCCCAAGGGCCAGGGCAGGAGAGGCTGTGAGAGATTTAGTTGAGGGCTGGTGGATAGCCAGCTTGAGATAGTGGAAGAGAGCACTACAGACTGCATCCACAGTAAGCTAATTTTTCAACTGCCCTGACAACAATATGTCCACACTAGTGTAAAGTAGAGCCTACAGGATGTAGGGAACCACGGAAAAATCTTTTTCAGTTGAAATCATACTTACTTTTCAACCAATCGATAGGCCAATAGAAAAAAAAAATTGAGCAAGAGCGCCAGGTTCACTTTATTTAACAAAGTGAAATTTTAAAAAATTTGTTCTGGATATGTTCAGATCACAAGGTGAACTTCTGACCATGTGGCTGAAAAATAAATGCTTACTGCCTAAGCAACCACCCTCAATGTAATTTTGTCTTGCAGATGAAAGTGGCAGCCAACACAATGAAATTCAGTGACATGCAATGTGTTAGCATAACAGAAAACATGCTAACAAGTAGTATGCTGTGATTGCAGTCGAATTTGTGGGTAGGTTAAAGGTACAGAAGCACAATGCCAGCTAATAATGCAAAGATTTAAACAATGCTACACCAGTTCAGCTGTCCTGAAGATGGTGCCGTAGAGAACGAGGTTAAACAAAAAACACCAAACATGTATCCACAGTATTATATGTATCATGTGATTAATTACCCTGCACCATTTTCCCCTCACAACACCGGTCAGTCGTGCGCTCTTAAGCCCATCTCAGTGCAAACCTTTGGTTTGTGTCACTTCTGCATCTGCTCTGTCACGTTATTTTCTTCCCAGGAGCACTTCTGTTGAGAGTTTGTTTTTTTGACTTTCATTGTGCTTTATTCAATTTCTGTCACGCTTTTTTATTTTTCCATTGTGCTGAATAAAACATAATGAAATAAAACTTCAGCTCTGCTTTGTGTGCTTTTTTAACGTTTTTCTGCATGCTGCTGTTTTCTTAAGTTGCAATGCTTTAACCACAATAAGGGATTAATAAATCCTTAATGTACTTCATCATACAACCGTTTTATGCTTTTAAAGGCATTATTAAAAATTTTAATCAATTCACAATGTACTTAACTTTAACTTTAGTAATATGTTCATATTTCTCGGTGCAGGGTTCTTAATTAACTGCCGTCATTGACATAAGTTCTGACTGATGTAGGTACAACACTGCAATAGTCAAAGTGGGTTAAAAAAATGCATGGATGACCTTGTCCAGCAGACAGGAATGATCAATTTTTGGAAAAGCGTGAGAGAGCAACTTTTTTGCTTGGACATGGAAAAAGAGCACTACTGCTGTTATCTGTACAGCAGTAGTGGGTGATATCATGACTGATACTGATATTGAACCACAACTGAGGAACTCCACAACTGAAATGAATAACAGCAAGCATGCATTAGCAAGCATTAGCTAAGGCCAAAGAAAAGGTTTCAGCTACAGAGGTAAGTAATTTCTCCTGGTAATTTCAAACGCATTTTTATTTTAACCAAGCTTGACTCTTTAGATTTTTTGGATCTGAATAAACAGATCTGACTATGTGGAGCAGGCGATGTAAGAGTGCTCTGGGGCAGTGGCTCCTTGGCTCCCAACTTCTGAGGTGACCAGAACGCATTCTTCCAAGAATACAACTTCCAAAAATTCAAGATGTGATTAGAGAGTTCCAAGAACAGCCCATGTAAATACAGAACCTTATGGGTTCAAATTTCAGGTTTCTCCCCTTCAATATGATCTTAACCGTGGACTGCTAACATTATGTGGGCAATAAAATTTATGTCACCTACATGTTATACACACAGTGGCTTTTATAACATCTCATTCTAAAACGTAGTTTCTTAATATTTTGCTGCGAAATACAGAGTTGGTCCTTCTTTTACAGCTATGACAGCTTCCACGCTTCTGGAAAAGATTTCTACATGATTGTAGAAATCTTGTCTCTGTGGGCTAACAATATCTTTTCTATTTCAGCCCAATGGTGTTCAGTGGGGTTGAGACTAGGGCTCAGTGTAGGCTAGTCAGGTTCTTTCACACCAAACTCATCTAACCATGTGCACTATGGCACAGCCATGCTGAAACAGAAAAGGGCCTTCCCCAAGGTATTCCTACTAAGTTGGAAGCATAGATTCGTACAAAATCTGTGCTGAAGCAATAAGATTTTTCTTCAGCCCAACTTAAAGGCCCAAGTCATCCCCTGAATAACAGTCCTATAGCATTAAACCTCCTTCACCACACTTTACAGCTGCCCCAATGCAGTCAGCTGGGTCCCAATACACGAAAACCCATCTATATCAGTCTACAGATAGAGAAACATGATTCATCATTCTGTAAAACATGTTTCCACTGCTACAGAATCCAGTGGTGGTTTTCTTTAAACAGTTCCCTCCAATGGTTCCTGTTATTCTGGATGATGTAAGGCCCGAATACAGGTGCTTAGTCTTACGAGTCCACACCATGAAGCTCCTGGTGTACAGTGTTTGTGTTGGTGTTAATGCCAGAGCAGGTTTGGAATATTCCAGTTATTGAGTCAGCATAGCACTACGCACCTTAGCACATGTGGCTGAAGAGTGTTGAGGTTAGTTACAGCTTCATATGTTCTTCCACTTCAAGGGAGAACGATATTTCATAAACTGTTGCAACAGTGTCTTATTCAAGTTCCACATTCAAATTCACTTTAAAAGGACCTATTCTTTCACAAATCTTTGTAATGGCAGAGTGCATGGCTGCATGTGGGACTAAATTAAACACCTGAATTTGGTGATTAAGAGGGCTGGTCCAATACTTTTGTCCAAATTAGAAAATGAGGGCAGATTAAAAAAAAAGTCCTGTGTTTCTGTGGCCTAAAATCTCCTGGATTTTCAATGCACTGTACACCCACACTGATAGTGAGCAGGCATGCACAATTTTTCACATCATTTCACATTAAATATTCTCCGCTAGACACCACATAACATTACAATATCCTGTGGATGTCTTTATATTTTGTTTGGAAAATGGGAATTCAAGCAGCGACTTATTGACACGTGTGCAAACATTCATGGAAATACAGTATAAAAACCAAAGACCATGTCTGAAAGTCAATATTGGACATGGCTACTTTATTCTTCAACACAGCCTGAACTCTGTCTGAAATATTGCTCAGGAATAGTTCTCCAGGCTTTTTGAAGGCCATTCAGTGCTCTTCTTTGCTCATCTTTTATTCCATTCTATGAAAAGATGATCCCGAACTGCTTAAATAATTGTGAGGTCTGGGTTCTGGGGAGGTCAGTCCGTGACTGATAGTGTTCCACTGTCTCTTTTTCTACCCAGTTACAGTGGGGCAAAAAAGTATTTAGTCAGCCACCGATTGTGCAAGTTCCCCCACCTAAAATGATGACAGAGGTCAGTAATTTGCACCAGAGGTACACTTCAACTGTGAGAGACAGAATGTGAAAAAAAAAATCCATGAATCCACATGGTAGGATTTGTAAAGAATTTATTCGTAAATCAGGGTGGAAAATAAGTATTTGGTCAATAACAAAAATACAACTCAATACTTTGTAACATAACCTTTGTTGGCAATAACAGAGGTCAAACGTTTACTATAGGTCTTTACCAGGTTTGCACACACAGTAGCTGGTATTTTGGCCCATTCCTCCATGCAGATCTTCTCGAGAGCAGTGATGTTTTGGGGCTGTCGCAGAGCAACACGGACTTTCAACTCCCGCCACAGATTTTCTATGGGGTTGAGGTCTGGAGACTGGCTAGGCCACTCCAGGACTTTCAAATGCTTCTTACGGAGCCACTCCTTTGTTGCCCGGGCGGTGTGTTTTGGATCATTGTCATGTTGGAAGACCCAGCCTCGTTTCATCTTCAAAGTTCTCACTGATGGAAGAAGGTTTTGGCTCAAAATCTCACGATACATGGCCCCATTCATTCTGTCCTTAACACGGATCAGTCGTCCTGTCCCCTTGGCAGAAAAACAGCCCCATAGCATGATGTTTCCACCCCCATGCTTCACAGTAGGTATGGTGTTCTTGGGATGCAACTCAGTATTCTTCTTCCTCCAAACACGACGAGTTTATACCAAAAAGTTCTACTTTGGTTTCATCTGACCACATGACATTCTCCCAATCCTCTGCTGTATCATCCATGTGCTCTCTGGCAAACTTCAGACGGGCCTGGACATGCACTGGCTTCAGCAGCGGTACACGTCTGGCACTGCGGGATTTGATTCCCTGCCGTTGTAGTGTGTTACTGATGGTGACCTTTGTTACTTTGGTCCCAGCTCTCTGCAGGTCATTCACCAGGTCCCCCCGTGTGGTTCTGGGATCTTTGCTCACCGTTCTCATGATCATTTTGACCCCACGGGATGAGATCTTGCGTGGAGCCCCAGATCGAGGGAGATTATCAGTGGTCTTGTATGTCTTCCATTTTCTGATGATTGCTCCTACAGTTGATTTTTTCACACCAAGCTGCTTGCCTATTGTAGATTCACTCTTCCCAGTCTGGTGCAGGTCTACAATACTTTTCCTGGTGTCCTTCGAAAGCTCTTTGGTCTTGGCCATGGCGGAGTTTGGAGTCTGACTGTTTGAGGCTGTGGACAGGTGTCTTTTATACAGATGATGAGTTCAAACAGGTGCCATTCATACAGGTAACGAGTGGGGGACAGAAATCTTCTTACAGAAGACGTTACAGCTCTGTGAGAGCCAGAGATTTTCCTTGTTTGAGGTGACCAAATACTTATTTTCCACCCTAATTTACGAATAAATTCTTTACAAATCCTACCATGTGGATTCATGGATTTTTTTTTCACATTCTGTCTCTCACAGTTGAAGTGTACCTCTGGTGCAAATTACTGACCTCTGTCATCATTTTAAGTGGGGGAACTTGCACAATCGGTGGCTGACTAAATACTTTTTTGCCCCACTATATGATTTAACTCCATTGGCAGTGTGTTTGGGATCATTGTCATGCTGAAAACTAAAGGAGCTTCTAATCAAGTACTTTCCAGATGGTATTGCATGGTTGATCTAAATCTGATGGTACTTTTCTGTGTTCATAAGTAATCAATTTTGAAAACATCTCCAACAACCATAGCTTAAATGCAGCACCAAACCATGACAGTGGCTGTAAACATTTACTGTGTACCACTCTCCTGACTTCCTCTGTATATTTTTTATGATTTGAACTAAAGATTTTGGAATTGTCCTCCATAATACCTGCTGCCACTGATGTTCAATACAGTTATTATGTAATTTGGCTTAACTTAGCCTTTCTTCCCTGTTTCTCTTCCTCAAGAATAGCTTATTGACAGCCACCCTTACTCTCAGACCATTGCTGATGAGGCTTCAGTGAACAGTCGATAGATCAAATGAAGGACCAGATGCATCTCTCAGGTCTATGTCAGATTTTTTCCTATTTCTTGAGTACGTGACTTTCACATACAGATCATCTGCTGTTGATAGTGCTTTAGGCCTCCTACTTCTTCTTTTGTCCTCCACTTGTCCAATTCCTTCAGTTTTTTTTAAGAACGCTTTGCACGCCATGCTGAGATAAGCCAAGTTTTTGGCAAATAGCTCTCCAGGAATCTTATTGGTGCAAAAATACTATTTTAGGCCTGTCAAACTGTCTTATCTTTTCCATTATTTGTAGATTCAACTAAAGAAGAATGGGAACAAATTATTTGGATTGTGACAGGCTGCTAATACCAAAGTGCCTTAAGATATGATTTAAAACTGGTTCTTTGTCAAGCTGTCTGTTATTTGTAGAGACAACACTGGTTACACAACCTTGAATTACATGCCTTTTGTTTACTTGAATGAATGATTCATAGGTCAGTGTTAAATTGCTTAAAAAAACAAAAGAAAATTCCTCTCAAAATGATCAGGTGCAAGGACTGGACAGAAAATAAGTGAAAAAGCAGCCAATGTTCAAAGAAATTCTTTGAAAGACCTTCAGAAAGCCTGGAGAGCTATTGTTAAAAACTGCGGGAAAATCTGGCTCACGAGAAGTAATATAGCAAAGAAAAGAGGGGTGGCTCAAGACTTTTGCACAGTAATGTACAGTGTTGGAAAGTTTTCTTTTGAAATGTAATAGGTAACTAATTACTAGTCAATAAAAATGCAGTGCATGAAGTAACCATGTGCTTTACTGACACATTACTAAGCAGTCCAGCAGAAATGTCCAGCAGGATGTCTCTCCTGGTTTCACATGGAGCATTTTAGTGTTGAAAGCTTTCTCATGGCTGATGAACAAGCTTGACTCTGACTTTGTACAGATGTCAATTATATGCCAAAATGCATTTTTTTCTTCTTTTTGCATAATTGTGTAGTGGTTTGTCCCATTAGTTTGCTGAAAAATCTGACCACTCCTCAGTGCAAACTCAATTGAGCTGCAAGATAATTTGAGTATTTCTTTTTAAAGTTTAAAGTGCCACAAATTTTAAAACTTTTCAATAATGATGTTTTACTTTTTTTTCTGGAGCGAGCTCTTGGCAGATTGTGTGCTTAGGATCATTATACCTTTAAAAGGTCTATTTCTGGTTCAAACTCGGCTTTTAGATAGATGGCCTCATGTCTTCAAGCACTTTGGTAAAGAAAAGACTTATAAAGAAACAATCTAAATGCAAATCACATTGTGATTTTTATTGCTACCACATTGGGCAGCGACATTTAAGTCATATTAATAAGTTACTGCAAGAAAAAAACAAAGCTTAGTAATGTTTGGAAACAGCTTGTATCATATTGCTGCCCCTTTTGCTGTAATCTGAAAATGCCGGTTTAAAGTGTATTATGCAGAGATTTCTTTGCCACTTATCTGACATTTTAAACCACATGGTATCTAATGTTCAAGAGGGATGTGTAGTGGTTAGATCGTCATCTGGCGGCTGTCAAACTGGAGGCGTTGAGCCTGTGATGCTACTTATTAGGAGATGGGATTAGTCTACATATTATGTACATTAGTATACATATAGTAATCCATCGACAGCACGGCGACTAAGTTTCTCACCTTATCAAAATACCCATACAATACATACACTCTCCATAAAGAATGTATGAATTTAATGTGTTCAGCCCACTGGAAAAACACAAGATGAAAGATCTTTGACAGTCATTAAAGACTTTTTTTTTGGTGCTGGTAAAAACTACAGTGTCATATAGGCCACTTAAAGTTCAGGTGTATAAATATCATGTTGCATGCCCTGGAGCAGAAGTGAGTACATAAAGCCAGGGAGAACTATAACTCTTACCTTCTCATAGTGGATGAATCTGCTAGCCTACAGACTGAAAGAGAAAAAGGCCATGGACTAAGGTCTCTATTTAGTGTTTTAACTATTCTTCTTTGATTCAATCCAGTCTGAACAAGTCAAGGTCTGAGAAATGGAGTGAGCGGGACGAGTGTTATAGTGAAGCAGAAGGGAGTTGGGGATGGCGGGGGGTGGGGGGGTGC
The DNA here is from genome assembly GCF_041146795.1 of Maylandia zebra. Classification (NCBI taxonomy): domain Eukaryota; kingdom Metazoa; phylum Chordata; class Actinopteri; order Cichliformes; family Cichlidae; genus Maylandia; species Maylandia zebra. The sequence goes on along the minus strand of NC_135182.1, from coordinate 15,464,359 downwards.
ATAAGAGGTGTAATTGTGTTTTTCATTGTTAAACAACCTTCAGAGAGAAAGGCAACCACTACCAATATTAGCAATCAGGCCTTCAGATTGAAGATAGAGATGAGAAATGATGCGCAGGGTGCATTTGTAAAAGAAGAGATCTTTCAAAAATGATTCCTCGCTGCTGCCACCCTCTTTTCCTGTGAAATAAGCATGCGGGACAAACTTCTGCTTTCTTTTCATGCCTGGATTTGCTCAGTGATCACATCACAGAGTACCAGTTGCTCACATGCGGACAAGGCTGAGGAGAAAAATGTGATTAGGCTTCTTTGGCGACACAACTTTAACACCAACAGACTGTGGTGTAGGATGTAGTGCATTCAGCATCCTGTATACACACACACACACACACACACACACACACACACACACACACACACACACACACACACACACACACACACACACACACACACACACACACACACACACACACACACACAGGCATGCACACATATTCACTCAGCTGTTTGCCTTCCTGAGTGTCTGGTCTCTTTTCCTCTTTCTGCTCTGCAGAAGCAGATGCGGAGGAGCAGAGATAACTCTTAACTTTGTTTTGACACTTTTGATTAAGGACCATTGAAGGAACACCTGTATGGCGGGAGGGAACAATGCACCAAGCCCGTAGAGAGATTGATTTTGTGCATTAGAGAAGCAGCCTTTGTCTAAAGCCACGAGGCCCTTTGTTATGCTAACCAGCCATGGAAGATTTCCAATTCAATTTCACCTGAACGCTGGTCAGCCGCACGCTCCATTGTATGGCGTCCCTCGGGCCCCGGCGGCCCCCCCACCACCGCTGCCACCGCTGCCTCTCCCCTGTCGTCTCTCAAACTGCAATTTAGCCACTGAGGAGGGTGCATTTGTATGTGAGCGAGTTGGGTTGTGTGTATGTGTGTGTATTTGAGGGGTGGAGGGGGGGTGCTCCGCGGCCTAGATTGACAGCCGACTGGATACTCTTGCCACAATATTCGCTGCATCCTGTCCTTGTGTGTGCAGTGGGCCGCGGAGAGGATCACAGTGAAATGAGATGATATTAATTATCCTAATCCTGATAGCTCTCTCTGGAACTCTGCTTCCACTCATCTGTCTCAGGAGAGGACTTGGATGGTCAGACAGAGAGAATGTCAGAGAAATGAAATGAAAGCCGGCAGATTCAGTAGAGAATACTCCCAACAAAAAGGCTGCCTTTTGAATAAGGTAGTTTTGCTGTTCTCTCTGTCTTTTTCTTTCCCTTTCACGATTTCATGGTCACGCAATTGTCCTTCCTTTTCCAGTGTTCTGCTCTCATCATGTAACTAAGAGTTTTTTTTTCTCTCATTAGCCATCTTAAAAAGAAAACTTTAAGAAAAAACTGTGGCCCAATAAATGCAAAAATATGGAATCAGTAATCGTATATGTCCTGTTAAACAAGATGAATGTTAGTCGCCCGCTTGCTCTACTTAGTTTGGCCAAGTTAAGCCTGTGCACATGGTTACATATGTGCAGCCTTTTGAAATTATTATTTATATTTGCCAAATTATTTTCAGATAAATTAAAAGGGGGGAGCCATTTTAATTGAATATCTCTCAAAAAGAGCACATGATAATTGAATCAGAGGGGGAAAGGCAGGCTGCATGAATGGGCCTGTGTTACATAGAGATTCGTATTAAGATCAAGTCTCTACAGTGATGAAATAACACAATGCTCAGCTGCAACCATTGACTCTAATACATGCAATAAGAGAAACTTCTTAACTCACTCATTATGCTTGATGATTGTATTATTTTAGTGGCGTCACACTCCAGTAGGCTGGTTTTGATAACACGACTTTCAGAGCTCTCAGTCATTAATTAGTTTTTTTCATCTTTATATCATGAAAAAGCTGTGTTTTTTTCTGCTTCTATGAGAAATGCAACTTTCAATTCCTTTAAGTTGGAATTGATGTATGTGCCGCACCTCCAGGTTTGTGTGTTTATGCCATACTCGTTTTGTCTCGCTCGCCTATGTGAAATTTCTTAATAGGGGCCGTTTGTATTTTAGCAATCGAACACGATGTGGGTTTGTGCAGTTTATTTTTCCGTGTTTCAAATTAATTGATTTGTCGTTCATCTGTGTGTTTGCACGGTTGTTTCCGATTCTGATAGTTCTTTGTTCAGTAATGTAGCACATCAACATAAATGTGCGCGCAGAAAGGCCTAATCCTGGCCTCAAGTGGAGGTACAGTATATTTAGAGAGCCTTTGATTGTGAAGGTTGTTATTATTGAATTTGAGTGACGATCACGGTCGTTTGATCATAAATCAATGCCTCGCTGTTACGTTACGATGTGCTCAAGGGGACGCAGAAGTGTAGAAATTGTTTCATGGGGGCATTTTTGCGTTTCTTCATCTTCGAGGAGCTCTTGTCTTCTCTCTTGAGCTCGCCCTGTAGCCTGATGAGACCCCTGCAGGCACCTCACTTACTCACTCACTCACCCCCTGAAACCACTGCAGCAGACAAAGTGAGAATAGCTGTTTACCCCCTTGTGCCTGAGGTATCAGTGCCAGTTTAGAGTGGCACATCTTCCCCCTCCCACCGCTCTACCCTTCAATAGGCTTGTGAAGTGTGAAGTATATTTTTGTTCTCGTGTTTTTATACCAATTTTAATTCCACAGCTGCATATCTGAGAAGCAGGATTTCCTTGGTTGGCTTCCCAGTTTTTCTTTCTCTCAATCTCGCTATTTCCCTCCCTTGTATCCTCCCTCTCCATCACCCACCCCAACTCCTTCTCCTAACCCTACAATCCCTAACCTCTCTGTGTCGCTCTTCCCTGCTCCCCCTCCCAAAAAAACCCTCCCCACCCCCTTCCGTTGCCTGGGGGCTGATTATTTTAGTGGAAATACCGCCATCGTGTATCGCTGCCAGATTCTGCCAGCCCAAGCCTCTGCCACCCCGTCCCTCCTTCCCTCCCCGCCCCCATACCCACATCCCTCCACTTAGAATAACCAATCTGATGATGTGACAGTTTCTTTCTCCCCGTAGAAAATCTGCCTCTAACCCTTTTTCTCTCCCTCTTGCGCTTTGGATTCCATCGTTGTTTGACATGTTATGGAAGGGTTTCAGCTTCCCACCTCCGCAATCCTTATTCTATCCCAGGGAAGCGGTTGGCATGGGAATCTAATACTTGGCAAAGAGGGCAAGGATGGAGGGGAGGTGGGGTAACTTAAAAAAAATCGTTTTTAACACACTCTGTGTAGTTTTTCTTCCTGAAATATCCTCTTCATATTCTTCTTCCTTTGATTTTGTGATGTTGTGTGACTTTACACAAAGTTTACAAGGAATTATTACCCCAGTGTTGTGTCTGTGTGTGCGTGCGCGTGCATTTCTGTGAGCGCACTCGTGTTTGCTTGTGTGTCACGTAACTATGCCAATGGTCTTTGTTTCTTAGGTCGATGGTCATTAGTTGCCATGGCACTTGCAGGAGGAGAAATCAGGTCCTGTTACAACGCTTTGATGAGAGAGACATAAAAACCTCTTTCTTCATAACACCTAGAGTTGTAACTCAGTTTCACCCGTCAGCGCCCGCGGTGAGGCCAGCCTCAGTTTGCAGACACGTAGCCTAGCCTAAAGCGTGACTGATGGCTCACTCAGATTCCAGATTCAGAAAGCACCTAGAAAATGTTCACTTCCATGTGATGGTGGTCATTAACTAATTTTTTGTCATCATCTGCCATCACATTCTTTGTCATGCAATCATACAGTTAGAATTTGCCAATTACGGCCCGCATATGTTGGTTTAAGCTATTTTAGGCACAAGGTTAGCCCAGAAGAGGTTAATCAAGGCTCTCTTGTTACATTGTCTCACTTAATGTATTGCCCAGAAGTGCTCCCTCTCCCTCTCTCTGCCTCTGTCTGTCTGTTTTTCAGAATGGCTCAGCCTTGGTGGGATCTGGCCGCCTACAGATAACTGCAGTCTTTGTGCAAACCATTCTAAGCAGATACATACTGTTCCATTCAGACAGGGTTAGGTTATTTATTTGTCCATTCTGATCATTTACATGCATTTCCATCACGTGTCCTTGAACTGATATGTTTATTCAATCACTAATCTATGCACAAAGATGAATATGAAAGTAATCGTACAAAAGTGAACCGTAATTTAATCTTGCACCAATCAAGTCGTCAACTCATGTCCAAGTCTAGAAGCAGGCCATGTATACGATGCAGTGTACCGCTTATTAACATGTGAGCGAGAGAGAAGATGAGCGCAGATAGCCACATCTACACTGAGTTGTTTATCAGTGTGCAGTTCTTCTTAGCAAAGCTGAACAGTAATGGCAGCCCCCAGTGTGAGGCTGAGCAGGCAGAGCTGTCATTGTTTAACGCCTTCCCTGATTAGTTTACTCTCGCCTGATTAGAAATTAATTAAAATGATGACACAGATCCCAGCGGAGGAGAAGTAGAAGGGGGAGGAGGTGGAGGAAAATTAAGGGCGGAAAGGGGGGGGGGTGGGGGTGGGGGGTGGGGGGTGGGAGGGAGGTGAGGTAAAGAGAGGAGAGGGTTAGTGGTTTGTTGGCGATGTCCATTGGGAAGGGGAAGTTAAGTCGGGGAGCGTTTAGCGGGAGAGTGAGGGATTTGGTGTGGATTGTGTGGTGGGCAAGAGGGGGTAAGGTGTTTTGGGGGGAGAAAGGGGGAGGGATGGGGGAGTGCAGGGAGTGGTGCTCTGGCGGGCGACAAACATGGCTTAATAAGTGACTCTTGTCGCAATCAGAACATCGTTTGCTCATGCATTCTAATGAGCTGGATGTCGCAGTGGAGATCAGTTCACGCTCTAATTTATTCAATATATTTTGTGTATTCACCCTGTTTATTTAATAACAGGGACTGCGCGCATTAATCAACATCTCAGCCATCATCACATCAGCGCAAAGACTCCAGAGAGAGTTTTCTCTCTGTTCTGCCTGGGTCATGTCACAGCTCCTCGGGACAACACTGCTGGCAAACATTGTGCCGCTGCTATCTTCTTCTTGGTTATTGCATCTGCAGACATGGTGAATGTTGCCACGCAAGTCAGAACAAAAGCCTTGAGTATTACATCGAGGCCTGATAACATCGTGCTTGAGCAAATATCGGTGCTGTAAACATTTGAGTGTGTATCTGAGGCTTACATGTCACTCATGGATGAGCTTGTAATTCGATCTGGTAATAATTCTCCCTGAAGTCGCACTCCTGCTATCCCACTGGAGCCCGGGTGTTTTTTTCTTCTCTTTCTCACTCCCTTGTTTGTACTGCCTTCATCTTTGCCTCGCTGAAAGCTGCACGCTGACTCGAAGGTAAACTTTTAATCAACAGCAAGAATGTAAAAGCGCAGCCATGTTGAGATTAGGACCCAAAGAATGCTGGATGGCAGGTGAGGTTAAACAGGACAACTTTTAACTGAACAAAAAGGTGAGGACGTAGAGAGGTGGGAACAAATACACAAGGCAATTTATAAGAGGAGCTAAGAAAACATGAAATTAATCTTAGAAGGGAAGACATCATAAATTTGGGAAACGGGCATCAAATCAAATGAAACAGAAGGCAAGTGACTATCAAAATAAAACAGGAAATGACAAAATAACCTGATAGGCCTTTACTGCTAAAACCTACTCAGTTTGGCCTATCAGCTCAACTTGACTACAGTTTTTAGTTTGGGGGTTTTCAAGTTTTCCATTAGGTGGTAGTTCTGTGGGCCGGGGTGCCAAACAATCTGAGTCGAACCAAAAAATGTGACGTCATCAGACTGCATGCCACTAATTGGCCGATCGGTGGCGTCACTCAGTGAGTCGGGAGAGCAACTCCTTCCCAAAAATCAAAAACGTCGTTTTTGAAACCCAGCAATGAAGGAAAAATCTCCACAACCAGGTCCAGATGCTTGCCATCAGTTTAGCAGCAGGGTTAGGGTTAGTCATCCACTGTCTTCTATTTTTCTGTTTTGTTTGGTCGCATACAAATGACATCATAGGACTTTCGACCGCATTGCTTTAGTGTCCCCAACCACATTCGGGTGGTACTCAGTTGTAATGTAAAACAACTGAAACCGAGCAGTTGAGTAGAGCTGAGAAGGTCCAAGTGGAAAAGAGGAATTAGAGACACAAATAAGAAGATGCAGCAGACAAGAGGAAATACTGAGAAACACAAGGAGACAAACTAGAGAATAACTAAAAAACCCTTTCAACTTTCAAAGTTTATTCCTTTAATCAAACAGCTGCTTTTCCTTTTACCTTAACACCGTCATTTTGTCTTGTCTTCTTTTGCACCTTCATGTTTTCCCCTCACCTTCTTCTTATTCAAGTCATAATGTAATCAAAATAGCAGGAGATGTGCCATAGGTGCCTGTGAGTGTGCATATGTGTGCCTCTGGGCCTTGCAGTGTGGAGACTAGTGGGTTTCCCATAGTGATGTGGGCCCGTGGTTCTCCTGGTAACCTAATTGGCATGTGTTTCCTGGCGGGTCTTATTGTGGCCTCTCCTAATCACTGTCCCCAGCCCTAACAAGAGCGGCCTACAGTATTGCAGCAGCACTGAAGGAGCATGTCTTTTGTTGTTTTATTTCTTTCTCTTTCTTCCTCTTGTCTGTCCTCATCCCCCTCGTCCTAACAGAGGGGCTCGTTGAGAAGGCCTGATTACCACAGTCAGATCCTGAAATGCATGTATTTGTGCGTGCGTGTGTGTGTTTGAGAGAGAGTGCACACCAAAATACATGTGTATATGAATGAGCTTACCATTCCGCCCCACACTAAAACCAGTTGGTTTATTGAGGCAGACTCCTTCCCAACTGAGCATGTAAACCCTAATTGGGAAATGCTTTAAATAATTTCTAATTAGTACAAGTGTGGTAATAATTGGCTGGGTAATCTGAGGATTAATTAGCGGTGTTGTGGATGTGCGTTAGTGAGTGACTGTGAATGAGTGCATGCATGTGTGCTCCATGAGCACGTGTGTGGGTCATTGTGCATGCGTGCATGTGCGCGTGTGTCTGTATGTTCGTCCACAGTCAGGCCTGGACGGGCGGTTGAATAGACCCCAGGTTCTGCAGCTTGCTAATGGAATCCTGTCCTCTCAAGGAGGTCTGTGGAGGAGGGAGGCCAAGACAGAAGCACCTTTGTTGGCCAAGTTGTACTGTGGGTGGCCCCCCCTGCCTGCAGTCCCTCATTTGTATCACGGTGGGCATCCACCCCCTCTCTTATGACCCCCACCTTATTTAACAGCTAACCTCGCCTCTACCTCCCCCTTCACCTCACCCAGCTATCCCAGCTCTCGCCCCCACCCCTCGTCGTGCACACTGCTCTCATCTTCTTTCTTTGGCTAAATGACACGTTTTATTTTCTTTGACCCAATATGCTCCCAAGCCCGGCTGTTGCTCCCCCTCTTCCCGTTTTTTTTTTAAATTTTACCTAGCTGTATTCTTCTGCCACTTTTTCCTCTCCAGTCACGTTCACCCTCTTCTACCCTCCTCCACATCTCCACATCCCCTCTCCCTATCTTCCTGTGAAGGAGAGGGCGAGCAAGCGCTGGGGCTCTTGAGTTGTGTACTTCCACCTGGTCTACCCTCTAATTACTGCATCCTTTCTTTTGAAAAAAAAAAGAAAGAACTGGAGGAGGGAAAAAAAAGAAGGAAATGAAGAACAAGAAGACTGCGACCACTTGTTGCTCCAAGCATTGGTTTTATAACACTCCCCACTAAAATGGTATCATTTGGTTTAGGATTTCTTTTCTTTTTTAAAATTTCTATAAAGACTTTACTTTGGAAAACATTTCAAGCAATGTGCTGTAAAGGATCTCTCTGCCATACTTATTTCCTCCTATATAATATTAAGCCTGCGCTCAGAAGTTTTGCCATCTCTGCTGTCATGTTGCAAATCATTCTTCCTGCCTCGCCGTCACCTTCTACCCGCCTTATCTCACTCAGTCACTTGCTTTCTCTGTGACAGATGGTTCTTGAGGCCATACAAATGGGAAGCAGTAAGCAAGTAAACAAACAAGCTGGGATCAATATCCCAGGAGACTAATTGAACAATGTCACAAACAATTTTGCTCCAGCCTGCTCTCAGTCATTTGTTTCACATGGCTCTCACCAAGCTTCAGAAGTACAGCTGGCAGGCAAGGCAGTGTGATCAAATATGTGTTAGGGCCACTCCCAAATATGTACTCACAATAATCCAGAGGTTGCAAACAGATGATCATATTTGAGAAGACGTGCTTTCTCTTAATGTTTAGGCCTTTGTGATTTGGTGTGCATTGTAAAGTTTTGCAGTATGCACCAATTTTATTTCAGATCAGTCATCTGAATGTGTGCGTCGCTGATTCGTTTGAGCAACAATTCATCTTTTAAATTTTTGCACATCACGTGCTATTTTTTAATATTTTATATTTCCACTCTCTCTAAACTTAGCATCTACTAATCTTGCACCTTTCTCTGCTTTATGGTGCTTGTGTGACTAATGACACACACACACACACACACACACACACACACACACACACACACACACACACACACACACACACACACACACACACACTGATTTAGCTAATGGTGCTCCAAGGTGCTTATCGCTTCCTTGCTAATCTGGCTGGCGAGATGCATTTACAAAGGTTGTAGATTTATTACAGACGCATCTCCCTCCGCAGTTAACACACATATGGGGAAGATGTGGGTTTTACAGTGGGTTTTAAACTGTTCCTATTTTCTCAGTGATGTATACTCAATCCATGAGGCTAGTCCCGGGGTCTGGCCCATTCTCTGACATTTACTGGGCTGGTACAAGGACGTACCCTTTCCCTTCCCCTCCTCTTCCTCCCATTCCTCCCAGTTAATCAGACTGGTGTGAAAAGGAGGCTGATAAGCCCATTGTCTGGCTGACAATGTCTTGGTGATAGGCCCGTAGTGGCCAACTGGATGGTGTTCTGTCCCTTCTCCTCCTGCATCAACCCATCCCATATTTTCCTTGCCCTGAACCTTTCTGTTCTCGCCCCTCCCCTCTCCTCACCCTTTTATCAGCCCTTCTTCACCCTTTTCTCAAAACTCTTACCCCCCTCTGCCTCTGCCATGTCTGTAACCCCCACTCCCCCATGCAGTCCCAAGCTTTCCCTCGCTGACCCCTCTCTTCTTTCCCCTCTCTGCTCACCCTGCTCTTCCCTCTTTTCCATAGAGTGGCGCGGAGCCACCAGAGGGAACTCATTAGTGCACTGCTCCCAGGTTAATTGGCTAGCTCAAAGAAAAGGACTGAGAAAGAAGAAATGAATGAGAAGAACACCCACTCTGTCCAGGGAGAAAAGAGAATCGACCGGTGTGTTTCTCACACTGGCAGCTCCTCTAAACAGTGATGCAGCTGCTGTCAGACCAGATGTGATCCTCTCCTACTGATTAGCACTGCAACTTTGCTAACAGTCCATGCAGAGGGGGCAAGGCCTTGGCCTCTATTGTTGGATTTATCTACTGTGGAACTATGTAACAAATCTGTAAGGCGCCCCATGTGACAGGTTCATATTTGTCTAAGAAAAGAAAAACGATAATATCAAACTGAATTGAAAGTGTTATCTGCTGGCTATCTGGATGAGTCTATGCAGAGATGGCGACTGCAGACTGCGCACGCATCTGTGCATTCACAAGTCCATAAGAGACTCACCAGAGAGTGCTTCAGTGCCCTGGAGGGCATGGCACGGCCCTCTATGTCCTAAGAAACAGAGGAAAATGACTCTTGAGGGAGTGTGTGGTAGGAGTGGTGCTTATGACAATACCAGGAGTGTGTGAGTGGAGTCTGGAGTGCTGTCCACTCTTTAATTAACTACACCACTTCCTGTCACCTTGGGCAACCAGCACATGTCAGCCAGATAACAACTGGCCGCACATTGTCAAAACAACACTAAATAAATCAGGATCTTGTTACATCAATTGTGGGATTTGCTTGTGTTTGGCAAAAACCTTATTGTCACGATGTTAACGAAGATATTTTTACATAAGTGATCTGCATCTTTGCAATGGACGTGTCTAAATTTAGTAGTAGCACAAACAATCTGATGGTAAATACTTTATATTGTAAATTACTCATAGTTGTGAAATTACAATCTCAACGGCAACTTTAATAGTTTTAATGATAAGTTTCTGGGCATAATTCAATTGAACATCAAGAATTTGCTCTCAACTTCAGAAAATAACTTTGTCAGGGTATTTTAACTGTACAACAACAGAATTCGGGAAATTTTGGGTTTAGTTCACTTTGAATCTTTATCTTTCTGCAAGCAACAAGAATACAGAAAACACAAACACACTAAAAATACATTCAGCAGTCATTAATAGTCCTGGTCTTACATATGTAATGTGACTGACAATACACTCCTAGAGAAAAAAGCAAACAGCATACATTCTAATAGCTGTATACAGCATTTGAGGCTTTAGGGTGAAAAATATGTGAACATTTCTTTGGATCTAATTTTTCTAAAACTAAATCTCTGACAGGAAGAGAAGATGTCAAATTCCTCTGAAGGAGGATTTCCCAAACTCCCATATTTGCTTTCTGTGTCATTGTCCAGCTACATATGCCTGACAAAGAGAGACGCTGCTCACTGCTGATTTACTCATATCTTAAAAATGTTGCCCAGTGGATTTCTGTTTTGCCACCAAGTCACCGTGGACAGGACTGATTCTGCAGTAAAACGGCAGAATAGCAACTTTCTCTTCAACTTTCTGTCAACACATTTGAAAAAAGTACAGTGTTCATATATTCAATTTCTCACTCTTTTATGTGCGAAAGCCAGGAGGGTTGGACCGAAAACCTTACAATTACCGTGCAGCCCGGCTCTATTACCTCTTATGTAAATACCATATTATTGGTCGAGGATTTTTAAGGCTCAAAATTATAGAGAAATATAGAGTTGGGAGTATGTGACACGGGAGGCCTGCGTAAATAACAAACAAAGCTCTTTTTCTCTGTCTCTCCCTTTCTTCTCTTTTTCTCACCAGCGAGATGATAACAGGATCAGTGGTTCGCTGGGCTTCAGCCAGCACAGGGATCATATTCATATGAGAGGGGTTGAGACTCTCTCCAGACTGCACCTAACGGAGTGGGGCGGATTAGGAGTAGGGATAGCAACAGCATTAGTCACAGGCTCATCTTTTGCCGTCTTCACTTCTCTTCTGGCTGTGTTTCAGTTTGTTGGACATCACTGCTTGTAACACCCCCCACCTCAGCACCACCACTAACACACACACATGCACAGCATAGACACACACATCATACTCACCTCCCCCCTTGTCTTTTCAGCTGAGAGAGAAAGCAAAAAGCAAGACAGGGGGGCACTGCATAGATTCGCTGCCATTGTGTGTCAATCATTCTGTGTGTGTGTGTGTGTGTGTGTGTGTGTGTGTGTGAGAAAGAGAGAGAGAGCTCTTGCCTCCAGTGATTAGCTCTGTCAATGCTGGGCTCTTGCTGCTTACAGAATAATACAGTAAGGCCTTGAGGAGCAGGAGGGAGAGAAGAGGAAGGCGGTATGCCTGTAGGTCAATGGTTTGTGTTATTGAGTGTGCATACCTGTGCTTGTGTGCGTGTCTGTGTGTGTGTGGGTGTGAGACAGAGAGAGACTGTGTTTACGCATCCGTCTTCTGGACTATCTGTTTGTGTGGGAGAGTGTATTTTTGGAAGCGAATTCAAGCTGAGTTGCTTGGTTTTGTTAGACAACGCATGAAATAAGAGGTGGATGTCTGAGCCTCAAAGGACAAATTCTGAGCACCTGAAAAGGAAAATAATTAGTGCAGTCGGATCACACGCACACAATGGCCACTTCTTCATCCACTGGTCAGTTAGCTCTACACACCCTTCCCCTCTCTCTCTCTCTCGCTCTCTGAGTTTCTCGTTATGTTTTGCAGTCTTGCTCTCTCTTCTCCTCTGAGACACACACACACATATGCACACATCTTTTTGCTCATGTCATAAGTGGGTGTGCAGAGTATCGCCTTGAGCTGCAGATGAACATGAAATAAACACAAACTAGGGTAGTGACAGTTTTAAATCGGCTTTAGATCACTATGAAAGGTAAAGGATTAGGATGCTTTTTTCAGTCCTGAGGAGATAGGACACAGTCTTGGAGGAGAGCCCACTCCTCTCAGCCCACTGTGGGCCGGGTGTCTATCTTCTAATCTTCTAAAGCACTCTTACACCATTTGCATGTAATATGGCCTACATAATAGTTAGCATATGCCCATTTATATAGGCCATGCAGAAAAGGCTTTGGAAAATGATTGGAGAACAGGTTTTTTTGTGCGATCTTTCATCGATTTCACCAGTTTCTGCTTCATTTCTATTTCTCCATCCAGACTGCAAATTGTACTTATGATGCTGTGTGTTAATTCTTTTAGGTGCAGCTGCTTTTTAACAGCTATATTTTTATATTCACATAACAAAATTTAAGAAGCAATTAACGTGCTCCTGTGTTTGGCCTTCAAATCCTTAAATTCTCCAATATATGCTATTTATTATTTCACTCCTGAGTCTGGCAGTTTAAAAAAACAAAAAACAAAACGGGTTAAAATTCTCCACAATGACAGCCTTAAATTCTGCATTTAAGGCTGTCATTATGATATAAAGAATTCTGCAACAGATAACATTTTTATTTACATAATTTGTAATATTTGATTAATTTTCTTATCAAACGGGGCCAAATGATAACAAAACTTTTAGCTGCTGCTTTCATAATAAACCGGGTTATTTTATTTAATCCGTGTTTAATGAATGCTTCCTATCTAATCGCTCTAATTGTGAATATATAAGCCACCGTGTAGGCCGTGCACTTGTTTTTTTTTTCTGCCTTCCGTGGGTTTTGTCAGCTTTTTTTTTTCTTCTTAAAAAAAAAACAAAAAACAAAAAAAAAAACGTCCCGGGAAGACGTTTTTCTCTGTATCTCGCGTGTGTGTGCGTGTGTATTTTTCCTTTCTCCTCTTATATGCTTTCTCTCAGTTTCCCTTTCGAGTGCACGGAGGGAGCTCGCAACAAAATCAAATTAAATTTTCTATTGAAAATGTTGCTCTTGTTATTCAGATGCTGCTTTGGGGTCTTTTGTGTGATTCTAATTATTCTCCACTATCAGGACGGTCCACAGGGTAATTAGTCACTTCTCACCAAAGTCCTCCCTGCATCCTCAGATTCTTATCACCACAACTGTGACATTTTAAAAGAGACATTTTTGTCTCTTTTATGATAGCATTGAGTATTTTTTTCTTCCCCTCTTCATTCGTGTCCGCTTATTTTAAGCAATTTGGTGCCACAGTGCGCATAAATAGCCACTGCTTTTCGTAAATGCACCTGTTTTTTTCCCCTATTTTTTCCTCCGGTGGTGTCGAATTGGAGGCGACATTGTAGCCCGTGCTGGAGATCCCGTTTTGTGGACAAGCACAAACGTTCCTCCGTAACAATCAGAGCCATAATGCCGTGTATAGGAACAGTGTCCTGAAATCAACAGGCGCCGGGGAACAGGTGCTCCGGCCACCGCGAGAGGTCCATAGCAGAAGGGCATTTCAGCGTGGGCATGGTTCACAATGAATTGCAACACTTACACTTTGGTGGTGTTGGTGATGATGGGGGGACTGGTCACTTGGATGGATCCTAACAGTCTTTTTAACGGAAGAAACAAACTCTGTCGAATATTTTTTTCAGGCAAAAAACCAAAAACCTTGAAGGGGAATAAAAACAAGATGGAGACCTTGAAATATTTACACAATCAGACAGCATAAAAATATTTATTTATTTCTAATAGACTCTAATAGAGTCTTTCCTTCAACCCCCCCCCCCCTCCCCCCCCCACACACACACACTTTAAAAATATCCAGTCAAGTATAAATTGTTGCTTCAAGTCCAAATCTTTGCCTATGTTTGCTGATATTTAATTGCTGAAAATCGACTCTGCTGCTGATTGTTGCACAGCGGGACGCGATGACCCCGCCACCTCCACTACAAAGCATTTATTTTATTTCTGGTTCATGTGTTTCCTTCTGCTGTTTTCAGGAGAATTTTAATCTTAAAGCCTGTGCAGTGTGGACTAATAATGCCTTTGTTTAGTCTGTGATTAGACATGGCCACCTCGTACCTCTTAGTTGTAATTTAAAAGAAAACTTTTTTTTTAAATGACAAAATTGATTCCTTATTTTCAGATGCAGCATCAAAAACACTTCTAAAGCAATTTTACAGCATTTTTTTTTTAACATACATGTGCTTTACTGCTTTACTGGATGCATCAAACCTCCCCCCCCAAAATCCCTATTGCTCATTTGTGCCACCTGTAGGTTGTGACCTTCGGGGAGAGTGTGTGCCTCATAAAAGAACTGCAAGCATGAAGAATAATATCCAGTCAAATAGTGTGGTGGCTTTAAGGAAGCTGGTGAAACATGATTTATGCCCATTAAATAATTAAGAAAAATAGCACAGGGAGGAAGGAAACAGGAGACAGAATGGGGACAGGCAGCAATGGTCAGATCAGCAGATCTTGGTCCAGGCTGACAGCTGAATCAGTGATGACTTACCAAATTAAGATGAAGTGATAACAAAATAATCACGAGTGCATGTCTGTGCAGCGAGTCTGGCGTGTCATGTCTGCAAACATCAATTTATTTGTGTTTAACGCACTGCCTAGAAAGTGTTGATAATATGTGATTTTTAGTAGTTTTAGAAAGAGAGAAAGGAAAATGGAGAGTGGTGGTTGTGCCGGGGTGATGGGTGGGTGGGGTGGGGGTGTTTTCTAATCAGAGTCACTGTCGTTTTTGTTGTCACCTGCTCCCAGACAGACAAAGTGGCATTTCCTGACTGTTCCCATCCCCGTCTGAGTTATCTGACACCCAAAAATACGGCTATGGGGAAGCAGGGAGACGAGGCACCACAGCCTTATCCCGGTAAGGAGATGGCTTCTTATCAGATCAGGCTAGGAAGTTTATTTTATGGACTAAATCTGGATAGAGGGGATAAAGAAATGACACATCCCTTGCGGACACAAAGGGAGAAGGAGATTAGTCCTCCAGCAGCATATATGGCTTTAGTTCAACCTGACAGGCAGCGGATTGAAAGGTCATGAAATAATAATCCCCCTATTCTTCTGCTCTAATCCTACGAGGGTGTGTTTCACTATGGGAACGTATAGGCTGAGGCTATGTGCTGCAGGGTGGATGTTCATTTTATGTTGTCACTGTATTTAGATAGGCATCCAACACTGATTTAAATTAATTAGACTAATTATGATTGAAGTGGGGTTTTTATGATGGGTGTTACTGCCAACACGTCTGTGTCTGGCTTTTAGGCATCCCCCCCCCCCCCCCCCCCTTCTGTTTTTGTAATTTATGGTTGTACATATGCTAGAGGTTGTTTTCTGCACGTTTGACTTTTTTATGAGACAGATTGAAGGTTAAAGGGACATTACAAGACTCTCCCATCACCAGAAGGCTTTCGCTTCTCCACCTCACAAACATTAAGCATCAGGTGTGATACTTCAGTCCACTGTGTATGTGTGTGTGTGTCCAAGCATGTGCATTATAAAGAGGGAGAGATTATACGGTTTGAAAAGTGTGGTCCAGCCCAGTCGGTGTGCGTGTGTGTGTGTGTGTGTGTGTGTGTGTGGGGGGGGGGGGGCATTTCTTATGTGTTTAGAGAGTGGTGGGTATAGACGTGAAGGGAGAGGGTAGAGTCTGTCCAACAGCCTGATAATCAAGCATCGAAAATGAGAGAAATTCAGTGCAAACTAATGTGTTCCACACAATTACTCGATTAATAATTCTTATTCCATTATAGTGCCATGGAGACTCAGAGAGAGAATGAGGGAGACGGTGGGAGAGAGATTTTCTGAATCAGGGAAGGAGACGAGAGAGGGAGGCGGGAGGGAAAAGAAAGAGAGAGAGAGAGCACATCAGGCATGAGATCTGCAGTGGCTGTATATTTCCCAATGCCTAGTTAAGGCTGCAAGGCAGGGGTCAGGAAACTTAATTATAGCGTAAGTGGATAGAAACTGCAGAATGATAAAGAGAAACATGCAGACAGATTGGAATGGCAAGGACAGGTTTAATACTATCTTCTCCTGTCTGCTTCCCTCCCACAATACAAGCCAGACCTGCAATCACACAAGGAAACAGCCCATACACCCTGCCTGACAATAACACTAATGCATATCAAAATTACATACTCCACAACTGCAAGGCATTTTGCATGGCCACTATTACTTTCCAATTTTGTGAGTTCAAGAAAATACATATCCCATGTAATGGTGATATCAGAGGAGTGTATTTCCATGCTCTCTCTCTCTTTCTCACTCTCTCTCACTCTCTTGTGTGTGTGTGTGTGTGTGTGTGTGTGTGTGTGTCATGTCTTCTGATAAGCGTTCACCTGTGGTTGAACAAAAGTTATTAAAACATATCTACACTGACGGAGCAGCTGAATAAATAATCTGGCTTTTTTTTTTTTTTAATTTTCACTCCAACATTAATTCTTCATCTTCTCGTCTATTTATTTCCCTTAATATCTCAACGTGCAGATTTTTTTTTTCCCAGAAAGCCCATGTGTGTCTTGTAATTCCGCATGTCTTGATTTGGATTTCAAATCACTGGGGCTCAATGGGTGTCCCAATACGCCACTGTCCGTTGTGTGAGCTTCGCAATCTATTTGCACTGTATAAGATTTGCATATCTGCTGCTCATGAAGCAAGGCTTTAATTTCCTCCTGCTGGAGATAAACATCACCTTGTTGGAGCAGATGGGTGGAGGCAGGATGGGGTCAATGGAAGAAGAAGCAGGACAATGGCATTGGTTCAGGCACTGAACGGGCAGAAGTAATAAAATTGCACAATTTCCATACGATGTCCTTTTTTGGGGGGATAAATTAGGATCAAATATGATATGAGGGGATGCTGCAAAATTCAGTGGAGGAAAGAACATTTGGATACCTGCCTCTTGAGTACATACAAGACAAAATTTGCGAACGTCTGTGTATTCCTGTTTTGTAAACTATGTTTTAAAGTTATGGACATGTGATCCCCCTCCCCCAAAAAGGGCTTCAGACCATGATTTTTAACTGCAAATTTGTTATATTTCCAGTTAGCTTCCATATATATGATCATCTTCATATACTTTGTCTCTGTCAATATCTATATTGAGTATAATTAATAATCTCCACTGAACTAGTGTCTATTTCTTGCTACTGTTGGCGTATTGTACTGATCGCATTAGACGAGAGGTGCCACATTTCATGAATTAGAGTGTCAACTAAGCACCTTTCTTATGACAATATTGGACACAATGGAAATGATTAATTAGCCTCAAATAGATGGAATTTAATCAGTGCCTGAGCTGGAATTCAGTCCACATTTAAGGAGGTAAATTGGATGTAAGCTTGCACAAAGTGAACTTTTCATTTTTACTTTAACTTACATCATGTGCATTGTGGGAGGTCACACATTGTTCAGCAGCATTTGTATTAGAGGGGGGAGACCGGGATATAGCAAGAATAGTTTCTGAACAGTGAGCAGCTCGTGCGGGACTTATGTAAACCACTAGTTATTTGGATGTGGAAACGTTGTAATTATAGTACTTCTACAGGGGATTGCTCTGCTTCTGCCTTGGGGGGAGGTGGGCAAGGCTGGGGGGTTACAATAGGTTAGAGGGGTGGGGTGTGTGTGAAGAATGGAACACTCCAGTCTTTTATTAGCTTGCGTTATCTAATATTTATTTATTTATCATAGACACCAATGCAAATCAGGAGTTATGGAGCCTGCTAATGACACCAACAAGAGTAATTAATTAAAAAGCAGAGGTGCGTGTGCCCGCACGCGCACACATTGCACATACGTGGACCCTCATGTAACAAGTTCATCTAATTTTCACAACACACAGTCAGATAAGATGACAAGAGGGAGGAAAAGGCAAGAAATCTGCATCACAGTGTTAATTTAATCAGACTTCAGTAATACCTCTTCTTTTCCCTCTCTCCCCAGGCAGCTCGCGGTTTCTCTGCTAGCTTGAGGAGAAGATGAAGGGAGCTTTCAGCCTCTTAGAAGATGAGGGTTAAAGAACGGAGAGATTAAGGAAGTGAGAGAGCGACTGAAAAGAGGACTGGGGATTATGTCATCTACAATTGATGTGCTCTCTTAATGTACCTTTAAACATGTGCCACTGGGGCCTGCTTTTATAATGTCTATTCACACATGTGAAGGGGTGGGACGGGGTGGGGTGGGGTGGGGTGAGGGGGGTTGAAGTATTAACCCAAAAATACTTTGCAACAGATGTGTGGCTCATGTATTGATAGTAGTTATCAGGGTTTATGTCACTTTGATATGTATACAGCATGTGAGAAATCGTCTTTGTCAAAGGAAGTCCATTTCTGCTCAGTTTCCCATACACTGCCATGCATTGTACTGATCTCCATATCAAAAAGAGATCCTTTATCAAGTGATCATAAGGACAAAATGTGTCTTTATTCCGCGTCTTCTGCTCAAATGAAAATGTTCCTGCAATCTGGTCCAACTTGGACTATGAGCAAAGGATTTATTAAATTGATTCTCCTCTTGGCGCTCGAAGGAATTGTCTCTCAAATTGCTGCTTGTCTCAACAAAATGACAGCGGAGAGTGTCTGTGGAAGATCTACAGATCTTATCCATACGAATGTTATGGGGTTAAGTGTACTTGGAGGTGTGTGTGCGCGTATACTGTATCTGTGTGCACGTACGCTTGTCTCCGTGTCTGTAGTGTGTGCAATCATTCGATTAAATCCACAGCTATCACTAACGGGATTAGCTGAGTGGACAGCAGAAGTCTATCATTGCTTATTGATTTCTTCTGATTCCCATCAGCCCATCAGGGCAAGACATTCTGTGAGTGGCCCCAGTGGGAATCACTGCTACCGGCCGGGGTTAATGTATTGTAGCTAACATATCTGAGAAGGTTCAAAGCAGGCACCAATCTTTCTGTGTCAGGAAAAGTCGAATAAGTCAAAGCTATCAGGGGCAACAGATGCTTCTGTCTCTTCCTCTTCGGTGTAAAATATACTCTGACTCTATCTCAAGTGAACTACTTGGCGTTGAGTTGGATCAATTGAGTTTTAAGACAGCAGTGTTGAGCAACAGTAAACAGAAGGGGTGTTCTTTTCTTTCCTATGGCCATTTTTTGTGTGTGAAACGAAACAGTGAACGTATTGGCATTTTTTCATATCCTTGGCTAGATCTTTCCTGTTTAACCCTAAAGCGCGGGGTTAATTGAATGGTGAATTGCTTTGTGCTGTAGTCAAGCTGAAGATTCCACAGCATTTGAAAACTTAAAAGACAAAATACAATAACCCGTACAGACCAGTCACAGCTATTTGTGGTCCCCAGGTGCATTCAGCTCGATTTTTTAATTAGGCTGCGTGTCACCTACAGTGCAGCCAGTGGCATACCCTAGGAATTATGGACATAGCTAAGATAGCTGTCTCTCGACAAAGAACAAGTAAAAATCAAACCTTAAAGAGTATATATATTTCTGCCTGCCTCCTTCCAGCCATCTTATTTTAAAAATCCAGCATAGAAATTGCAGTTCAAACAATTATGCAAAGGTTTTACAGCTGGGCACATTGGATAAGTCTGTTGTAGGTCCAATAAAGAATAGGCTAAGCTGTGCTTTCTTTGCTTAGTTGTGATGACCTAATTAGCCTCGCATGGCCATTTTTAGTTTGAATTTTCACAATAACATTTTCATGGTATCTAATTATGTCCTCATGAGCATAATTAGATTCCCTGTTGAAAAGAGTGAGTCAGCCAAAAACATTTTTTTTTACTAAGCACAGCAACTTCCATAACAGATCGGAAGCTTAATATGGATTTTAACTCTGAGGAGTGCAAATGTGTTTGATCAGCAAAATATAGATAAATATTTTGGCACAATATGTGCTTCTCAAAAAAAAAAGTCTCTTGTATTGATAATACATTTAACCAATGAAAAGCTCTTGGTGTTCAGATGGCATTAGCAAATTAAATAAAGCTTGTAAGGTTGCAAACAAGAGGCAAAAAGGTTATACAGGTTGTTTGTGCACAAGATTTCTCTTTTGCTTGTGACTGAAACTGTCTTGCTGAAACTAACAAGGCCTTCCCTGAAGATGCTGTCTGGACAGTACTATATGTTGTATCAAACACTGTGTATGTTTAGTCACTCATCTAGGACATCTTCACAGATGTGCGAGTTTCCTATACCATGTGCACTATTGCACACACTGGATTTTGCTGGATTTTGCACTGTTCTGAAAACAAGCAACACACTCTCTCTCCTCTTCAGCCCAGAGGATCATGGCATCCATCATTTTCCTTTTTTTCAAACTCGCTCCAATCCTGGTCAAGAGAAGGAAGCTGTGGATTTTGCATTTTAGAGAATGTTTTATTTTCTTGTTTGCCCAGAAAGTTTCACTCTTGTTTTTTTTACCTAAAAATATTCAAATTTCTTTAATTCTTGTAAAATATAACGTGAGCTATAATGTGCCATGATATTTTAAAATGAGCATATATGTTACAAAAATAATAAAAATTTCTCAGTGAAGTATTTTATATGTTGCACTGTTTTCAGTTAAAATATGAGTTTTTAATGATCTGTCCATGATTGCATTCTGTTTTTATTTACACTTTGCACAGCCTCTTTAAAGTTGTACACCTTTAAAGCTCAGTTTTTAATTACTTCCATTTTTCTCTGTCACAGATGACAGCACCGCTGTCTTCTTTCCTTGGGAGTAAGAGATGGAAAAAAATAGAGATGCTAACAGAGGATAATAATCTAGGGGAAGCTGACAGCAGTTCACCCTCAATGGTTCAGATGTCAAAGGCTAAAAGAGGGTCACAGAAATTAATAATAACGTTTGTGAAAAGACATGTTCAAGGTTTAAAGCTGTACCTCCGGATGCAGCTGTGACAGGACCATAAGAATTAGTCCAATTAAAAGTGGTAATTGCTTTGCTAATTTCTCCGATTAATTTCTCAGAGTATAGGAAAGAGTGGGAGCATAATTGGCGAAATGCTTTAACCCTTCAGTGTCTTAATTTCTTCCTTTACCTCCTCTTTACTGATGTCTGTGCTCTCTGCATAATAGCTCATCTGCGCTTCTCAACATTAAGTCATCACCTCTGATTTTTCTTGAGCTTCAAAAATATCAGAGTTATTAGCTTTTTTCTGAAACTTTTTTCTCTGAATGTTTTGTCACATAGCCTGTTGGTTTATAATAAATGGCAATTGCAGTCTAATAGTGGGATATACAGCAAGTAAATTCATTTATTCTTTATCATCACGGCAGACAATTAAAATGTAAGGCCCTTCATATTTTTTAAAAGAAAATAAAGAGCCATGAAGCTCTCGCTATTCTCAATTTTCCATCTTTCAAAATAGCAAAGGAGAAAAATTTATACATAATTGTGGGAATGTATTTGTGGGTGGTTGAGTGACATCTGATTAAAACAAGGAGACATACCATCACCTACTATGGTGCACTAGTGAATGTGGCAGGTCATAGCCTTGTTGCTTTTAGTCTAATACAAGACATTTCACCCTGTTTCAAAGAGCTGATATAGCATCTGTTATGCATCACTAACAATGTAAGTTCTTTTTGAAAGGATTGACATCCGGGAGGCGTCATTGAAGTTGTGACACATTCATGTCACATTGGAGTAATTTAATAATAATGAGTTTTAGATATGTAAATGGTGTTCACATTTCAAAATTCTTTTTGTGAAAGCTGTCGTAAATGCAATCTGAAAACCAAACAATCATATATGCAAAACCTGCAGTTCTTTCCCTGCAAAACACTGATGCTATGCAAGGTCCTTCATTGCATGAAGGATCTACGGTGGGGTCTACGGTGTGTGATAATTGAGACCATTGGTGGTGATGACACCTGAAAAGGTTTACAAAGCTCCAATTAAAGAGAAGTTATGTACCTTTTGATTTAATTATATTTATATAGTACAAAATAATAACAATAGTCTAGAGTTACTTTATATTAAAAAGTTAAAAACCCTGTACCATTATAGATAGAAACCCAATAAGAAAATGATAAAAGTTTATTTGAATCTATTTAAAGGAAACTTTTGTTTTGTGATGGTGTCTCATCTGCTGACAGTAGCCATTAGCTTAGTAGAAATACTAGCACATAGATTGGTCCTGCTGGTGGTATAATGGTGGGTCCAAGGATTGATACTGTGGATGCCATCCATTAATTTCCCTTCCGCTTATCCAATTCAGAAAGACAGCCAACCTTACCCTAATGTAACCCCTCCTAACCGCATGTCTTTGGACTGTGGGAGCTGTACACAGAGAGAGAACATGCAAACCCCTCATGTAAAACCCCGGGCGAATGGTGTGTTTGAACTAAGGACCTTCTTGCTGTGAGTGCTAACCATCTCAACACTGCACTTTTTAATTTTTTGGTTAAGTTCTATTCAGTTCAAATTCATATATACAGCGCCAAATCACAACAACCGTTGCCTCGAGGGGCTTTATATTGTAAGGTTGACCTCACAATAATACACACAGAGAAAACCCCAACAATCATATGACCCCCTATGAGCAAGCACTTTGCCGACAGTGGGAAGGAAAAACTCCCTTTTAACAGGAAGAAACCTCCAGCAGAACCAGGCTCAGGGAGGGGCGGCCATCTGCTGCGACCGGTTGGGGTTTCTCAATAATAAAAAAGGAAAAAAGGCTAAAGTTTGGCCACAACATGGCCCAATACTCATGCAATTGTGAAAGCGTTATATCTCTGCAACTGCAACACAAACTGATGGATTTTTTTTGTCATTATCTATATAATCATATGATCCCCTATGAGCAAAGACTTTGGCCCGTACAGCAAGAGATAAAAAGATGACTTTAATATGTTACAGAGATTTCTGCCTCATGTGTAGCTGTTTCTAAATTATATGGCTCATGTTTTTCTAAATGAAGACACATGACCCAGTGTGTCTGTGCCTCATTAATAGTTTCTGGACAGCAATGGATTTTTATGGCACATGAATTGGATACATGTCTTAGATAGGCAGCCAATTTTTGTTGTTAGCAATATCAATCAGTTGACCGTAGGAAAGCTGTAAAAAAAATCATCAGTGTTACCCTTTAAGCATTAAATACCTAGTGCGTTCTGCTTTCAGCTCACCACAGCCACTGAAACCTGCCTCATCATTGCCACGTAAGAATGGCTTTCCCCCCCTTATTAATCATCACGTCATTCTGTGGTGACTGGACATTACTATTGCAGGGTCAGCGAGAAGGATTTCCCTCACAATACAGTTGTGCCTGACTTGATTATAGTGCATACACATGTCAGAAAATATTCTGGGAACAAATGAATTTCCTCTTCTGCTCTAGCTGACAAGGTGGTCAGCTCTGTAATTTGTTCCCGTCTAGCTCAAAGTGTTCAGAGTAGGCAGTCCATTGAATTCCCATCCGTCATGGTTAGTTACACGCTTGTCAGCTGCTCTCCCACTGCCCAGCAGTCTAGCCATCACCCCTGACCTGGAAGCATTATATCTAAATCACATTACATGGCCTTGTGTTCTTTAGTTCCCTTTTGAAGTCACCAGAGTGAGACATCTGTCCGGCCCTGTTTGACTTTTCTTCCCACTCAGCCACCACATCTTGATTAGCTGATCTGATTTTGTGCGTGGGTGAGTGTCTGCTTGGGTGTATCTATGTTTGTGTGCGTTCTCGCAGTGTGTGCGTCTATATTTGAGTTGGCAGAGAGGGACTTGTTTGCCGGCTAAGATGATTGATGGGCTGATGGGAAGATAATATGCTGAGAACGACAACCAAAAGGACCTTGAATTCATTCATTGTGACGATAATGAA